>NC_052157.1:46928140-47228140 GCF_902713615.1 Scyliorhinus canicula | reverse complement strand
TCACTGCTCTCTATTTGCCCTTTTTCACTGCTATTTGCCCTCTGTTTTCACTGCTCTATTTGTCCTGTTTTCACTGCTCCCTATTTGCCCTGTTTTCACTGCTCTCTATTTGTCCTGTTTTCTCTGCTCTCTATTTGCCCTGTTTTCACTGCTCTCTATTTGCCCTGTTTTCACTGCTCTCTATTTGCCCTGTCTGCTCCCGATTTGCCCTCGCTGCATTTACTGCTCCGTTTTCACTGCTCCCTATTTGCTCTTTTCCTGCTCCCTACTTGCCGTCTGTTTTCACAGCTCCCTATTTGCTCTGTTTTCTCCGAGCCCTACTTTTCCTGTTTTCTCAGCTCCCTATTTGCTCTCTCTTTTCACTGCTCCCTCCTTGCCGTCTGTTTTCACAGCTCTCTACGTGCCCTGTTTCCTGAGCTCCCTATTTGTTCTCTGTTGTCACTGCTACCTACTTACCCTATCTGTTTTCACTGCTCCCTATTTGCCCTCTCTCTTTTCACGCACTCTGAAGCCAGAGCCCGCGATAAGCAGACTCTTTTGAAAGGTGTCAGCAATGAATGAGCCGCGGTCCGGTCCCGACCCCAGCCCAATGCAACTTCCGACACGGAAATCCCGCCCCCTGCGCCCGCCTCCCATTGGCCGCCGCCCGAGTATCAAGATTCCATTTGGAACGTCCCCGCCGGCTGGCCCTGTGCTGATTGGCTGGCCGCCGCGTCACAATGTAGCCAGTGTCATCTGGCTCGCCGACGCTCCATTTGATGCGGGAGTTTCTGGGGCCGGAGAATCAGGGCAACTTGTGTCTGGGCGGGAGCTGGGCACCGAGCGGCCGTGGAAGGACAGTTTGACCGTTCCCCAATGGATCAGCATGGGCCGAGCGGGGCAGCGCTCTAACCTGGTGCCCGGACCGACCGCCAGTCGGATGTGCCCACGGCGGGGCCTCAGGAAGGGATGATGGACTCGGAGACCGGGGCGCATTAACGCCAAGGGATCACTGGAGATATTTTATCCCCACCCCACACAGCCACCCCTCCCAGCTTTGGTGCGGAGGAGAGGAGAGGGCGGCCGGTGCAACTGATTCTTCCCGATGGCCGGTTTTGACTCACTCTGCCAGCGGCTCTGAAGTTGGAAAGCTCGGCCCCCCTCCAAACTACTGTTAGTTCCTTCGTGATTCACAGCGCGAATGCAGCCACACCCTCACTGTGCTTTCTGAGAGATATCCAGACTCCTCACTGACTGCCATTCCAGCAAAACCCACTGCAACTGCTGACACTTTTAACTTGTGGGCTGTTTTATTTAAAGACATATGCAAAGCACTCTCTTAATACCTCCAGCCATCGGAAGACCAGGAACAAGGTGCAGAGAGGAAAAGTGAAATCGTCGGTGCGTTTGTGTTTTAACTGTGGGGAGTATTTTTTCGAATTCTCGACCGACATCTGCAACCTCGGGAGACATAAGCCCCGACGAGAAGTGAAAGAGGTTTCGTGTGTGTTATATTCCCCTCCCCCGGTGTGTGTGGGTTGTGTGTGGCCGGGGGAGAGACAGATAGATTCTGCCTTGCCTATTTCCCCACATCCCACTCTGGAAAGCGTATCGCCGGACGGAGGAGCAGAAATCCCAGCCAGCGGAAAAGGATTGGCGACACAAAAGTTAAAAGCGAAAGGGCATGATGTACAGAGCCAGGAGGCGGTGGACATGCCGAGAGAGGACATGCATATTTGCTTGTGTCGGTCAAAGGAACTAAAGAGAAAGGGTGTGTGTGTGAGTGAGGAACTGAGCTCGACACCGGTCCAACCCTCCTGGGAAAGAGAAAGATCATCCTTATTATTACTTTGCGTGTTGATTAATTGATTATTTTAAAAAAAATTCTTGCCCCATTAATGGAACGATGATGCGCGCAGAGAGAGATCCTGGGCTCAATCGGAACTGCGCTGGTCTCCCAAGCGGTATGCCAGAGGCCACTCGGCACTATGGCTAGTAGCGGCTCGGCCCAGTCGGCGAGCAGCAGTAGCGGCGGTGGCAGCGGCTCCCAGCAGCGGCGGAGACTGGCTTTCGTGTGCGACATGTGCAAGAGCAAGATGCAGCTGGTGGCCGACCTGCTGCTGCTGTCCAGCGACAACCGGCCGGTGCACAGCGAGAGTCTGCCCGAGGCGGCGGGAGGAGGCGGCGAGAGCCTGGCGGGACCGGGGAGGGCGGCGGCGGGCGAGAGCTTGGCGGGACCGGAGAAGGTGGCGGGGAGCGAGAGCCTGGCGGGACCGGGGAGGGTGGTGGGAGGCGAGTCCTTCGATAAGATCCGCGACACGGTGATCGCCCGCACCAAGGGGCTCTCCATCCTGACCCACGACGTGCAGAGCCAGCTGAACATGGGTCGGTACGGCGAGGTAGCGGACAGCCTGGCCGAACTGTGCGAGCTGGTGGTGGCGCTGGTGGAGTGCTCGGCCCACGCGGCCTACCTGGCGGCGGCCGAGGCGCCGGGCTCGCAGGCGGCGGTGGCCGGCCTGGTGGACCGCTACCGGCTGAGCCGTGCCCGGCACGAGGTGGAGCAGAGCTGCAGCCTGCTGCGGACGGCGCCGCTGGGCGAGCTGAGGCCGCCGCTGTTGCTGGAGGTGTCTCGCGGCCTGTCGCGGGGCCTGCGCGGCTTGACCGAGGCCTGCGCTCTGGCCTCCGACTGCAGCCGCGACCGCTTCGCCCGCGAGCAGTTCAAGCTCAGCGTCAAGTGCCTGAGCTCCAGCGCCGCCGCGCTGCTGGCCTGCGTGCGGGAGCTGAAGGGGCGGCCGTGCGAGGCCAGCCGGGCCCGCTGCGTCCTGTTCGGCGGGCCGCTGCTGCAGGCCGTCCACGCCCTGGTGGGCTTCGCCACCGAGCCGCAGTTCCTGGGCCGCGGCGCCTCGCTCAGCGCCGAGGGCCGCGCCGTGCAGACCGCCGTGCTGGGCGGCGCCATGAGCGTGGTGTCGGCCTGCGTCCTCCTCACCCAGTGCCTCCGGGACATCGCGCTGCACTCGGACAGCAGCAAGGTGCCCGACTACCGGCAGCGCCTTCACCACTCCGCCCTGGCCGTGTCCGACGGCTGCAAGCTGCTGTCCCAGGCTCTGCGGGACCGCTCCTCACCCAGGACCCTGCCCCCGCCGCCACTCAACTCCCTCAAGTGAGAACAAAAAAAAAACTGGGAAAGACGCCGGCTGCGATTTAACCCCAGCCGCATTTTCCGCTCCCGCCCAACTCCATGGGCGTTTGAACGGCCCTCCTGCGTTTTCCAGCCCCCACCCGCAACCGGGCAAGGGAATTCAGCCCTTTGGGTAGAACTTGACACTGGCCGGATTTTCTGCTCCCGCCCAAGACAATGGACTTTTGAATGGCTCGCCGCCGTGTTTTCCAGCCCCCCCCCCCCCCCCCAACCGGACTATGAAATTCCTCCCTTTGGGTGGAATTCTGCACCGGCTGGATTTTCCATGACTGGGCTATGAAATTCAGCCCTTTGGACGGGATTTTACACTCCTGCCCCAAGTTGATGGACTTCTGAATGGCTTGTCTGTTTTCCAGCCCCTCCGCACCCGGGCCATGAAATCAGCCCTTCGGGTGGGATTTTACACCAGTGGGGATTTTCCACTCCCGCCCAAGCCGATTGACTTTTGAATGGCTCGCTGCGTTTTGCCAGCTCCCACAACATGAAAGTCAGCCCTTTGGGTGGAGTTTTTTGCCAGCGCGATTATACACTCCGGCTCAAATCAATTGACTTTTGAATAGCTAGCCGCACTTTCCAGCCCCCTCCCTCGACCAGGCAATGAAATTCTGCCCTTTCGGTGGAATTTTACTCCGGCAGGATTTTCCGCTCTCGTCAAAATTCCGCCCAATTGTTTTCCTCTTCATACCAAAGAATCCTCTCGGGCACCGCTGTGTTTTTAATCTGTGTGTGTGTGTTTCAGACTGAACCACCTTGCAACTTAGCAGAGGATGATGCAGCACAGGAGAAGATCATTGGGTCTATAGTGCCTGTACTAGCTCTTTGAAAGAGTTCATCCCACCCCCGAGAAAGATGTTTTTTTTTGCCCTAAACCTAGGAGTTTAAACTCATTAAACAGACTAATCAAGGCTTTAATCGTGCTGGGTGCGGTTCCAAGTCAAGTGTCTTCCGGATATCCTATAGTTTGTCATTAACAGAAACTATAATAAGGCAATCGGCATCACGGTTTAGAAAGGTTTTTTTTACCTCAATTAACATGAGCGCGCACACACACATTGCCAGCGGGGTGGAATGTAGCTCCGTCAAGTATGTGTGATCTGTGGAGTCAAATGGTAAGAGAGAGAAGTGAGCTTGGTGTTAGTGAAAGGGAGTGTGCAGTTGTGATCGTGACCGTTTCACGTCTTGATTTCAAAAAGTTGGGATAAAGCTGCTGTGTTTTTTTTCAGTTTTACACTATTTGCCAGACGTGGAAGTTGATGTCAAGTTTTCTTGCATGTACTGGAGTATTTATTTCAACATTAAAATGTTACGTTTCTCATGAGACTTTGTTAAATCTGTTTGGGGGTTTTGTTCAGTATGACATAGTCTGGTTATCTATTTACTGTGAAGTAAATATCTTGCAACGGGTACTCTGGGTGTCTAACTGAAAATTTAACTAGTTCTAAATGCATAAATGTGATCTATGATGTAAGTTGCCTCTTTGATCTCTAACCAGTGCAATTTAAAGCTTGCTTCTTAAATGCTGCCATGTCCTCCACCACGGAGTAAGTAGCAGAGAGAAGATTCTGACGTGTTAGCGTAAAGTGAACATTGCCTCTTCTATTTCTAATCTTCCTCCTCTTTCTGCGATAATTTACTCCCATTGGGCTGTGATCACACAGTTCCTTTTGCCTGTACCTCTGCCTCATATCCACTCTTCACCTGTTGTGTTTGGGTCAAGTATCTGTGTAGATTGGACATTCGGACCTCCTATGCTCTGTACATTGCCTTCATCTACTGAGGTATCAAGAGGGTTGAAACCTTGTCTTTCCTTTCGGAGACTTTTAAAAATTGGGGTGTGGGCTTCGCGGACGGACAGCGCTTGTTGCTCATTCCTAACCTTTAAATCACTCCAATGTACGAACATTTGATATAAGAGTGGCTTGCAGGACCACTTCGGAGGGCAGTTAGAGTCAGCCACCTTGATGCAGGACTGAGAGTCAAATCGCCCAGACTGGGTAACAGTAGCAGATTTCCTTCCCTAAAAGACAATAGGGAACCAAATGGGTTTTTAATGACAGTCCAACAACTTCATGCACATATTTACTGCTACCAATCCACCTACCCTGCACGTTTTTTGGGTTGTGGGGGCGAAATCCACGCAAACACGGGCAAAATGTGCAAACTCCACACGGACAGTGGCCCAGAGCTGGGATCGAACCCGGGACCTCCGGCACAGCGAGGCAGTTGTGGTAACCACTGTGACACCGCGCCGCCCTCCAACTTGGTTTTCTAAAATTGAATTCAGATTCAAATTGCCTGGTGGAAGTAGAACTCGTATTTTCTCATTTAGAAATATTACTACACCAAGTACCTGAATTTTGTCTACGACAATTGCTGCTTGAAACTTGTCAGGCTCCCATTAGCACTGCTGCCTCGCAGCGCCAGGGACTCCGGTTCGATTCCAAATTTGGGTGACTGTGAAGCTGCACATTCTCTCTGTGCCCGTGTGAGTTTCCTCTGGGTGCTCCGGCTTCCTCCCACAGTCCAAAGATGTGTAGGTTAGGTGGATTGGCCATGCTAAATTGCTCCTCCTAAGTGTTCAAAAGGTTAAGTGGGGTTACAGGGATAGAGCGAGAGATTGGGCCTAGGTAGGATGTTCTTGCAGATCCGATGGGCTGAATGGCCTCCTGCATTAAGGATTCTATTCTGTCCTGTTATAAACAGGTTTTATCACCTTTCCCCAAAAGAGAGATTTTATACCACACATTTTTACAATTTCTAGATATCCCATCAGTATTCTAGGAGTCTAGTCACTGTTGTAGGAAATGCAGCAGTGAATTTGCACAGGAGTACGATAAAATACCAGATAATCTAATGTTATTCATGTTACAGTGGAGAAGTCCCTTCCATTCCAAATAGTTCAGTGGGATCTTTTATGGTCAGATGGTGAGGCTTTAGGGTCAGCTGATGGGGCCTCAGTTTCTTGGCTCATCTGAAAGACATGTCCACAATGCAGCGCTCTCTCAGTAGTGCGTTGAAATATCCGTCTGTGTTAGGTGCTGAAGCTTCTGGACTGGGTCATGAGTCTGCAATCTTCAGATTGACAAAGAGTTTTCATTCACGGGACCTGGGTGTTGCAGGCTGTGCCAGCATTTATTGCCCATTCCTTCCCTAAAGGACATTAGTGAACCAGGTGGGTTTTTATGACAATCTACAATGGTTTCATGGTCATCATTAGACTTTTAATTCCAGATTTTTATTGAATTCAAATTTCACCATCTGCAGTGGCAGGATTTGAACCTGGGTCCCCAGAGCATTGCTCTCTGGGTCAGTGGTTTACTATTCCAGTGACAATACCACAGGCACCACCTCCCCATAGACTGCTGGCAGCTGCACTGTAGCTGACGCCTAACGAGCAGAATTAGCTTATTTTTTGAATGTTTTTGACAATTGTAACTTTTCTAACTTCCAACAAACTCTTCTGCAATTGGGAGTCTTTTTTAAAAAAAAGGTTCCACAGTATTGATAAAGGAACATCAGTTCCTATGCCAGATCACTATACTAATTCAATGTGAAGCACACTTTCAATTTGAAATAAAATGCTTTATCTGACTTAGACTTTTCAGACCTGTATATTAAAATAGACGATTTATGCATCTTTTGATTTAAACAACACCCTCACTCAGCATTTCAGAATGACAGAGTTGACCAGAATCTCATTTCAAACAAAATTGATTAGACGTCTGAACTGTCTTGCTATCTCAGTAAAATTTAATCAGGAATCTAATGTGCTGTGGCTTCTAACTGTAAAACATCCTATGCTTTGATCCAGAATTTGATACAATAGTAATGATAATGGTGGGTTATATTACAGTGCACTGGAATTCTATTATCATATTGGTTTATTTTTATAGTGTCCTGGTGAAATTCTTTGAAAGAAATCGATCAGACCTTGCCTACTCAAGTGTGTAGAAATGTTTTAAATTCACTCACGGAATCTGGATGCTTGCTAGCAGGGCTAGCATTTATTGCCTGTCTCTAGTTGTCCTTGAGAAGGTGATGGTGAGGCACCTCCTTGAACTGCTGCAGTCTTAGGTGGCGAAGGCACTCCCACATTGCTGTTAAGACAGGGAATTCTGGACTTTTGATCCAGCAATGAAGGTGGAATGGCAATTGATGTATTTTCTAGCCAGGATGGGGTATGTGACGTGGAAGGGGAACTTGCAGGTGGTGCTGTTCCCATGTGCGCTGCTGCCTTGTTCCTTGTAGGAGGCGAGGGGGTAATAGTCATGGGTTTGCAGTCAAAGGAGCCTTGGCGAGTGGTAGTGCCTTTTGTAGATGGCACATACCACTGCCGTGGCCGTCTGGTGGTGAATGTTTCAATTCTGTTGGATACTCCGATTTATTAACAAAAATACATTTAGAGTAGACGATTCTTTTTTTTCCAATTTGGCGTGATCAATCCACCTACGCTGCCACATCTTTGGGTTGTTGGGGTGAGACCCACGCAGTCAAAGGTAGAATGTGCAAACTCCACACACTCAAACCCGGGTCCTCAGTGCCGTGAGCTAACCACTGTCACCATGCCGTCCAAACTTAAAAATAAATTGTATGTGTTTTGATATGATAAGGAATCGTGTCAATCGGTCCCAGGCTTTGGATGCTATGGGTTCAGTGCAATGAGATATCTCTCCCTCTCCGAGTCTAGGCTTAAGCTTTAGAATTCCCTCTGTCCTTTTTATGATGCTTCTCAAAATCTGCCTCCATGACCAGGTTTTTGGTCACCAGTCCTAATATCTCCTTATGTGTTTAATTTGTCTGATAATACTGCTGCAAAGAACATTTTTACCACTTTATAAAGATAAACACGGCAACTGAGTATCAGGAACATTTGGCACGTTTTCAGTAATTCTAGGGCGAATTGGATTATTTGTAAATTAAGAATGTGTTGGGCGGCATGTGACGCAGTGGTTAGCACTGGGACTGCGGCGCTGAGGACCCAGGTTCGAATCCCGGCCCTGTGTCACTGTCCATGTGGAGTTTGCACATTCTCCTCGTGTCTGCGTGGGTTTCACCCCCACAACCCAAAGAGATGCAGGCCAGGTGGATTGGCCACGCTAAATTGCCCCTTAATTGGAAAAAAAAATAATTGGGTACTCTAAATTTATTTTTCAAATGAAGACTGTGTTGGGTTATGGGGATAAAGTGGGAGAATTGCAATACTTGCATTGCTCCGTTGGAGAGCTGGTACAGACATGGTGGGCCAAATGGTCTCCTGTGCTAACACTGCCACTGAAATTTATCCCAGTCTGTGTGAACCTATTATTTACAATGGAAATGGGGTTCACCCAGTGACAGCACTGAAGTCACTGCACACCCACATATACAGTTGTTAAGAAATGGCAGCCGTGACTTTAAGAGGGTATTTTATCCTAACCACTGCGCCATCGTGCTGCCCTGAAAAATTAATTTTCTACTGTGTAATAAAACGTCAAGAGTCTGCTGAGTGTTATCCCCAGTGAGAAGTGTTAAATATGCTATCTTATTTGGCAATTCGAAATGAAATGAAAATTGCTTATTGTCACAAGTAGGCTTCAAATGAAGTTACTGTGAAAAGCCCCTAGTCGCCACATTCCGGCGCCTGTTCGGGGAGGCTGGTACGGGAATTGAACCGTGCTGCTGGCGTGCATTGGTCTGCTTTAAAAGCCAGCGATTTAGCCCTGAGCTAAACCAGCCCCTCACTAAACCAGCCCCTCGCTAAACCAGCCCCTCAATTCCAAAGTTCTCCTGACTGATTTCCACCCCCCCTCGATCTTCCACCCTCCATTAACTTCAATTCATTGAGAACTTTGCTGCCCACACCCTAACCTTAACCTAGTCACATTCACCCATTGCCCTTGGGTGCAATGTAGGTCAGTCAACATGAGTGATGTTATGATATACTAATCCTCATCTACATTTTCAGATCTCTCCATGGATTCTTCCTCCCTATCTCCGTAACCACCTGCAGTCCTAGAACCATCGCAGATATCTGCACCCCTCCAATTCTAATCTCTTGCTCATTCTGATTTTAATTGCTCCTTCGTCAGAAGCCATGCCTTCGGCTGCCTTGACTCTTAACTCTGGAATTCTGTTCTTAAACTTCTCTGTATCTCTACCTTTCTTTCCCTCTCATTTTATCACGCTTCTTAAAATGTACCCCTGACTATGCTTTCATGCTTTTTAGAAGGAGAGATGATCTTATTGAAATCTTAGTGATTCTGGCCTTGGGTGGCCGTGTGGAGTTTGCTCGTTCTTCCTGTGTCTGTGGCTTTCCTCCGGGTGCTCCTTTTACTTCCCACAGTCCAAAGATGTGCAGGTTAGGTCAATTGGCCATGCTAAATTGCTACCTGGTTTCCAAAAGGTTAGATGAGGTTATGTGGACAGGGTGGGAGGTGTAGGCCTAGGTAGGGTGCTCTTTTGGAGGGTTGGTGCAGACCGATGGGCCCAATGGCCTCCTGCACTGTAGGGATTCTATATTGGTTATCTGGTAGGTAGCTATCAGATCAGCCATGATCTTATTAAATGGCAGAGCAGCCTCGAGGGGCTGAATGGCCTACTCCTTTTCCGTATATAAGATCCCGAGAAGATTTGATGGGGCAGTTATCAGGGGAGACTAAGACCAGGGAATGCAGTTTAAGAATACAAGGTTTGTCGTTTAAGATGGAGATTAGGAGGGATCGTGGAATTCCTTTCCCAGAAAGCAGTGGAGGCTGTGTCATTCAGTTTGTTCAGGGCAGATGTTTGTTGGATTAGGGACTGAAGGGTTATGGGGGCACAGAGAGGAAAGTGAAGTTAAACTCCACCAAGTCAGTCAGGATTTTATTGAATAGGCACAAAGGGCTAAATGGCCGACTGCTGCTCTTACGTTGCAGTCATCAATCCTTGGGTGGTACAGTGTCACATTCTGTTTAATAATATGAAGTGGCTGCCATATTTTAAATCATTGTTCATGGTGACAGCGAGTATTAATCCCAAATAATATGGCTGTTTCAGTTGAAAAATCAATAGAATTTATGGTGTTTGTGTCTTTAAGGGGCAGCACGGTAGCATGGTGGTTAGCATAAATGCTTCACAGCTCCAGGGTCCCAGGTTCGATTCCCGGCTGGGTCACTGTCTGTGCGGAGTCTGCACGTCCTCCCCGTGTGTGCGTGGGTTTCCTCCGGGTGCTCCGGTTTCCTCCCACAGTCCAAAAGATGTGCGGGTTAGGTGGATTGGCTATGCTAAATTGCCCGTAGTGTCCTAAAAAAAAAATGTAAGGTTAAGGGGGGGTTGTTGGGTATAGGGTGGATACGTGGGTTTGAGTAGGGTGATCATTGCTCGGCACAACATCGAGGGCTGAAGGGCCTGTTCTGTGCTGTACTGTTCTATGTTTACCGGTTGTACCAGAATATAACATTTACCAGGACTTTCTCAATGATTAACTGGAGCACAGGTATTTGGCTGCAGAGGAGTTGAATGCTGACCATGTGCAGTTATTACCTGTCCCAGGGACATGGTGACATTAGATATTTGCTGGGGCAGCAGGTCACCATGAAAGGGTACAGAAGCAGATTATATTCTCAATTCCTCTTCCCACTGTTGTCCTGTTGCCCAAGCAAGCGTCTTGTTGATGTTTTAAATTTGAAAAGAAAAGAAGCAAAGCTGTGTTTCTAAAATGCGTGTCATATCTTCAGGATACACCAATGATTTTGAATTACTTTTAAAGCTTGATTGTTGGAAGTAGGAAAATGCAGGAGCGGATGTGTGCATAGCAAGATCCCATAAAGAGACATTTCTCTAAAAGGAAAGGTTGAACAAGTTGGGCCTTTCCTCATGGGAGATTTGGAAGAATGAGAGGTAATCTTATTGTAATATATTAGACAGGATAGATGTGGAAGGGGTATTTCCCCTCATGGGAGAATGTAGAACACGGGGACACCGTCTCAAAATAAGTGACGTCCCATTTACGGAATTTGTTTTCTTACGGGTCGTGAAGTGTTTGGCATTCTCTCCCCCAGCAAGCAGGCTGGGTCATTGAATACATTCAAGGCTCGGTTAGACAGATTTTTAATTAATGTGGAAGTAGATGGTTATGGGGAGCAGAAAGGTTAGTGGAATTAAGGCCAAAATCCGATTGGCCATGAGCTTGTGGAATGGCGCATCAGGCTCGTGGGGCTGAATGGCCTACTGCTTTTTATGTTCTTATATTGTTAAGTGATTGTGGCCTGCTTCAGAGATATTGGTTGAGAAGTATGTGGCTTACCACTGCTCTCCTGTCAGAGGATATTTTCTGTTTGCCTTTTAATTATTTAAAGGGATGTGGGCATCGCTGGCTAGACCAGCAATCACTCCCCACCCCTAATTGCCCTTGCAAAGATGTGGCAAGTTGCCTCTTGAACCGCAGCAGCCCATGTTGTGCATGCACACCCACAGTGCTGTTAGAGAGGGAGTTCCAGGATTTTAACTCCGTGACAGTGAAGAAACAGCCATTATAGTTAGGGGTGGCACAGTTAGCACTGCTGCCTCACAACGCCCGAGACCCGGGTTCAGTTCTGGCCTTGGGTGACTGTCTGTGTGGAGTTTGCATTTTCTCCCCGTGACTGCATGGATTTCCTCTGTGTGCTCCGGTTTCCTCCTGCGGGACAAAGATGTGCAGGTCAGGTGGATTGGCCACGCTAAATTGCCTCTTTGTGTCCAAAGATGTGCACGTTTGTTGGGGTTGCGGAGATGGGGCTTGGGAGTGGATCGAGTTTGGGTGCTCTTTCAGAGGGCTTTCGATGGGCCGAATGGCCTCCGTCTGCACTGTCGGAATTCTATGGTTCTAAATCAGGATGTTGTGTTGCTTGGAAGGGAGCTTGCAGGTGGTGATGGCCCCTTGCATTTTGCTGTCTTTGTCCTTCTTGGGTGGTGGACGTTGTGGGTTTGGAAGGTGCTGAGCATGTTTATTATCTGTTCTGAACGGCGGTGTCTCTGATACAGCAGCAGTGCTTCAGTACCGAACTGAATTGTAAGACTGGATTCGGTGCTCAGCTTTTGGAGTAGACCCAAAACTATCTAACTTTGACAGGAGTGCCACTAATGATGCCTAAATGTCACCAATTAGTTTTTGTTGGGCTGAGGTGTGAGCGTTTATAAATCAGGAAACCTCAATGTGAAAATGAATGAAAATCGCTTATTGTCACAAGTAGGCTTCAAATGAAGTTACTGTGAAAAGCCCCTAGTCGCCACATTCCGGTATCTGTTCGGGGAGGCTGGTACGGGAATTGAACCCGCGCTGCTGGCCTTGGTCTGCTTTAGTAGCCATGTAAAGTAATTATAATTTAGATTCTTCAAAGATAAACTAGTATTACTCTGGGAGCACCCAAGCCGAAATACATTTTGCTTTGTAATCATATCATCAAATTCTGGAATGATTTTGTGGCTTAAAATTTAAATGAACACTGAAGAAAAACCTTGGTTCCTCAAGATTAGAAATCGAAAGAATCCATGCTTCAAAAATATAAAGAATAGTAATGTAGTTTCCACACCCTGTTCAGAATGTCATCACTTAACATGAAATTTGTCCTTTGTTGAGCTTTAAATTCTTTCTTGGCACGTGGGAGTCGCTGACTAGGTCAGCATTCACTGCCCATCCCTAGCTGCTGTTGAAAAAGTGCTGGTGCATTCTTGAACTGCTGCAATCTCTGTGGTGTGGATACACCCACCATGCTGAGTGGTGGGCGGGAGGTGTGTGGGGGGGTTGGAAGTTCCAGGATTTTAATCCAGGCACAATGAAGCCAATTGCCATTAACCTGCATAAGCTTGCTGTACTGGTGATCTTATTTTTTATAAAAATTATTGCAGGTGGAAGTGTTCAGCTCTAGATATTGTGACAACCATATGAGCTGGCTCTTTTTGCCCCTCTTTAGGATGGTCATAAGGAAGTTTGAATTGAAATAGGAAGTGATATTGCCAATTCAGTGTATTCCTATATTGAACTGTGTGTCGCTTGATGTAAGACATAAGCATAATCTCATTTCGTTAAAAGGTGCAGAAATTATTATCAAAAGATTTAAATTTACAAATCTATCCCAACCACCCACAACACCTCCCATCCTTCAAGCATTCAAAAATGGAATATTATTTTGCCGATCTTAAAACATGGCCAAGTAAAAAGAAAAGTCAGAAATTGTTCGCTGATAGTTCGTTGCTTGTTTACAGCTGAAGGGTCACTTTCCGAAGTTGTTGCTGGTACTTGGGTTCCTCACTGGAGCAGTCAATCTGTAGATGCGATTTTCTTTTCCTTTTGAAGACCGTGGTGTTGATTTTGGAATCTTCCTTTAAAAACTCTCGCTTTGCAGCGATGAGGTCTTCTGATGGGTTTTCAAGTCACAGTTCAGTTTTGATGAGGGAGATTTCTGAGAAAGAGAGAGAGGAGAGAGGGGGTGAGGCCGTTGCCCCTTACTGTTTCTGTGGCAGTCTCTCTGACTGTTGGTTCATATCCAGTATATTTTACACCTAAGAACAAAGTGACGTGACCTCTCTCTGGACTTATCTTAGCCACTGTCTCTGAAAGCACCATAGACTGTGTCTCCATAAGCAGCTTTTGGCCTTGCAAATGCAACATAGCTGCTGTTAGCTAGTGTCCTTTGCTTAGCCAAGTGTTCTTTTCAAAAATTAAGCCCATCTGATGACATAAATTATAAATTCAATTGTTAACTCATTTTCGTTTATAAGGAGCTTGAGTGGGTATGTGCGTCCAACTTGAACTTGCATGAAATCGTCTGAGAAGACGTCGGCGGCATGTCCCCAAGTCATGGCTCCCTGACGTCATATTACAGTCGCAGGTGCGTGTTCTGACATCATGGTGCCCTTGCATTATATTGCAGTTGGCGGCCACATGTCATAGAATCCCAACAGTACAGAAGCAGACCATTCGGTCCATTTGAGTCTGCACTGACCCTCTGAAAGAGCACCCTACATGTGCCCACTCCCCCATCCTATCCCTGTAACCCGTTACCCCATCTAACCGTTGGACACCAAAGGGCAGTTTAGCACGGCCAATGCACGTAACCTGCATATCTTTGGTCTGTGGGAGGAAACCGGAGCACCCGGAGGAAACACGCAGACACTGGGAGAAAGTGCAAACTGTTTGAGCTTGTGTATCAATTGGTTGCTGCATTTCCTACTTTACACATGTATTTTATAATTAGCTGTAAACACTTTGCGATGTTCTGAGACCAGGAAAGGTGCTATATCAATGCAGGCCTTTCTAGATGGTGTATTGATTTAATCATATATTTTACATTTGCAATTAAGTACCTCCATGATATGGAACCACTTATTGGTGATATGAGTGGAGACAGTACTTTTCTTTGGTTCCATTTAGTACTAGGAACCACATATTTTGAATTTTATTTTACAGATAGTCATTGCCTCACACACTTCCCTTTGATACTTTAGTAGTTTCACATACTTTATAATCCTCGGATAAAGTTGGTATACTGTTTGAGCTGGCAAATTGAAAGGGCTGAAATTTGCTTCATGCATCTGATTTCCAAATCCCTGCTACCTCCCTTCCCCAGGTACGTTATCAAACCTCAAAAAAACCATTCCGAGAACTCATTGCAGAATCACAGAAAAATACAGTGCAGAAGTGGCCCTTCGGCCCATCAAGTCTGCCCGGACACATGAAAACCACCTGACCTACCTCCCTAATCCTATTTGCCAGCACTTGGTCCATAGCCTTGAATGTTATGAGGTGCTAAGTGCTCATCCAGGTACTTTTTAAATGGCGTGAGGCAACTTCAGAAGAAAAGAAATACTGTTTGAAACCTTGGGGCATTGCATTCAGAAATTGAGCTTATGGTTTTGTTGGACTCTGATTTAGACTGATGACTATAATCTTTTTAAATGTATAGGGATGACATAGGTCTCAGATATAGCTTAATTTTCATAGCATATATGTTGACCTTCCAGTGACCTGTGTCCACAGATACTTGCAGCAGCAGCTGTTGTTTAGCCAAGTGTTTGATTATAGATGTTGGTTTGTTATATTCATTAAGATGGGAATTAATACCAACCACTGCAATATACCCATACTTCCCATAGCTGTCCATTGGATTGTGAGAGTCCTGAGTTTGTAAAGCTTATGTTTCTCTTGTCACACTCATAAAGAACCAGGGAAGGACGGTGACTCAGGGCTAGGCTCCAGAAAGATCCCAGGGAAACGAACTGAGTCTCAGACATTGTTACACCCCAATTCCTTTCAATGTGGGATACCCATGGGGACTGGTTTATCTTGAATGGAAGGGCAACACCCGAGTGCCCTGCACCATTTGAAGTAAGCTGGCCTCGCTCCCAACTGCCACTGAACTCCGAAACTTATTGTTTTTTTTTAAAAAGCACTGAAACCGTTTTCGCACAGGCCAGTGTCTAACCTTCCCAGTTTAGTGATATAGGAAGTACTGTTTCTTCTGGGAGATAGGCAGAATGAGAATGGTTTCCTGAGAGCTGGGAGGGGATAGCAGCAGAGATACAGCATCTCACACGTACTCACAGCTCCAGAAGCAGAGGCTGCCGTCTCATGGTTTGACATTCCACTCCCAACCTGTCCCAGACTTTTTTTCAATCTAATTTCAGTGTCTCATGATGCAGAAGCTGGGAGAGAGAGATAAATCGTTTTCTTTTTGCTGCTGCTAACCCCCTCCCCCTTTTTTGATGTTTTCTTTGCATCTTCTGACTGTGTTAGTGTGGGTCTGTGACGCCCTGACAGGAGATTAATTGGTTTAATAGTGTTCAGTACTGAAATACATCAGAAGCTGCAGTGATGAATACCAATAATTGGATAAAATAATCTAGGAACTAATTAGACCAGGGGGAATTGAAAGCAGTTTACACATAGTAGAAACTGGATCAGCACGGTAGCATGGTGGTTAGCATAAATGCTTCACAGCTCCAGGGTCCCAGGTTCGATTCCCGGCTGGGTCACTGTCTGTGCAGACTCCGCACATCCTCCCTGTGTGTGCGTGGGTTTCCTCCGGGTGCTCCGGTTTCCTCCCACAGTCCAAAGATGTGCGGGTTAGGTGGATTGGCCATGCTAAATTGCCCGTTGTGTCCTAAAAAGTAAGGTTAAGGGGGGGGGGGGGGTTGTTGGGTTACGGGTATAGGGTGGATACGTGGGTTTGAGTAGGGTGATCATGGCTCGGCACAACATCGAGGGCCGATGGGCCTGTTCTGTGCTGTACTGTTCTATGTTCTACGGACTGAACGTATCCTGGATTGTCCCAGGTTAAAACAGAATTGTAACTTGTGTGAAGCTGCAAGGGAGCTGTATCCGTTGGATTGGTCTAAACGCTCATCATTGCACTACAATGGGCATTATATAAACAAATGAACTGACCATGTTTTAAACCACTTTTATCTCGCATTGACATATTTTCATGAGAGCGCTGACTCCTAACTGAACAGTTCATGTTTGTTAAATATTAGCATGGGACAGAGACATGGACAGCGAGGAGGACTGAACTTGGAGAATATACGCCATTTTCTCTCACTGCTCTTAACGCAGCACTGAACATTATATCCCTTAAGATGTTTTATATTTATTTTTGAAAGTGACATTTCAAAAGCGCACTAATGTAAACACACTCCTTTTCAAATAACCATGGAATTCTGTTACCTTTCTTTACTGTGAAGGGGTTGTTCAAGGTTGTTTAATTGTGGGTTTATTTGGGAAAGGTTTGCAGTATTATATATTGGAGTGCCAGTCTGCTCCATAAATGTATGATTGTTGGACCAAGACAAGTTTGCGTAGAGTTAAATTAAGGGAATTCTGTTCCTGGCTATTCTCACAATCTCAGGATATCCCAGACTTTTACAACCCAGGAAGTATTTATTTATTTTTAAAATAAATTTAAGAGTATCCAATTCATTTTTCCCAATTAAAGGGGCAATTTTAGAGTGTCCAATCCACCTAGCCTGCACATCTTGGGAGTGAAACCCGCGCAAACACAGGGAGAATGTGCAAACTCCACACGGACAGTGACCCAGAGCCGGGATCGAACATGGGACCTCGGCGCCGTGACCCAGGCAGTACTTATGAAGTGAGTCATGCCTGTGATGAAAGTAATGTCCTCAAATAACAATGTGATAATGATCAGGTGATCCGGTTTAAAGAATAATAAACTAGCACTGCTGCCCCAGTTCGATTCCGACCTCGGGTGACTGTGGAGTTTGCGCATTCTCCCTGGGTTTTCTCCGGATGCTCCCATTTCCTCCCACAGTCCAAAGATATGCAAGATAGGGGGATTGGCCATGCTAATTGACCCTTACAATCCAAAGGTGAGGTGGGGTTATGGGTTTGCAGTGGAGTGGGCCGAGGTAAAGTGCTCTTTCGGAGGGTGGGTGCAGACCTGATGGGCTGAATGGCCTCCTGTACTGGAGGGATTCTATGACTCCAATAAATATTAGCCAAGGCAATGAGCATAACGGCTCTGATCCTTTTGAAATAGTGGCAAGGGGTTGTGCCTCCACCTGAGAGAACAAACAGGACCAAGGTTTAATACCTCACCCAGAAGACATCAGCACTACTGATACTCTAGCGCTCCTTCTGCACTGCACTGGGAACCTCAGCCTTGCTTTCATGGTTCTAGTCTCTCTGCAAAGGAAGTCAAGCTCCCCAATATTTAGTCTTGGGTGAGAGAGTTACCACTAAGCTTGCTATTGCTGTTAATTTCAAGTAAAGCAAAGTGCTAGAAATACACGGCAGGTCTGCTTGGCTCTGTTCAGGTTTTGAAGCGTCTCATAAATGAATATTTGTGACAAAGCTGTGTTTAGTGGGGATGCTATTGGCATTTCCTCATTCTCAGTGACTGTGCCTCAGGACGAGGATCGAAGCATAGGCAGGGAACTGGTTTATATCTTTTTTTAGGGATCATAATTATATGGTGATGGAAAATAATTTATGGTGTTTATTAATCATGCTCCAGTCATATTTACTCCTTGGTGTCTTATTAAGGGGAGACTTCAGTGCTCTTGTTCAATTCCCACCACAGTCATAAATCGGTGACCATAAAACTATCATTGATTGTGATTAATGTCCTTTAGGGAAGGAAATCTGCCATCCACACCTGGTCTGGCCTACATGTGACTCCAGACCCACAGCAATGTGGTTGACTCTTAACTGCCCTCTGAAAAGTCCCAGCAGCCACTCGGTTCAAGGGCGATTAGGGTTGGGAAAGGAATGTTGATGGTACCAGCTATACCAACATCCCATGAAAGAATAAAGAAAAAGAAATCCCCATTTGACGACTTTGAATCACCCCAATTATGAGGAGCTGAGTTGAAATGCCTCTGATAAAATGTGATTGGACAGGAGAGAGGACTATCCGTATTTTCCAATTAAATGCTCGACACAAACTTCTCTCCGTTACACCATTTTGTTTAAACCTTGGTGCTTCCCCCATTGGAAATAACTTGAACATCGCAGGCTGATATCAGTTAACTAATGTCATTTCCCACGCACTGTAATTTGAGAGCCTGCTTGATGTAAGCAGTACACAGAGTCAGCAACCTTGACATGCTTCATTTAAGCACAAGTCTGATTAAATGATGCAGTTCATAAGGTGCCTGACTACAGATTCAATTATTCCACACAGGCTGAAATCCTGGTATAATTTTTCATGAATAAAGCAATCATGAATTGTGGGAATAAATCAATGAAATGGGGATGTGTTCTACAACGGAGCAGCAATCCCCGGGCCAATTTAACACCCGAATGGTGAAGGTAAAAATCTTGATCCCTGTCGCTTTGGTTGCAGTGTTTTGGAGAGAATGGACAAACGTGTGAATCTAGCCTCCAGTAAAAATAGGTAACGTACACCTGGAATTTTGTATGTTGATTTATGGAGCCATTTTCACCTTAGCTACAAGTCTCTTAAGTCATGTTTCCTTTTCAGTTGCCACATAGGTAAAGTGACGGTGCAGTTTTAAAGCATTAAAGACATTTCAACCAGTCTGTTTTGCTGGCTTTCCGGTGTGAGTGGAACACTTGTTTTGTGTGTACTCCCTGGCCACCTTTCCATGTTCTGAACATATAACAGCACTGACATCACACCGTGTCCCAATGAGGGGAAATTTAATCAGTTACAAACTATTTACTCACACATTGGAATAGTCTGGGATTTCCACAGTGTCCTTTCCTGTTTGTGCATCAACTCTGGGAGGAATTCTGTGAAAGGTGGATATTAATTTTAGCAACGGAGGCTGAATGATCTGAATGGCAGCCGCTTTCACCCAGATTCTGTGCATTTCTTGCTTTAGGCTAATTTATATCATGGTTGCAAGTGTCCATCGCGACTAGATCGCCCACCAGGATCAGATAATAGGCCACCCATTGGGAATAGATCAACCACCCAAATCTGATACCAGATCACCCATCTGGACCGGATGTTAGACCATCCATTGCGGCGAACACGAGATCAGGAGCAGACACTAGGTCACCAATTGGATCAGATACTAGATCATCCATTGGGGCTAGGCACTAGATCAACCATCGGGACCAGACACTAGATCACTCATTGGATCAGATACTAGATCATCCATTAGGACTTGGCACTAGATCACCGATCTGAATTAGAGACTAGCTCACCCATTGGGGGACCACAACTTTTAACAATATACATTAATGATCTGGTAAAAGGAACTGAAGGCACTGTTGCTAAGTTTGCAAATCTTGCAAAGATCTATAGAGGGACAGGTAGTATTGAGGAAGCAGGCGAGCTGCAGAAGGACTTGGACAGGCCAGGAAACTGGGCAAAGAAGTGTCAAATGGAATACAACATGGAAAAGTGTGAGGTTATGCACTTTGGAAGGAGAAATGAAGGCATAGACTTTTCTAAATGGGGAAGTGCTTTGGAACTCGGGCACAAAGGGACTTGGTAGTCCTTGTTCATGATTCTTTTAAGGTTAACGTACAGGTTCAGTCGGCAGTTCGGAAGGCAAATGAATGTCGAGAGGGTTAGAATACAAGACCAGGGATCTATTTCTAAGGCTATAAAAGGATCTGGTCAGACCCCATTTGGAGTATTGTGAGCAGTTTTAGGCCCTGTATCTAAGGAAGGATGTGCTGGCCCTGAAAAGGATCCCGAGGAGGTTCACAAGAATGATCCCTGGAATGAAGGGCCTGTCGTATGAGGAATATTTGAGGACTCTGGGTCTGTACCCGTTGGGAGTTGGAAAGATGAGGGGGGATCTTATTGAAACTTACAGGATACTGCGAGGCCTGGATAGAGTGGACGTGGAGAGGATGTTTCCACTTGTCGGAAAAACTAGACTCAGAGGACACGGCTTCAGACTGCAGGGATAATCCTTTAAAACAGAGATGAGGAGGAATTTCTTCAGCCAGAGGGGGGCGAATCTGTGGAACTCTGCCGCAGAGGGCTATGGAGGCCAAATCACTGTGTATCTTTAAGGCAGATAAGTTCTCGATTTAATAAGGGGATCGGCTGGTTCTTATTTACTGAAAAGTAACAACAAGCGACTTCTGGTAGAGCTCTATAGGGGGAAGACATGCACGGGGCAGCTCTCGCTAAAGGATTAAACTTTTGGGTTTTTTTTTTTTTGTTTTGTTTGTTTAGTCCCGGGGGTATTTTAGAAAGAACCCACGCAGCGCTCTCCCGAAAGTCCAGACTGACAGTAAGCTGAGGCTCGTGGGAGAGGAGCCAGAGAATATTTTTTTTTAAAAAAGGTGCGGGAGGAACCGGAGCTGGAGGCCCAGAGGCGGCTGGTCCCCAAACAGAACTAGCGCCAAAGAGCGCAAGCCTGCGACCCTGTCCGACCAAGCACACCCCCCCCCCCCCCCCCCAGAGGGGGCCTGGCTCTACTGATCCAACAATACTACCACTGGGCAGCAACGGCAGAAAGAGTGAGGGGATGGGTACAAGAACCCGACACAGATTGGGTACAAATGGAGGAGGCATCCTGTAAAGGAACAACCCTGCGGGTCCTGGCCACAGCAGCACTCCCATCCTCCTCAACAAGGTACACAACGAGCCCAGTGGTAGTGGTCACGCTGAGAATGTGGACCCAGTTGAGACAGTACTTCGGGATAACCAAAATGTCCCTTATGGCAATCACAGATTCCCCCCAGCCATGCTAGATACCACCTTCAAAAGATGGAGGTGGGAAGGGGATACATTGACGGTTGGGGACTTCTATGTAGGGTGCAGACTGGCGACACTGGACAAACTAATGAGGAAGTGGAAACTAGCAAGAGGACAGGAATGGAGACACCTCCAAATAAAGCACCCTCTCTGCAAAGAGACAGTAGGGTACCCCAGGACCCAGAAAGCACACTACTAGAGGACCTGATAGGCACAAGCAGCGAGGGGGGGGGGGCTATGTGGGAAAATATACAGACAGCTACTGGACAGAGCCCGAACACCACTGGACGAGACCAGACAAAAATGGGAGGACAAACTGGGGACAGAGGTGGGTTGGGGAATCTGGAGCGAAGCACTGAGCAGGGTGAACTCCACCTCCTCCTGCACAAGGCTAAGCCTAATGCAGCTGAAAGTGGTGCACAGAGCGCACCTGACCAGAACCCGAATGAGCAGGTTCTTCTCAGAGGTGGAGGACAAATGTGAGCGGTGCCAGAGGGGCCCGGCCAACCACACCCACATGTTTTGGGATTGCCCCAAGCTTGCTGGTTTCTGGACAGCCTTCTCTGAGGCAATGTCCAAGGTTATGGGGGTGAGGGTGAAGCCATGCCCAATCGTGGCAATCTTCGGGGTATCGGAGCAGCCAGAGCTACACATGAAGAAGGGGGCCAACGCCCTCGCTTTCGATTCCCTAATCGCACGCCGGAGAATCCTGCTCGGCTGGCGATCGGCAGCGCCGCCCAAAGCTGCAGACTGGCTCGCTGACCTCGGAATTTCTCCACCTGGAGAAGATTAAGTACGCCATCCGAGGGTCAGAGGAAGGCTTCCTGGATACTTGGGGGCAGTTTGTCGGTCTGTTCCAGAACCTGTTCGAGGCCAGCAACGGGGAGTAAGGCAGGGAAAAAAAAAAAGAACCAAAGGACTGCGCAACCCGGGGGTGGGGGGTGGAGAGAGAAAAATGGGGAAACCACAAAAGAAGAGGAAGGGTGCTGAAACCAATGGTTGGGGGGAGGAGGAAGGGGGTGGGTGGGGGAGATATCATAGACCGATCCAGAGGGCAGCAAAATGTAGATAGTCAAATGAAGGAGAAAACAAACCTCTGTAAAATAAAGCAAATTAGCGCGGGCAAGAAAAATGTAATGTATATAAGTAACAACTGTTTGTAAATATGATAAAAGCCAATAAAAAGAAAGATTTTCAAAAAAAAAATAAGGGGATCGGCTATTATCGGAGAAGACAGGAGAATGGGAATGAGAAAAATATCAGCTATGATTGAATGGCAGAGCAGTCTCGATGGGCCGAGTGGCCTAACTCTGCTCCTATGTCTTATGGTATCAGATGCTAGATCACCCACCGGGATTAAACATTGGGTCAAATATCCAATCATCCAAGTTTCTGTTCTGTTTTTACAATCAGTGGCATTTATTGTTGTCAATAAAACCAATTATATAGTTTGGCTTATTATTTGTTCGTAAAAACTGGAGCATTTTAAAATCTCTGAATAATGCACTAGTTTGCATTTTCAACTTTCCTAGTTTGCATTTTCAACTTTCCACACGTGATCTTCTGATTTCCCTGCACAAGACTTTGAACTGGGAGAGCAGCTTTGTGCCGTGAACCAGATGGAGAACTGATCTTGGTTGGCAACTAATGATGGGGGTATCACAATGATCGCTGGATAGCAAGTCGGTGGAACTGGGTATTGAGCGTGACTTTAATGGGCGGTGGGGGCATAACACTAACTTGTACCCAAAGATTTACAAACTTATTTTCTTTACCAATATTTCAGCCACTAAAGAGAAAAAGACTCCGCCGTTACATCAGGTTTCCAGCTCCAATACTGCAGAAAGGTCTACCTGCAATTATTCCAAATCTTAAAAATGCCCTCTTCAGACAAGTTATTGCAATTAACTTTCAGAGATACTGAAAGTACTGTGCTAACCACTGTGCCGCCCACTTTTTCTTCTCCATAATTACAAAGAAAGATGTTTAAAAATGTCCCTGAAATTGTCATTAACACAATGCAAAGGATAAGAAGTACCTCGGTACCTTGAGTATTGCTGAAAAAAGAGGCATGCTGTCAAATCTTTTCCTCTTGTACTCATCTGGACAGATGCAAAAATACCAAATTTCAAAGGGAGCAACAACGTATACTTCATGAGCAAAGGATCGTGTTACGACCAGATGAGGAGGATTTAAATGACTTGCCTCGTTTCCATCCTTGTTTGAGTACAGGATATTTTTTGTTTGAAAATATTGTAGTAACTTGCATGGAAAATATCCAGCTGGGGTTGATTGTTTCCCTGTGTTCATTGGTGCTGCAAGCTTCCCCCTCTATGAGCAGGGTAGCTTATTAGAACTGAGGTAAAAGTTCAACCAGTGTGGGTTGACCAGAAAGGAGAGAGGACCTGTTGAGGTGGACAATGCATTGTGTAGGTAATCTTGTTTGCTGAATGAAAAGACTTTGAAGAAACTTGTTGGACTCCTCTGGCAACGAGGGTGAATTTGTGCTGTCAGCATGCTTCCTGTTTGGCTGAGTCACCTCCCCCAAATTTTTATATTGTTGCGTGGACTAAGGTATGGAGTTGATTGCTGTGGTGCTTTTTCAGAGCCTGTGCAGACTTGGGAGGCGAGCGCTGGGCCTAGATTTTGCTGCCGGCTTGTGGCATGCATACCCTTGGGAGAGGTCTGGTAGAACCTGATGCATCATTGTCTGACCAGCTTCCGCTGAGGGTTGTGCAACTTTTCTGTCCATTTCCATTTGCCATCAATTCGCGATGCAATTTGTTGCTGCAGAGAGGTCTACTGCGGAGTCCTTTCTCGAGTCTGATGCCGCTCTGTTGAAACTCCATTCAGGTTGTGCGTGCGGCGTTGTGTTGCCTGGACTATAGTCTTAACACATCCAGAGTCATGAAAGCAGAGATTTCACTTGCATGGGTGGTCAAGGGAACCTTGCAGTATTCCTTGAGTAAATCTATTTTTTACAAAAAAAGTGGGCCGCACAGTGGTTAGCACTGCTGCCTCACAGCACCGGGTCCCGGGTTCAATTCCGGCCTCAGGTGACCATCTGTGTGGAGTTTACACTTTCTCCCCGTGTCTGTGTGGGTTTTCTCTGGGTGCTCAGGTTTCCTCCCACAATCCAAAAGACAATGTGCAGGTTTGGTGGATTGGCCATGCCAAATTGCCCCTTAGTGTCCAAAAATGTTAGGTGGGGGTTACGGGAGTTAGGGTGGAGGCATAGCCTTAAGTAGGGTGCGCCTTGCAAGGCCTGGTGCAGACTAGATGGACCGAATGGTCTCCTTCTGTGCTGTAAATTCTATGATTCTATGATATGACTGTTCCGTGACTAGTTGGTCAGAGGGCTGTGCTACAGTGATTCTACCTGAGAACTGATGGTTGCCTGCGGCTATTAGTCGACGATTAGAGATACTGGCCGGTTATGTGCTGCGGACACAAACGTGGTGTGCGGGTGCGCACATTGATGAACCCCATTGCCATTGTATCGACTGGGCATTCCATACGGGAATGCTGGTCCTGTGGTAGCATGTGAGGGACCCTGCTTTTTAAAAAACTGCTTTTATGTAATGTCTGAAATGTACAGCAAAAGCTACAGCTCACCTGGTGTTTCGGAAAGTGCTGTAGGTCCCCTTTTTCCACCCTGGTGCTGTGCAGGATGTTTAGATGCTATAGTTGCAGAGCTGGACTTTGTGTGTTGCCGCACCCCACCGAGTTCCTCTGTGGCTGGAAGGATTGGGCCTTGCGTTGATGGGCCAGACACCATGTTGCACGCCGTCTCTGGGTTCGGCTGCTGGCGACTTCACTCACTGTGTGACTAGTTGGGGTGTCGGCCCAGAAACAATGAAACGGCGGCGTGTACAGCGGCCCGTCCTACTCCGCCATTCAGTAGCAGCTTGTTGGAACTGAACCACTGTTTGTTTCTTTTCTTTTGCCATTCAGTCACTGCTGGTTTGCACTGATTTTCTTTTTTTCCTCTTTGCTTTCCTCAATCTTTTTCCCTATATTGTCTCCTCCTCGCACTCTTCCTTATGGAGGATCTTTGGGCATTGGGGCCGGAGGGATGTAATAACTTGCATGTGACACATCCAGCTGCGGAATGATTGTTTTCTTGTGCTCATTGGTGCTGCAAGCTCCTCCCACTATGGGCGGGGTAGCTTATTAGCACTGACATAAAAGCTCAGCCAGTGTGGGACTGACCAAAGAGGACAGAGGGCCTGATGAAGTGTACCAGGCCTCGTAGGTAATGTTCTTGCTGATTAAAAAGACTTTTAAGAAACTTGTCATACTTCCCTCGCTTTACTAAATTTGCCAGTTTAGTGAGTAATTAACTATTTACCCATTGTGATCGTAAATTAACCAATAGGTTCTTTTGAGTTTAACAAGGAAAGTGGTTGGCTTTATTGTACATAAAACCAATTAAAGTAAAGCAATAAAATCTAAATAAATAATATTTTGTTGTCACAGGTAGGCTTACATTAACACTACAATGAAGATACTGTGAAAAGTCCTTAGTCGCCACATTCCGGTGCCTCTTTGGGTACACAGAGAGAGAATTCAGAATTCTCAGCTGGAATTGAACCCGCACTGCTGGCCTTGTTCTGCATCACACACCAGCTGTCTAGCCAACTGAGCTAAACCAGCCAATATGCACCAACTTTTGCACATGCACATACAGACCTAGACAGTCGAAGTTCGCAAACATTCAAAGGCAGGGCATCCTTGGACCATCAGAGTCAGTCAGCACACAGGACTTGAAGCTCATGGGGTGGATTGGAGGAAAAAAAGAGGCAGGAGATACCCCATTTAGGTCTTCTCGCTAAGCTGTTTAACCTCAGTTTTGCTGAGAAAATAGGTGCTTGAAATGTACAAAAGGGATAGATTGTTGTAGAATCATGGAATCCCGACAGTGCAGAAGAAGGCCATTCGGCACATCATGTCTGCACTGACCCTTTAAAAGGACATCTACCCCCCGCAACCCCACCTACCCTGCACATCTTTGGACACTAAGGGATAATTTAGCATAGCCAATCCACCTAATCGGCACATCTTTGGACTTTGGGAGGAAAGCAGAGCACCCGGAGGAAACGCACGCAGACACGGGCAGAATGTGCTAACTCTGCATAGTTACCCAAGGTTGGAATTGAACCCGGGTCCCTGGCGCTGTGGGGCAAAAGCGCTAGTCACCTTGCCACCCTCATGTTACCATCCTTCGACAACCACCAGAGGAATTTTAAAAATACACTGTCCGCGTATTCAAGAGGTAACATGATTAGCTCATATCTGGAAACTAATTGAACCAGGGTCTCATTGTTCAACTGATTAATCATAATGGCTTAGCTCCGACTTCCGGTTGCGGCTATGACTAGCTAAGCCGCACATTTGGAAGCTCCTGCAACAAAGGTGTTTTTGGGCCAATTGGAGGGCCCCAACGGCGCTGAAAAAACGAATCCCGGTGGGGGAAGGTCCCCTGAGGAGAACTAGACCGATTTTATGGTCGGTACCCGGAGTGGAGCGGCAAGAAAAACGGCAGCAGCTCCCCAAAAAAAGCGGGGGAAGAAAATCAAAATGGCGGCCGGCGGTGCACCGGAGGAGTGGAAGAAATGGGCGGAGGAGCAGCAGGCCGCTCTCCTCCGTTTTTTCACGGAGATGAAAGTGGAACTCTTAGAGTCCATGAACGCGACGGCCACCAGGTTGGTGGGAGCCCAGGCGATCCAAGAGGCGTCGATTAAAGATCTGCAGCAGGAGATGGCCGCGAGGGAGGAGGAGGCCACAGTCATCGGGGCAAAGGTGGAGGTGCACGAGGCACTCCACATGAAGTGGCAGAGCCGCTTCGAGGAGCTGGACACTCGGATGAGGAGGAAAAATTTGAGGATCCTGGGCCTGGAAGAAGGCCTGGAGGGGTCGGATCTCCCGGGATATGTGGCGGAGATGTTGAGCTCCCTGATGGGGGAAGGGGCCGGTCCGGCGCCCCTGGAATTGGAAGAGGCATACCGGGTCATGGCCAGGAGGCCTAGGGCAAACGAGCCCCCGAGGGCGGTGCTGGTGCGGTTCCAGCGGCTAAGTGATCGAGAGAAAGTCCTGAGGTGGGCTAAAAGGGAGAAAAGCAGCAAGTGGCAGAACTCGACGGTAAGGGTGTACCAGGACTGGAGTGCGGAGGTGGCAAAGCGGCGGGCCCGGTACAACCGGACAAAGGCGGTGCTACACGCGAAAAAGATCAAATTTGGAATGTTGCAACCGGCGCGCTTGTGGGTCACCTACAAGGACCAACATCATTATTTCGAGTCCCCAGAGGAGGCCTGGACCTTTGTACAAGAGGAAAAGTTGGACACGAACTAAAACCTGGGAGCACCGGCGGTCGTAGCCGCCGGGGGACTCTTGATTGTGCAAGTGGCCCTTTTCTTTTTCAGGCCAGGTCGGAACTGGGTAACAGTTTCGTGGAGTGTTTGGGGTGTTTTTTCTCGAACGGTTGACTTTTCTGAATATTTTGAAGGTTTCGAGTTGTTGGGTGTTTCTGTATATTTGTACTGTTGAAATCTCTATTGTGGGTCGTTGGCTTCTTATGGGGTGTTTTTTCCCGTTTCCAATTTCCCTTAGTTATTTACCCCTCTTACCCTTTTTCTTTGGGTGCTTGGGGGGGTTTTTTGGCTCTTTTTTTTCTTTTCGGGTTATGGTTATCTGCGGTTATTTATACTGTTTGATGGAGGGTGATGGTTGGGCACACTGTTAGTTGATAGTTAGTTAATTATTTTGTTATTTAAGTATGTAGTTAAGTATTTATGTATTTAGTTGCCATTGGGTATTTGTATTTATATCGTTAAGTTGGGGAGACGGGACGGGGGGGAGCGGGTTGATTATGCGGGTCTTTCTCGGGGGTGTTAAGGGGATCTTTCACGGGCGCAGATGGGGTGAACCGGGAGGAGTCGGAATGTGGCAGGAGCAGCCGGGTCAGCGGAGACCAGCTGACTCTCGGGAGTACGATGTGGGGTACATCGCGGCTAGGAGGGGTCCTAGCCAGGGGGGGCGGGGGGGGGAAGGGGGGGGGGACTGGGGGGGGACACCGGGTTGCTGCTAGAAAGACCAGGGACGAGAAGGGGAGAGCCGGGGGGGGTGGGGGGGGGGGGGGGGGGGGCCATCGCTATGGGAAGCGGGTCAGAAAAGAAGGGATGACCCGGGGCGAGCAAGGGACAAGACATGGCTAATCGACAGGGAGTAGGGACGGGTCGCTCTGCGACCCGATTGATCACGTGGAACGTAAGGGGGCTGAATGGGCCGGTCAAAAGATCAAGGGTCTTCTCACACCTGAAGGGACTGAAGGCTGATGTAGCAATGCTGCAGGAGACTCATTTGAGGGTAGCAGATCAGGTCCGCCTGAGAAGGGGGTGGGTGGGACAGGTGTTCCACTCAGGCTTGGATATCAAGAACCGGGGGGTGGCGATTTTGGTGGGAAAGAGAGTGTCGTTTGTGGCGGCAGAGGTGGTGGCAGACAAGGAGGGCAGGTACGTGATGGTGAGGGGTAGGCTGCAGGGAGAGAGTGTGGTACTGGTAAATGTGTATGCCCCGAACTGGGACGACGCGGGTTTTATGAGGCGCCTGCTGGGCCTCATCCCGGGACTGGAGGCAGGGGGCCTGATCATGGGAGGGGACTTTAATACGGTGTTAGACCCTGGGCTGGATAGATCGAGTTCCAGGACGAATAGGAGGCCGGCAGCGGCAGAGGTGTTAAGGGGGTTCATGGAGCAGATGGGAGGGGTAGACCCATGGAGATTTGGTAGGCCTAGGGCGAGGGAGTATTCTTTTTTCTCCCACGTCCACAGAGTGTACTCTAGGATCGATTTTTTCGTATTGAACAGGGGGCTGATACCGAGAGTGCAGGACACGGAGTACTCGGCCATTGCGATATCGGACCATGCACCACATTGGGTGGACGTGGACATGGGGGAGGCGCGGGACCAACGCCCGTTGTGGCGCCTGGATGTAGGGCTGTTGGCGGACGAAGAGGTGTGCAGAAGGGTGAGAACGGGCATTGAGAACTATCTGGGTACGAATGACACAGGTGAGGTGCAGGTGGGGACGGTCTGGGAGGCCTTGAAAGCAGTGATTAGAGGAGAGCTGATCTCCATAAGGGCACACAGAGAGAGGAAGGAGAGGCAGGAAAGGGAGAGGCTGGTGGGGGAGCTCCTAGAAGTAGATAGGAAATATGCGGCGGCGCCAGAGGAGGGGCTATTAAGGGAGCGGCGTAGCTTGCAGGCCAGGTTCGACCTACTGACCACTAGGAAGGCGGAAATGCAGTGGAGAAGGGCGCAGGGTGCGGCGTATGAGTACGGGGAAAAGGCGAGCAGGATGCTGGCACACCAGCTTCGTAAGCGAGATGCAGCCAGAGAGATTGGGGGAGTGAGAGAGAGGGGTGGGGATGTAGTGCAGAAGGGGCAAGAGGTGAATAGGGTCTTTAGGGACTTCTATAGGGAATTGTATAGGTCTGAACCGCCGAAGAGGAGAGGGGGAATGAAGAACTTTCTCGACAAATTGGGGTTCCCAAAGGTACAGGAGGAGCTGGTGGAAGGGTTGGGGGCGCCGATAGAGCTGCAGGAGCTAATTAAAGGGATAGGCCAGATGCAGGCGGGGAAGGCGCCGGGGCCGGATGGGTTCCCGGTGGAGTTTTACAGGAAATTTGTGAACTTGGTGGGTCCAGTGCTGGTGCGAGCCTTCAATGAGGCGCGCGAGGGGGGGGTTCTGCCTCCAACAATGTCGCAGGCCCTGATCTCCTTGATTTTGAAGCGGGACAAGGACCCGGTCCAGTGCGGGTCCTACAGGCCTATCTCCCTCTTAAATGTAGATGCCAAGCTGTTAGCAAAGGTCCTGGCAACCAGGATAGAGGACTGTGTGCCAGGGGTAGTCCATGAAGACCAGACGGGGTTCGTGAAGGGACGCCAACTTAACACAAATGTCCGGAGATTGTTAAATGTGATTATGATGCCAGCAGTGGAAGGGGAGGCGGAGATAGTGGTAGCGCTGGACGCGGAGAAGGCATTTGACAGGGTGGAGTGGGAATACTTGTGGGAGACGTTGGAAAGGTTTGGGTTTGGGGAGGGATTTATCAAGTGGGTAAAACTGCTCTATTCAGCTCCGATGGCAAGTGTGGTAACAAACGGGAGGAGGTCAGAATATTTTGGGCTCCATCGAGGTACTAGGCAGGGATGTCCCCTATCTCCCTTACTCTTTGCATTAGCGATTGAGCCGTTGGCGATGGCACTGAGGGGTTCAGGGGGGTGGAGAGGACTGACAAGGGGAGGGGAGGAACATCGGGTCTCGCTCTATGCGGATGATTTGTTGTTGTATGTGGCAGACCCGGAGGGGGGAATGCCGGAGGTAATGGGGATACTAGCGGAGTTCGGGGACTTTTCGGGATATAAATTAAATCTGGGGAAAAGTGAGGTCTTTGTAATACACCCGGGAGACCAAGGGGAGGGAATTGGGAGGCTCCCCTTCAAAAGAGCAGTTAAAAGTTTTAGGTATTTGGGGGTGCAGGTGGCAAAGAACTGGGGGACCCTACACAAGTTGAACTTTTCCAGACTGGTGGAGCAGATGGAGGAGGAGTTTAAGAGGTGGGACATGGTGCCGCTGTCGCTAGCAGGGAGGGTGCAGTCAGTTAAAATGACGGTCCTCCCGAGGTTCTTGTTTTTGTTCCAGTGTCTGCCCATCTTCCTCCCCAGGGCCTTTTTCAAGAAGGTAACGAGTAGTATCATGGGGTATGTGTGGGCACATGGCACCCCGAGAGTTAGAAGGGTCTTTTTGGAGCGGAGTAGGGATAGTGGAGGGCTGGCGTTACCCAACCTTTCAGGATATTACTGGGCGGCAAATACATCGATGGTACGAAAGTGGATGATGGAAGGGGAGGGGGCAGCCTGGAAGCGCATGGAGAGGGCGTCCTGCGGCAACATAAGCTTAGGGGCACTGGTAACGGCACCATGGCCGCTCCCTCCCACGAGGTATACCACGAGCCCGGTGGTGGCGGCCACCCTCAAGATCTGGGGGCAGTGGAGGCGACACAGGGGGGAAGTGGGAGGTCTGATAGGGGCACCACTAAGAGGGAACCACAGATTTGCGCCGGGAAACACAGGAGGGGGATTCCAGAGCTGGCAGAGGGCGGGTATTAGACAACTGAGGGACTTGTTTATAGAGGGGAGGTTTGCGAGCCTGGGAGAGCTGGAGGAGAAATTTGGGCTCCCCCCGGGGAACACGTTCAGGTACCTCCAAGTGAAGGCATTTGCCAGACGACAGGTAGCGGGGTTCCCCGCGCTCCCCGACAGGGGGGTGAGTGATAGGGTGCTATCAGGGGTCTGGGTCGGGGAGGGGAAGATCTCGGACATCTATAAGATTATGCAGGAGGTGGAGGAGGTACCAGTAGAGGAGCTGAAAGATAAGTGGGAGTTAGAGCTGGGGGAACAGATAGAGGACGGGACATGGGCAGACGCCCTGGAGAGGGTTAACTCGTCGTCGTCATGTGCGAGACTAAGTCTCATTCAATTTAAGGTACTGCATAGAGCCCACATGACGGGGACAAGGATGAGTCGGTTTTTCGGGGGTGAAGACAGGTGTATTAGATGTTCGGGAAGCCCTGCGAATCATGCACATATGTTTTGGGCATGTCCGGCACTGGAGGAGTTCTGGAAGGGGGTGGCAGGGACGGTGTCGAGAGTGGTGGGGTCCAGGGTCAAGCCAGGATGGGGACTTGCGATCTTCGGGGTTGGGGTGGAACCGGGGGTACAGGAGGCGAGGGAGGCTGGAATATTAGCCTTTGCGTCCTTGGTGGCTCGGAGGAGGATCCTGATTCAGTGGAGGGACGAAAGGCCTCCGAGTGTTAACACCTGGTTAAACGACATGGCAAACTTCATCCAATTGGAAAGGATCAAATTCGCCCTGAGAGGGTCGGTGCAGGGGTTTTCCAGGCGATGGCAACCCTTCCTAGACCTCTTGGATCAGAGATAGAAACTGAGGCCATGACAGCAGCAACCCGGGAGGGGAGGGGAGGGCGGGAGGGGGGGGGGGGGGAGACAACGACGAAGGAAGTACGGTGGCGGCGGTGGCACGGGCAAGGCCTGCCCGAGGACGCTGCTAGAAATGATAAGTTGGTCTGACTGTCGGTTCGCCGGCGGGGGGGGGGGGGGAACGCGCGGGTAGGGGGGGGGGGGGGATTCTTTTTCTTTTTCTTGTTAAGTAGGGGGGTTTGACTTTGTTTTGTTATAATTTAAATGTAAATGTAGGGGGGGTTAAAATGTTTGTATTTTGAAAAATTCAATAAAAATTATTTTAAAAAAAAAAATAATGGCTTAGCTCCAACAGTTGAATACCTCTGGTGTTTGCCATAGAAACCTTGCTGATGAGACAGTAAATGTGAGTCCTTCACACTTCCTGAAATCTATGGGTGGGATCTTCCACCACCGCCTCCCTCAACTGCGGTGTGTTTTCCAGTGGCCGAAGTGGCTCACCATTGATGCTGTTAGTCTCGCTGATGTCTATCGCATTTTGCATGGCTCTCCCATCCTACCGCCAGGGAACCTGCTGCGGTGTGGTGGGTGGGTGGGGGCACCTATGGTGAGACTGGAAGATCCCACTGGCAGGAGGGGCTGGAAAATCCCACCTATTGTCTTTGAAAGGTTATGCAGACGGACAAACTCCACTCCAATGAATTGGAATGTGGAATGTATAATAATGCAAATTGGGGTTAGCCCTCTTGGGTGGATGCTGGAAATTTGAAATAAAGATGGACATGCTGGAAATACTCAATAGGTCTGGCAGAATCTGTGGAGAGTGAAACAGAGCTACCATTTTGAGTTGAATATGACTCGAGTAAAAGTTAAGTGTTTGTGTACCAGCAGACATCCAGATATGGAGAGATCTAGTTACTATATAGTGGTACTATACAGGAAATCTTTATATTTCAATGTGATGGGGTTTCTGCACAAGTTAATCAAATATGTTGAAGAAAAAACTTCCTGTCAGCAACCATTGAAATACAGCCATCATTGTTATGCCAAGGAAATATGGAACCAATTTGCACACAGCCAGCTACCACAAACTGGGTAAATGGATGGTCAGTTAACGCTGTTCATAGAATCCCTACACTGCAGAAGAAGGCCAATTGGCCTATCAAGTCTGCACCAACCCTCAGAAAGAGCACCCCACCTAACTCTACTCCCCCAATCCATACCTGTGATCCCATAACTCCACCAAACCTGCACATCTTTGGACAACTTCTTCAGTGGTGGTTGAGCGAGAAATGTTGACTCGGCCTTCAGGAGAACTCTCAGTTCATCTTTAATTGTTCGTGTGAGATCCTTTATGCCCACTTGAGATGGTCTAAGAGGGATCAATTTAATATTTTTGATAGACAGTACTTCCTCAGTGTTGCATAGAGAGTCATCCTAGATTATCTGCTCAAGTGTAGTGGGGGTTCAGCCAATGACCTTTGACTCAGAGACAAGAATCCAACCATTTAAATAGATAATGGATCTCCCACACTCCAGTATCTCTTGCTTTGTGTGGCGTCAGTGTCCAGAAGGCAGTGTAAAACATGCTTTGGAATAGTAACTTAATTAGAAAAATTGAAAGGCCTCAATGCCATTGATTTGTGAACGATGAGATGTTTAGCTTGAGGAATTAAAACAGATAAGATTGACGTTTGTCATTTTGAGACGATTTGTTAATTGTCTTTTAAATATTATTATAATATTATTATATATATACCCTTGATACTCTCGTTAAATGACACACCCTCTTCAAAATAAGTGTGAAATAACTTTCCAAATTCATGTGGATCATATCGTTATGATAGCTACCATTAACAGGGATTACTTTGTGTTCTACGCAATGCGTTACTGTAAATTTTAACTTCTGTTTTACCATTGAAACTAAAGATCGATTGAGAAGAAGTGAAAGCTACTGAGGTGTATGCACACATGATTCCGATTTGTGTACATACTTGTAAACCAAAATTGGAACTAATTTGGTAAATGATAAATCTTCAATTGTGTTGATGTCTTGAAAGAAATCCCCCGCCCCAGTCCCCCAATTTCTCCCTTCTCTTATGAAAATGAAAATTGCTTATTGTCACGAGTAGGCTTCAATGAAGTTACTGTCAATAGCCCCTAGTCGCCACATTCCGGCGCCTGTCCGGGGAGGCTGGTACGGGAATCGAACCGTGCTGCTGGCCTGCTTGGTCTGCTTTAAAAGCCAGCGATTTAGCCAAGTGAGCTAAACCAGCCCCTAAAATGAAAATCGCTTATTGTCACGAGTAGCCTTCAATGAAGTTACTGTGAAAAGCCCCTAGTCGTCACATTCCGGCGCCTGTCCAGGGAGGCTGGTACGGGAATACGAACCGTGCTGCTAGGCTTGCTTGGTGTGCTTTAAATGTCAGCGATTTAGCCCAGTGAGCTAAACCAGCCCCTGGTTCTAATGACATGTTCCACAGGAGTTCTTCATTCGTCAGCCTGGATAGTGTCAGTGTTTGATCAGGAGAACAGACCCCAAACTCTATATTTCTTCCCACCAGATATGGAGACCAAAACCAGCATTTGTAAAATTATCCAGATTTAGATCAACTAATTTAGACCAACATCAGCTTCTGGTTGTGTTACCAAAAGATAAAGCTGAAGACTAAAATGCAGGTGTGGGAAAATATTTACTATTATCGACTACAATTAAAAGGTAACAACCAATATATCACAGATGATGCAATTAAATTAAGAATAATCAATAATTCAGTGCTGGAAAGAGAGGAGATCCTGAAGGGTTTGAGGACAGAATCTCAAAGTATTTAAAAAATGTATTTTTATTCTCCTTTTTCACATTTTCTGCCAAATTTACACCCAACAATAAACAAGAATCAGTAATGAATGAAATGTGAATCCCCATATCAATAACAATCCTATCCTCCCACCAAACCCCCAAACATTAGCCCGCATGTGAACATTAACAAATAACAAAAAGGAATCAGGAATCACCCATAGTCACCATTAATACATACGGTCCCCCTCCCCACAACTCCCCCCAACCCCCCCACGTTTGATGTAATCTAATTCTCGAAAGTGCATAATGAACAACGCCCATGAATTGTAGAACCCCTCCATCCTTCCCTTGAGTTCAAATCTGACCTTCTCAAGAGTCAAGAATTCCAGCAGGTCCCCCCGCCATGCCAAGGCACAGGGTGGAGAGGCTGCTCTCCATCCCAACAGGATCTGCCTTCGAGCGATCAATGAGGCGAAGGCTACAACATCTGCCTCCGCGCCCATTTCCAAACCCGGCTGGTCCGACGCCCGAATATGGACTCCTGAGGGCCCGGGTCCAGTTTCACGTGCACCACTTTAGAGATTACCATAAACACCTCCTTCCAGTAATCCTCCAGCTTTGGACAGGACCAAAACATATGAACGTGGTTTGCGGACCCGCCCCCTGCAATGTTCACACACATCTTCTACCCCCTCAAAGAGCCGGCTCATCCTCGCCCTTGTGAGGTGTGCTCCATATACTACCTTCAGCTGTATCAGCCCTAACCTCGTGCACGAGGTGGAGGCGTTCACCCTCCAGAGCACCTCACACCAGAATCCCTCCTCCATACCCTCTCCAAATTCTTCCTCCCACTTTGCCTTGATCCCTTCCATCGGTGCCTTCTCCTCTTACAAAGTAGCCCCGTAACCCCCCGACACTACCCCTCTCCAGCCCCCCTGTCGTCAGCACCTCCTCCAGCAATGTGGAAGCCGGCTCTACTGGGAAGCTCTGTATCTCCTTTCTGGCAAAGTCTCGAACCTGCATATATCTAAATATTTCCCCGTGCTCCAGCCCATACTTCGCTCCCACTCCTTCAATCCTGCAAACCAACCCCCAAAAAACAAATCTTTTAGTTTCCTAATTCCTTTCTCCTCCCATCTCTGAAAATGTCCACCCCACTTCTCTGGCTCATGGTTCCCCCGAGTCAGCATTTCCCTTGACACTGCCCCCAACCCGAAGTGCTGGCGAAACTGCCTCCAAATTCTCAAGAAGCTATTACTACCGGACCTCTGAGTATTTCCCCAGGGCCATCGGGAGTGGCGCTGTTGCTAGCGCCTTCAATTCTCACCCCCTATACAAACTCTCCTCCATTCTGACCCACTGGGAGTCAACCCTTCTCACCCAGCTCCGTACCTTCTCCACATTCGCCTCCCAGTAATAATGCATCAGGTTCGGAAGACCCAAGCCCCTTGCCTGCCTTCCCCTCTGTAGTAGCACCTTTCTAATTCTGGCCACCTTCCCTCCCCATATGAATGATGTAATCATCCCTTCAATCTCTGTAAAAAATGCCTTTGGGGGGCAGCATGTGGCGCAGTGGATAGCACTGGGACTGCGGCGCTGAGGACCTGGGTTCGAATCCCGGCCCTGGGTCACTGTCTGTGTGGAGTTTGCACATTCTCCCCATGTCGGCGTGGGTTTCACCCCCACAACCCAAAGATGTGCTGGTTAGGTGGATTGGCATGCTAAATTGCCCCTTAATTGGAAAAAAAAATAATTAGCTACTCTAAATTTATTTTTTAAAAATGCCTTTGGCAGGAAAATCGGCAGGCATTGGAAAATAAACAGAAATTGCGGAAAAATGTTCATTTTAACCACCTGTACACGACCCACCAGTGACAGAGGGAGACCATCCCACCTTGCCAGATCAGCTTTCACTCTCCCCACCAAACTAGAAATGTTGTACATGCGAAGAATTTAGTTAAAGTTAAGAAACAATTTCATTACTCGGTGTATTTTATATGCCACCAACAAGTGGGGAAGATATAGAGGAGGAAATTCTCATGGAAATTACAAAGATGCTCTGGAACAATATATGATATTGGGGAACGTTCATTATCCTAATGTAGATCGGAGTACTGATATTGTTAAATTTAGAGATGGTTTTGTGCTTCGCAGTTACATTCAGGATGATTTTCGAGCTGAGTGTGTTTTCAGTCCAACAAGGAAGGTGGCATTTCTGGAACTGGTTCTGGAGAGTGAGGTGCATCAAATGGATCAAATATCAGTCTATGGACATTTAGGGACAGTGATGATAGTAGTACAAGGCTATATAACAATGACAAGGAGCAAGCTAGAGTAAAAATACCGAATGGGAAATGGGCTGAGAATGGACCTGTCTGGGTAAATTGAAGAAATTGTAATGAAGCCATAGGCTGTATTTAAAGAGATCACCAAGGTACAGTTGACGTATATTTCCACTGGGGGAAAGGTAGTGCAACCTAAAGCTCCCCAGATGGCGGAAGAGAGAGTCAGATGGAGCAAAAAAAAAGAAAGTGCATGATATATCTAAAAGATTGTTCGTATAAGTGAGGACCAGACTGAACTTAAAAAGTTCAGAAGGGAAGTGAAAAAGAAAATGAAAGAGACAACCAGACAGACTAATAGCTAACCTAAAGGGGAATCCAAAAGACCTCTATAAACCTATACATAGTAAAAAGGTAGTAAGTGGGTTGAGGGTAAGGGTGGGTGGTGGTATGGGCTGATTAAAGACAAAAATGTGGATCTGTGCCTGGAGACAGAGGGCATGTGTGAGGTGTGAAGTGAGTACTTCGTATCTATCTTTAGCAAGGAAGGAGATGCTGCAATAGCCATAACGAAGGAGGTAATTGAGATACTGAATGGGATAAAATTGATATAAATGAGGTATTAGAAAGGCTGGCTGTCCTTAGCATTGATAAGTTATCAGTATCAGATGGGATTCATTGAGGGTGCAGAAGGAAGTCAGGGCAGAAATGGCAGAAGTACTAGCTATAATCTTCCAATCATCCTTAGCTATGGGGGCGGAGGCATGGGATCCGGTAGCCATAAGACTGCAGAACTGAAAAGGTTGTATGATTATCAATAGAAAGTGTAAGGATAAATCTAGTAAAAGTAGGTGTCAGTTTAACCTTAACTTTTAGAAATGATAATCTTTGATTAACTTAACAATCACTGCCTATTTGTGTCTCTGGCTGTCTCTTACTAGTGAGAAAATAATTCATCTTCACAGTCCTCTCGTCTTGCTTGCCAGCAGCTAAAAAATGGAAGAAGCTCTCGTTTGTGATTTGGCGCCCAAAGCACGTACACAGGGGCGCGATTCTCCCAAACAGGGAGAAATCGTAAGGCTGGCGTCAAAAACGGGCGGGTTTGACGCCAGCCTCCCCCTCCCCGACCGGGAACCGATTCTGGTCCCCGGTCGGGGCTAGCATGCCGCGGCCGTGAACTCCGGCATCGCGGGCTTAACGAAGCCCGCTTGCCAGAGTTTGCGACGGCTGATGCGTCACATGACTTCAGCCTCGCATGCGCGGATTGGAAGACTCCAACTCGCGCATGCGCGGATGACGTAATTGCGCATTTGCGCGAAACCCGCGCATGCGCGGGCCGGGATGCCCCTCAGCCGCCCCGCGAATGGATACAGCGGGGCGGCGGAAGGACAAAGAGTGCGCGGGAATCGGACCCGCTGCCCGCGATCGGTGCCCACCGATCGCGGGCCCATGGCACCCTTAGCACGGCCGTGGTACTGCCGTGCCAATCGGTGCCATGGTTGCCAAAATGCGAACTTTACGGCCGTTTTTACGAACGGCCAGACCAGGTGTGTTTGCCGTTCGTAAAAACGGCCGTAAAGGGCTTGGACTTCGGCCCATCGGCCAGCTGAGAATCGCTGATCGCCGTAAAAAAACGGCGGCAGCGATTCGTGTCAGGAGTCGGGCGTGGGGGGGGGGGGGGGGAGACTAGCGAGAGGGCGTCAGACTAGCGTGGCCGTAAAAATTTACGACCCCCGCTATTCTCCGCACCGTCGTGAGTGCGGAGAATTAGTGTCAGCAGTTGCCTGCCCACTGCTGCCACCTCTGGCCGGAAGAGTGCACAAAGCCTAATTTCCTTCCGCTTTAAAAGGCCGCGGCCACCATTCTCAATAAAAATGCCATTGGACGTTTCTCCCGCGATTGGGACCACTGTGGAAACGTCACATTCGGTCGGTCTGCGATCCTCCTGACATCCGCCCACGACCCACCCGCGGGTTGCCACCTGCACTTCAAAAAAATCCTGACTGAGAGTACTGTGTACAACTTTGACCTCCACACTTAAAGAGGGATGTATTTGCATCACAGTCAGTTCAGAGAAGGTTCACAAAGCTGATTCCTGGGTTGAAGGTTGAGCAGTTTGGGCCAATAATCATTGGGGTTTATAGGAGCGAGACATGCTCTTTGAAGCAGATAACATTCTGAGGGAGCTTTACAGGGTAAATAGAATTAGGGAGAAAAGTTTCAAAATATGGGATTACCCATTCAAGGCAGAGAGTCATTAATCTTTAGAATTCTTTACCCCAAAGAGTAGTGAAGGCTGGCTCATTGAGTACATTCAAGGCTAAATTGGATACATTTTTGATGTACAAACAAGTCATGGTCACAATCATGTTGAGGTCACATCAGTCCTGGTCCTATTGAATGGTGGGGCAGACTTGAGGGGCTGAATGGTCTATCCTGCTCCTAATTGGGATATCCTTCGATCTAGTGGTCATGAAAGTCTCTGTACAAACGCAAATCTTTCACTCTTTAAAACGAGGACATGTGAACAAATTGATCTGAAGATGCTATCGATCATTCAAGATGTATTTTATGGTTCAGGATATTCAGAAATAGCGTAAATTCCACTGACACATGGGTATTATTACAGCTGTTCTGAAAATCCAGGCAGAATATTGGAACATGCCAATGTTCTGTTAGCATGCCCCAGTCAAGTGAGAGTCCCCTATTCTAGCAATGGTCTCACACTAGTAACCTCATACAATGGGATTTCGATAGACTCACTTTTGCCATGTGAAATTCATTCTCAATCTCAAATTTTTGAATGCAATGGGATGTGAAGGTTTGTTCATTTACAAGCGCTATTCTTTTTTTAAAATAAGTTTAGAGTACCCAATTATTTTTTTCCAATTAAGGAACAATTTAGTGTGGTCAATCCACCTAACCTGCACATCTTTGGGTTATGGGGGTGAAACCCACGCAGACACGGGGAGAATGTGCAACCTCCACACAGCCAGTGACCTGGGGCTGGGATCGAACCCGGGTCCTCAGTGCCATAGGCAGAAGTGCTAACCACTGCACCACTATGCCGCCCCTTACGAATGTTATTCAGCGGAAACCCTAAAACCATTGAAAGGAACTAACCTTTCATCCCGTGTGCACATGGAGGGGGTTGGTTAAGCTCAGTTGGCTGGATGGCTGGTTCGTGATGCGGAGCAAGACCAAGAGTGTGGCTTCAATTCCCGTAACTGGCCGAGATTATTCATGAAAGCCCTTTGAACAGGAAAGACAGTTGAACAGAATTGGTAGGAATTTTTGCGGGTTATTCGGGAGGCACAACAGAAATTCATCCCAAGGAAGAGGAAACATGCTAAGGGAGGACAAGGCATCCATAGCTGACAAGGGAAGTCAAAGATAGCATAAAAGCAAAGGAAAAAACATACAAAATGGCATGGATTAGTGGGAAGCCAGAGGATTGGGAAGCATTTAAAAGCCATGGCTTTTAAAAGCAAGCAGAGGACAACTAAATGAAATGAAAATTGCTTATTGTCACGAGTAGGCTTCAATGAAGTTACTGTGAAAAGCCCCTAGTCGCCACATTCCGGCGAGGCTGGTACAGGAATCGAACCGTGCTGTTGGTCTGCTTTAAAAGCCAGCGATTTAGCTTGGTGAGCTAAACCAGCCCCTGGTTTAGCAGTAAGGGGGATAAGATGAACTATGAGTGTAAGCTAGCTAGTAATATTAAAGAAGATTGCAAGAGTTTTTCTTTTCAATTTTAGATATATATAAGAGAGAGGCAAGAACAGACATTGGACCACAGGAAAATTAGACTGGAGAAGTAGTAATAGGGAACAAAGACATGGCAGAGCAACTGAATAGGTACTTTGCATCAGTCTTCACAGTGCAAGACACAGTGGAAGAACCTCAAAAACGTCAGGGGACCGAGGTGAGTGTAGTGGCCATCACTAAGGAGAAGGTGCTGGGGAAACTGAAAGGTCTGAAGGTGGATAAATCACCTGGGCTGGATGGACTACACTTCAGGGTTCTGAAGGACATGGCTGAGGAGATTGTGGAGTCATTAGTGGTGACCTTTCAGGAATCACTGGAGGCAGGGAGGGTCTCAGAGGATTGGAAAATGGCTGATGTAACACCCCTGATTAGGAAGGAAAGGAGGCAAAAGACAGGAAATTATAGGCCGGTTAGCTTGACTTCAGTTGTTGATAAGATTTTAGAGTCTATTATCAAGAATGAGATTGCGGAGCACTTAGAAGTGCATGGTAAAATTGGACTGAATCAGCACGATTCAGCAAGGCGCGGTCATGCCGGACAAATCTGTTAGAATTTTTTGAGGAGGTAACGAGGAAGTTAGACAAAGGAGAGCCAGTGGATGTGATCTATTTGGATTTCCAGAAGGCCTTTGACAAGGTGCGGTACAAGAGGGAGCTAAAAATATAAGAGGGGCAAGGTACTGGCATGGATAGAGAATTGGTTGACTGGCAAAAGGCAGAGCGTGGGGATAAAGGGGTCCTTTTCAGAATGCAGCTGGTGACTAGTGGTATTCTGCAGGATCACAGCTATTCACGATATACATTAATGATCTGGAAGAAGGAACTGAGAGCATTGTTGCTAAGTTTGCAGATGACACAAAGATATAAAGAGAGGGTAAGGTTGTGTTGAGGAAGCTGAGATGCTGCAGAAGGACCCGGACAGGCTAGGAGAGTGGGCAAAGAAGTGGCAGATGGAATGCAATGTAGAAAAGTGTAAGGTGATGCACTTTGGTAGGAAGAATAGAGGCAGAGACTATTTTCTTAACAGGAAAAGGCTTTGGAAATCAGAAGCACAAAGGAATGTGTGAGTCTCCGTTCAGGATTCTCTTAAGGTTAACATGCAGGTTCAGTTGGCAGTTCGAAAGGCAATGTTAGCATTCCTGTCCAGAGGGCTAGAATACAAGAGCAACGATGTATTGTTGAGACTGTACAAGGCTCTGGTCAGACTCCATTTGAAGTATTGTGAGCAGTTTTGGGCCCCGTATCTAAGGAAGGATGTGCTGGCCCAGGGTCATGTGAAAGGGTCCAGGGGAGGTTCACAAGAATGACCCCTGGAATGAAGAGCTTGTCGTATGAGGAGCAGTTGAGCACTCTGGGTCTGTACCCGATGGAGTTTAGAAGGATGAGTAGGGATCTCATTGAAACTTCCAAAATACTGAGGCCTGGATAGAGTGGACATGGAGAGGATGTTTCCACTAGTAGGAGAAACTAGAACCCGAGGACACCATCTCAGACTGAAGGGATGATAATTGAAAACAGAAATAAGGAGGAATTCCTTCAGCCAAAGGGTGGCGAATCTGTGGAACTCATTGCCAAAGAGGCTGTGGACGCCAAATCACTGAGTATCTTGAAGACAGATAGATAGGTTGGTTGCAGACTCGGGTTGAATGAGCTTGTTCTGCACTGTAAGGATTCTAAGGAGTAAAGGAAAGAATTTATATTCTGAACAAAACCGTCAATGGTTTATCCATAATTGGCTAAACACAGAACTCTACATCCCCGTTGAATATTTACGTGTCTGAAAATTCAGTAACTACAAGCAAAATATACTTGCTTTGAACTTTATAAGTTTAAACATTGGGTCTCCAAATGACCTGCGATGATTTGCCCTTCCTGTTCACTCCTGGTGATGCCAAAATTGTTCGTGCACAACAGGAAACCAATAGCTCGTGATACCAGGAGACATTTCCTTAAGTACAAAATGTCTGAGTAATAATTTCAAGTAAGGGTTCGCCCATTTCCTGGAAACGGAGGAAAGTTTGCTTATCCGAGTCACTCAACTATTTATCCTCGTCTTTCATGATGTAATGAATTATATTTAGAGGACTGGATAATTGCCCCTTTCTCTCTCTTGTGCCAATTCCCTAATTCAAAAATAATAGCTATTGACAATATTTTCACCTTGTGAGGGTTAGAAATATAGAAGGGGCTTCAAATTCTGAACAATATATGAAATAATGTTGCAATGATTACTAACGGCCAGATGGAGGATCAAGCCTGGCTGATATTCTCAGTTGATCAAGGAAAAGGAGATGCCGGTTAATGTGCGTAACATTCCAAACACCCTCCTAAACATTTCCCTTGATCTGTAACGACAATCTTATGAGGAAATCTTCAGCAATACATTCTCTATGTCATTCTATGTACATGCTGTTGCTGCCAAATCTTAACTTTGAGCTGTGGCAGAAAACAAGAAAAAAACTGCAACAACTTACATTTATGTAGCACATTTAATGGAGGAAAATGATCCCAAGGTGCTTCAGAGCTACTTAATCATTCAAGATTTGACACTGAACCACATAAGGAGATATTAGGACAAGTGACTGAAGGTTTGTTCAATGAGGTATGTTTCTAGGAGCATTTTAAAGTCTGATAGTGTGAGACCTCGGGGCCAACCCAGACATACTGTAAACCTGACAAGGGGACTGAAGGGTTATCCTTAACAAGCACGACTATATCAACAAAATGCTTGTGATTCTTAATGACTGGGTCCAAATTTGTATCCATTGGATCTACTGTTAAGCATGACCGTGCACCCCTGCTTGAAAGCAAGTTACAAGCTTGTGTGACTTGTGTAAGAATAACAAACTGCCAGGTGGTATATATGGTAAAGTTCACCCTCATGGCTCACTGCGTCCATGTCGGTATGGGGTGCCCAAGACACACAGAAGTGATTTTCCTTTGTACTCTATTTTATCCATGACTGATTCTGCACAACATGAATTGGCCAAATGCTTGGGTCAGTTGTTACAACCAGCTCTGAGCAAGTTTTCCATATACACAGTGAAGGATTCCTTCACCTTTGGAAAGACTATACAGGAGTTGCATATTGATAGCAATGTCCATGTGCTTGTTTGACATTGCTAGCCTATTCATGAATGTACCGCTCAAAGAAGCTAGAGACATTTGCACCATGTTACTATACACAAAACTGCCTCCATTGCGTGAATCAGTGTTCATTGAACTTATGAACTCTGCAACTCGCACAGTTGAGTTCAGTTGTAATGACACCGGGTGGGATTCTCTGAAATGGAGGCAGAGTGTTTGCGTTGTCATGAACCCTGTCGCGATGGCACGAAACGGGCGCGGGCGCTACCGATTCTGGCTCCCACATGCCCTGGAGCGGTTCACGCTGCTCCAGCCTCCCTTCCCGGCGGCAACTGGGCGCCGCGCCAACCCACACATGCAGAGTTGGGCCATGCCAACCCGCGAATGTGCAGTGGACTTCCTCAACGCGCCGGCCCCGACGCAACATGGCGCAGGGGTTCAGGGGCCGGCCGCTTAATTAAATAGGGCCGGGGCTGGAAAGACCGGCCCACCGATCAGTGGGCTCCGATCGCGGGCCAGACCCCATTGGAGGGCCCCCCCACCCCCGGTGAAGGAGCGCTTTTCCCCGCTCCACAGGCCGCCCCCCGACCCTACGCGCAGAGCTTCCGCCAGCTGCAAGCAGGGGTGAACGGCGCCTGCGGGACTCTGCCGTTTCTGTGCGGCCGCGCGGCCCATCAAGGCCGGAGAATTGGCGGCCCGGCCGCAAATAGCGGCCCGCTACTGGCGCCGCGCCAAACGCACCGCAGCAAATGGTGCCGATTCTCCGCTCCTTGGAGAATTGCCTGTCGGTGTCGGACCGGCACCGTGGGAAAAAATGCGCGGACGGCGATTCTCCCATACGGCGCAGCATGGGAGAATCCCGCCCCATTATGCCCAAAAAGATGGTGTTGCCATAGGAATCCATCTCGGCCCAGCTCTTCCAAATATCTTTGTTAGGTTTGATGAGAAATGCGTCTTTGATGGAATGACACCTGGCAAATTTCCGATATGTGGATGACAAGTTTATTAAATTTAAATCTGCTGCTGAATGTAAGAATTTCCTTGCACTCTTTAATGCGCTTCATCCTGTGTTCAAATTCATCTTTTAGATGGAGCAGCCAAATAAGCTCTCTTTCCTTGAAAATCTGCCAGTTGGTTCTTTATTAATGTCTACCTCAAGCCTACCTTCACTAACCACGATACATATTGAGATGTCTACAGTTCCATGCGCTGTAAGATTGGCCTTATCGGCAATCTTGTAAATAGGGCCTGCGTTATTTGCTCACCGTGAAAGCTTGATGATAAAATAGGCCATCAAAGCCATCCTACAGGATAATGGCTAGCCTGATCAGATCATTGCTCACCGTATATTGTGCAAACTGAGAAATAATAACAATCATAATCTCTTATTGTCACAAGTAGGCTTCAATGAAGTTACTGTGAAAAGCCCCCAGTCGTCACATTCCGGCGCCTATTCGGGGAGGCCGGTGTGGGAATTGAACCCGCTCTGCTGGCATTGTTCTGCACTACAAGCCAGCTGTTTAGCCCACTGTGCTAAACCAGCCCCTGGGGCCTAAGGTCGCCACTTTCAGTCTTGAAAAGTGCCCAGTCTACCTCAGATTACCCTGGAAGGGTAAGGTGTCTCAAAATTTGAGCAACAGGTGAAGCTAGCTGTTTCACGCTGTTACTATGCAGTGGAAATACAAGTGGTATTCTCCACTATCAAGACACAGCCGTCAAGTCAAAAAGACGTTCTGCCTCTCTCACAAATGAGTAATGTGATATATGAATTTCAGTGAGAGTGTATAAATGAAGATCATACATCCCAATGACTGGCAGATCGTATCAAACAGCACAACCATTCAACTATTGCAACAAACGAAGTACTGACTGTACCCAACCAGCTTGTGCTTGCAAAATGCAAAACGTAATGCCCAATATTAGATGTGATTCTGTGATTGGATAACACTTGCAAAACAATCCTGATTGTGCGAAGAATTACACTGACAGTCGATTTAAAATTATTAGCTGGACTCGCAGTGTGGTTCATTTATACATATTTGAGGCTACTTAAATTCACACACAGGGCCTTGTCCTTTCAAACAGAAGGAACATGTCAACACTTTGTGCCTTTTTCAACCAAAGTAAAGCTTCGGGGGACAGCCATTCCCTGGTACATTCCCTGTGGCAACGTATTGACCAATCAGAGTCGGCCTGCCTGGTTTGAATGTAATCGAAAGCTTGGCGGTTAACAGCCTCCAGTGCATTCTCCATAACAATACCTCTATCAATCAGAGTCCACTTGCCAACCAATCGGCACTCTCTTCTCATGCAATATAAATTATTATTCCCTTTACAATTGGTATTCTTGTGAATCTATCCTGATGAGTACAAGTCCAAAAGCTTCAACAGCATGTCTCTTTTTCCTCCGGGGTCAAGTTCAATACTACTAAATAACTATTAATACACATATTGTTAAATACATTGTCATTCTTGTCTTGGTTCATGCACATTGAAAACACTTTTAACTACTGACATGGCAGAGGATATTGAGGCCCTGGGAAATGTTTAGATGTTTGATAATCAGTTTAAGGGTCCTTAATTAGCAGAAAAGGCTTCGAGAAATGAGAAGTTTTATTCTGGAAATGTGTAGTCTTGGAAAGGATTTGGATCCTGAAAATAGTGGAAGGATTAGATTCCATTTCAGTGGACTGATTATTTGATATATCGAAGCAGTGATGATTGCTATCTCAGAATCACAGATTTGTTAGTATGCAGAAGGAGGTCATTGTTTCTGCACCGGCTCTCCATTCCCCTGCAATGTACCCCTGCACTTTGTTTCTATTCAAATAATCATCTAATGCCCTCTTGAATGCCTCCATTGAACCTGCCTCCAGGCAGAGGATTCCAGACCCGAACCCCTCGCGATGTGGAAAAGTTTTCCCCCGTGTCACATTTGCTTCTTTTGCAAATCACTTTAAATCTGTGCCCTCTCTCATTCAACCCTTTTATGAGTGGGAACTGTTTCTCCCAATTACTCTGCCCAGCCCCTTCATGGTTTTGACCATCTTTATCAGATCTCAAAGAAGAACAGTCCTAACCTCTCCAATCTGTCATCATAACTGAAGTTACTCACCCCTGGAACCAATCTTGTGAGTGTCTTCTGCACTCTCTCCAATGTGTTCACATCCTTCCTATAGTGTGACAGGACAAGTCACAAAAGAACAGAATTAAGTGCCTAATTTTTTCTCTAGAGAGTCATCGACCTCTGGAATTGTGTGCGATGTAGATTCAATACAAGTTTTCAAAAGGCCACTGGGGTTGTTCCTATGAATGGAGGACATCTTGCATTGTAGGAGGTAGGCAGGCTAATTGGAACTAGTGATATTGTTTAATAAGGTTTCGTGGAGTTTGCTGGAGTGTGATGTGGAATCCAGGGGGGAGGCATGGCGCAGGGTATCGTCAATACGGGTGGGAGTTGGGGGGGGGGGCATGACGCAGGCCATAGTCAATCCGGGTGGGCAGAGGTGGCATGGTACAGAGTATAGTCATTCCGAATGGGTGTCCATGGCGCAGGGCATAGTCAATCTGGGTGGGCAGGGGGACTTGGCATAGGGTATAGTCAATCATGGAGGGTCAGGGGACAGGGGAGGTATGGTGCCTGGCATAATCAATCTTTGGGGGAGGATAGCATGGTGTATGGGCATATTCAATCCAGGCAGGGGAAGAGGGGGGTCATGAAGCATGCTCTAGTCCAGGGGTGGGCAAACTACGGCCCGCGGGCCGTATGCGGCCCGCCAAAGGTATTTCTGCGGCCCACCAAGTCATTAAAAAAAAAAAAAATTTTTTTTTTTAAAAACAAAATTTTTTATTTAAAAAAAAAAATTTTTTTTTAAGGTTAATGGGGGGGGGGGGCTGTTGGGTTACTTACTGGTATAGGGTGGATACGTTGACTTGAGTAGGGTGATCATTGCTCGGCACAACATCGAGGGCCGAAGCGCCTGTTCTGTGCTGTACTGTTCTATGTTCTATATGAGGCGCCCAGAATCATAACCGGGTGAAGTAATTATTTTACTTAATATACTATGCGGCCCTTTGTGAATTGTGAATTTCTGAATGTGGCCCTTGCATGGAAAAGCTTGCCCACCCCTGCTCTAGTCAATCTGGCGCGGGGAAACATTGCACAGGGTATTGTCAAGGAGAAACTTTTACAGTGTTTCCTTTCCCCAATTACAGTCCCCCCCACCACCACCACCAACCACCCCCCCCCCCCCCCCTGTCTATCCTCACAGCCTATTGCATCTGAATGGGCCAATTAATTGATGTAGGAATGAAGGGACACTTAAGTAGGACAAGCTGGAACAGTCGGTTAGATCTGTTCCTGTCCTTTTTCATTTGTTTGCAATTGGAGATGGGAATGATGCTGAGGCATTCCTATCCTGTATCGGGTAACAGTTGGTTGGAGGAGTGCAGGATCTCCTTGTGGTACCTAGGCCCCTGTTTTGTTTAATCCATGAATTCACCCGAGAATTCGCTAGGAGGCACAAAATTGAAATTGGTTCAAATTGAACTGTTCTTGGGAGCATTGGTTCTCTGTTCCTTTAACACAGGTGGTGTCAAGTGACCATCCAGCACTTACATCCCTCACTACTGTTCAACAAATCTCAATGGAAAATTTGCCAAAACAGTAAGTACTGATGTGAGGGTAGGATGGGGGATCTGCTTCAATACACTACGTCTTTAGAAAGCCTGCTGCACTGTCTGCCACGATTCATAATCGAGGATTGGTGACTTAGCTCAAGTCAAAGATCTTCACTTCCTGGACACCAGGGTTTTTAACCACTCTTCATGCCTGATCGCTGCGCATAGTTTAGAGAAACTGTCAGAGCTGATGGTTCAAAATCACAGAATGCAAATTTAGAGTTGTCCCTAAAGGCTCTGTGGCTCTTCTACTGACTATGGTTCCTTGTAGTTAATTGGGTCAAGGAAGAAGCTCCCTTGATTTATCTATATTTCCCAATTTTATTGACACTGTTACATATTTTCTGTTTTCTGAATTTCTCCATGAGTGGTTCATTCAGTACACAGCTTGATAAATGCGAGCTGTTTGCATTTAATAATCTTTAATATTGTCACAAGTAGGGTTACATTAACACTGCAATGAATTTAATGTGAAAAGCCCCTCGTCGCCACACTCTGGCACCTGTTTGGGTACACTGAGGGAGAATTCAGAATGCCCACTTTATCTAAGAGCATCTTTCAGGACTTGTGAGAGGAACCCCATGCACACACGGAGAGAACGGGTAGACTCCGCACAGTGGACCAAGCAGGAATCGAACCTGGGACCCTGGTGCTGTGAAGCAACAGTGCTAACCACTGTGCTACCGTGACGCCCTTATGGAATTTAGGTATTAAATGCGTGCCGCATTTAGGTATTATAGAACACTGATTCAATGCTGGAGCATTGTGTCCAATTCTGGGTACGACATTTTAGAATGATTCCACCAATGAGGAACTTCAATTATGTGGAATAGGTTGGAGAAGACAGGATTATTCTCCTTAGAGCAGTGGTTCCCAAGCTGTGGTCTGCGGACCATTGGTGCTCCGTGAGAGTACTACAGGTGGCCTGTGGAATTTTAATACAATTCTGTGTACCTCGTATGTTTCATAATTGATGTCACGTTCATGTTTGCAAAGTAATTTGCTTCAGAAACATCCTTATGTCATATAATCCGCAATTTATTTGTGCGTGTGCATCATAAACTATTGGAAATAGCTGCATTTTTAATACCCAGTGATACGTACGTTTGACTCACGTCAGTTGTAGGCTTTGCTAAAGCTTTTGATGATGATCTCTGGTCCGCGTAAAGGAAAAGGTTGGGAACGGCTGCTTTAGAGACATGAAGATTGAGAGGGGGCTGGGCGTGAGTTCACACTCGCTGCCTCAAATTACTGTTTGATCCACAATATTCCTCTCTTCCCCATCTCCTTCTTCTGATCTGTTCAATTCATTGTTTTTGAGTTTCTTCAGTCCAACAGCTAATGTGCATTATTAGTCCCATTCCCCCCTTCATGCTACTGACCCCAACTGCTACCTCTGTGCACTGGAGGTGAGAGTTCTCACAAGGATTTAAGAGCATTCCTCCATTGTCCCCAGTAAGCAAATAATGGGGCCAATAATGGTGGAAGTGTGCGACAAGGAAGGAGCAAGGCACAACCTGATGCATAACCCATTGGATTGTCAAGGAAAGGGCAGCACAAAAGGGTTACCAAGGAGGGGGGGAGGGGAGAGGAATGCAAGGGGAAGATACAAAATGCACTATACATTGGAGGGTTGGGGGTCAGTGTGCATGATGAGGAGAGGAAGGGAAGGAGCAGAATGGCTGAGAAAGGAAGGAGGAGAAATTGATGGGAAGAGGGAAGGGGGAATGGGTGGCATGAAGGAGTTGGAGGGAGCAGGTAACTCAGAAATACAAGGAAATAATGTGAGGGGGTCAGTGTCTCTGTGAGCTGGATTTACATGCAGTTGAACACCTTTGAGAACTGGGACAGTGTATGGCAAGGTAACCACATAAAAGATTTAATGGCTCACTTGCTGCGCTTCCATGGTATCATTTATTGACTAATTGTTTTGTTTACCCTCCTGAATTTGGAATTCACTGCGACCTCATCTTGCACAGGAGCTTTATTAAAATACACATTTTGTCTTTTGCACCAGTGATTTTTACATTAAATGTACTCTATTATTTATGCCCCTTTCAACAACTAATGCAGCAAGTAAACATACCAAACATTACTGTTCACATTAGTATCTCATTTATTCAGCTAAAGCAACTGCATACACATCAGCCTTCAGTTATATTCACTAATTGTGGTTCAAAATTAGGTCTACAAAATTATGAGAGGTATGGACAGGGTGGATAGTGATGTAACCATCAATTCACTAGAGACACGATTGGAAGTAAACTGTGGTTTCAATAGTCTTATTACTGAGCCTGCCTGCGACCAGAAGAACTAAGAGCAGGCTCACGGCTGCAGCACTTTATACTTCCGGTAGTGGGAGGGGCCATGGGCGGAGCCATGGGCGGAGCCCTGTACAAGCTCCTCATCTCCCCCTATGGGTAGAGCTGCGCAACGGCTCACATACAGAGCCCACAAGGACATAATATGATGCAATGCAATACAGTGTGAATTACAATACAGTATGAATTCACCCCCTGTAAAAAAAATCAAGTCCGGCGGGGGTGATGGGTCTACAAGTTGAGCCGGTCCGGTGGCCGAGTCGTCCTTTGGGATCGGCGGAGCACCAGGGTTGCAGCGTGGGCAGGGAACCTATAGGCACGGGGGCGCCGAGCGTGGGCAGGGAACCTATAGGCGCGGGGGCGCAGGTCGTGGGATGTTGGGTGGGGTGTAGTGTGAGGGGTACCTCGGCGGTGGTGGTGGTGGTGGATCCTGCAGGCGCCAGGTCCCAGAGGGAAACGGTGTCCTGACGGTCGTCGGGGTAGTCAATAAAGACGTATTGGGGGTTCGAATGAAGCAGTAGCACTCTCTCTACTAGCGGGTCTGTTTTGTGTGTCCGGACGTGCTTCCGGAGAAGAACCTGGCCCGGTGTCCTCAACCAGGATGGGAGCGAAACCCCCGTGGTAGTGCCCCTAGAGAAAACAAATAGTCGTTTGTGAGGGGTCTGGTTGGTGGCGGTGCATAGGAGGGACATCTGGGGGCTCGTTGAGCTTCCCCGGTCGATATATGATATCGTAATTATTGGTGGAGAGTTCGATCCTCCACCGCAAGATTTTATCATTTTGAATTTTGCCCCTTTGCGAGTTGTCAAACATGAAGGCAACCGATCTTTGGTCGGTGATGAGGGTAAACCTCCTACCTGCGAGGTAGTGCCTCCAGTGCCGTATGGCTTCCACAATGTCTTGAGCTTCCTTTTCGACTGAGGAGTGTCGAAGTTCCGAAGCGGAGAGGGTTCGGGAGAAGAAGGCTACTGGTCTCCCTGCCTGATTCAGAGTGGCGGCGAGAGCGAACTCTGAGGCGTCGCTCTCCACCTGAAAGGGGACTGATTCATCCACCACCTGCATGGCGGCTTTGGTGATGTCCTCCTTGATGCAGTTGAAGGCCTTGCAGGTCTCAGCTGACAGTGGGAAGAGTGTGGTTTTAAATAGTGGGTGGGCTTTGTCCGCATACTGGTGCACCCACTGGGCGTAATAAGAGAAAAATCCCAGGCACCTCTTGAGGCCCTGGGACAATGAGGGAGAGGGAGTTGTAAGAGTCCGGGTCGGGGCCCAAGACTCAGTTTTCCACGACAATGCCGAGGATGGCTAGTCTGGTAGTGCGGATAACGCATTTCTCCGTATTGTAGGTGAGATTGAGTTTCTGGGCGGTTTGGAGAAATCGGTGGAGGTTGGCGTCGTGGTCCTGCTGATCATGGCCGCAGACATTGTCCAAGTACGGAAACGTGGCCCGCAGCCCGTACTGGTCCATCATTCGGTCCATTGTTCATTGGAACACCGAGACCCCATTCGTGACGCCAAAGGGGACCCGGAGGAAATGGAAGAGGCGGCCATCTGCCTCGAACGCCATGTAGTGGCGGTCCTCCGGGCGGATTGGGAGCTGGTGGTAAGCAGACTTCAGATCCACCGTGGAGAATATGCGGTACTGGGCGATCTGATTGACCATGTCTGCAATTCTGGGGAGGGGGCACGCATCGAGGTGCGTGAACCGGTTAATGGTTTGGCTATAATCAACCACCATCCGGAACTTTTCCCCGGTCTTGACGACCACCACCTGAGCTCTCCAGGGGCTGTTATTGGCCTCTATGACTCCCTCACGTAGGAGCCGCTGAACTTCGGCTCGAATAAATACCCTGTCCTGCAGGCTATACCGCCTGTTGCGAGTGGCTACGGGTTTGCAGTTAGCAGTGAGATTAGCGAAGAGTGGAGGGGGGTCGATTTTCAGAGTCGCTAGACTGCAGATAGTGAGTGGAGGTAGGGGTCCGCCGAAGCTGAGTGTGAGGCTCTTGTGATTACATTGGAAATTGAGCCCGAGTAAGAGAGGTCGGGGAGTACGTACAGCTGGAAATTAGAGTCGCTGGCGCCCTGAATCGTTAGGGTCGCGACGGTGCGCCCTTGTATGTGGACTGAGTGTGAGCCCGAGGCAAGGGAGATAGTTTGCCGTGCAGGGAAGATAGGGAGCGAACAGCGTCTTACCAGGTCAGGATGTACGAAGCTCTCGGTGCTCCCGGAGTCGAAGAGGCACGGTGCCTTGTATCCGTTGATTTTTTTTTTTGTTTTTTAAATAATTTTTATTGAAAGAATTTTTTACATGAAGATATTTACCCCAACTAACTATAAAATATTACAAAATATTCCCTCTTAACGAATATCCCCCCCCGCCCGAACTCGCACGCGCGTTGTCCCTCCCCCCTCCCCCAAAAACAAACAAAGCAACAATCAACATCAAACATGAACTGCGAGCAAATTTGCCCGCATTTCAACCGTAAATAACCCACCACAACCGTTGTTGCCACCCCCCCCTCCCCCCCCCCCCCGGGTTGCTGCTGCTGCGACCTCTGTACCCTATCTCTGAGCCAAAAAGTCGAGGAAAGGCTGCCACCGCCTGAAGAACCCTTGCACCGACCCTCTCAGGGCGAATTTGACCCTTTCCAACTGAATAAAGCTTGCCATGTCATTAATCCAAGTTTCCACGCTTGGAGGCCTCGCGTCCTTCCACTGTATTAGTATCCTTCTTCGAGCAACTAGGGACGCAGAGGCCAGTACTCCGGCCTCTCTCGCCTCCTGTACCCCCGGCTCCACCCCAACCCCAAAGATCGCAAGTCCCCATCCTGGTTTGACCCTGGATCCCACCACCCTCGACACCGTCCTTGCCACCCCCTTCCAGAACTCCTCCAGTGCCGGACATGCCCAAAACATATGGACATGGTTCGCTGGACTTCCCGAACACCTGACACATCTGTCCTCACCCCCAAAGAACCGACTCATCCTTGTCCCCGTCATATGGGCTCTATGTAGCACCTTAAATTGAATGAGGCTAAGCCTCGCACACGAGGAGGAAGAATTAACCCTCTCCAGGGCATCAGCCCATGTCCCATCCTCTATCTGTTCTCCCAGCTCCCCCTCCCACTTGGCTTTCAGCTCCTCTACTGATGCCTCCTCCGCCTCCTGCATTACTTTGTAGATGTCCGATATCCTCCCCCCTCCGACCCAGGCCCCCGAGAGCACCCTATCACTCGCCCCCCTACTGGGGAGCAAGGGAAACCCTTCCACCTGGCGTCTAGCAAATGTCTTCACCTGCAAATGTCTAAACATGTTTCCCGGGGGGAGCCCGAATTTCTCCTCCAGCTCTCTCAGGCTCGCAAACCTCCCATCTACAAACAGATCCTTCAGCTGCCTGATGCCCACCCTGTGCCAGCTCTGAAATCCCCCGTCCATGTTCCCCGGGATGAATCTATGGTTCCCTCTTAACGGTGCCTCCATCAGACCTCCCACTTCCCCCCTGTGTCGCCTCCACTGCCCCCAGATCTTGAGGGTGGCCGCCACCACCGGGCTCGTGGTGTACCTCGTGGGAGGGAGCGGCCATGGCGCCGTTACTAGGGCCCCCAGGCTTATGTTGCCACAGGACGCCCTCTCCATTCGTTTCCAAGCTGCCCCCTCCCCTTCCATCATCCACTTGCGCACCATCGATACATTTGCCGCCCTGTAATACCCCGAAAGATTGGGTAATGCCAGCCCTCCACTATCCCTACTCCGCTCCAAGAAGACCCTCCTCACCCTTGGGGTGCCGTGCGTCCACACGTAGCTCATGATGCTACTCGTCACCTTTTTGAAGAAGGCCCTAGGGAGGAAGATGGGCAAGCACTGAAATAAAAACAAAAACCTCGGGAGGACCGTCATTTTAACGGACTGCACTCTGCCCGCCAGCGACAGCGACACCATGTCCCACCTTTTAAATTCCTCCTCCATCTGTTCCATCAGCCTGGAGAAGTTCAGCTTGTGGAGAGTCCCCCAGTTCCTTGCCACCTGCACCCCTAAATATCTAAAACTCTTTCCTGCTCTCTTAAACGGGAGTCTCCCGATTCCCTCTTCCTGGTCCCCTGGGTGTATCACAAATACCTCACTCTTGCCCAAGTTTAGCTTGTACCCCGAAAAGTCCCCAAATTCTGCTAGCAGTTCCATCACCTCCGGCATTCCCCCTTCTGGGTCTGCCACGTATAGCAGCAGGTCGTCCGCGTATAGCGATACCCGGTGCTCCTCCCCGCCCCTTGTCAGCCCTCTCCACCCCCCTGAGCCCCTCAGTGCCATCGCCAACGGTTCAATTGCCAGTGCGAAGAGCAGGGGGGACAAGGGGCACCCCTGTCTGGTCCCCCGGTGGAGCCCAAAATACTCCGATCTCCTACCATTCGTCACTACACTTGCCGTCGGGGCCGAATAGAGCAGCTTCACCCATTTAATAAATCCCTCCCCAAATCCAAACCGTTCCAGCGTCTCCCACAGGTACTTCCACTCCACCCTATCAAATGCTTTCTCCGCGTCCAATGCCACCACTATCTCCGCCTCACCCTCCACTGCCGGCATCATGATGACGTTTAGCAGTCTCCGCACGTTCGTATTAAGCTGCCGCCCTTTCACAAAACCCGTCTGGTCCTCGTGTATCACCCCTGGCACACAATCCTCTATCCTGGTAGCCAGGATCTTTGCCAGCAACTTGGCGTCCACATTCAGGAGCGAGATAGGCCTATATGACCCACACTGCACGGGGTCCTTGTCACGCTTCAAGATCAGAGAGATCAGTGCCTGCGACATTGTCGGGGGCAGAGCCCCCCCCTCCCATGCCTCGTTGAAGGCTCGTACCAGCACAGGGCCCACCAAATCCGCATATTTTTTGTAAAATTCCACCGGGAACCCGTCTGGCCCCGGCGCCTTCCCCGTCTGCATATGCCCAATCCCCTTGACTAGCTCCTCTAACCCTATCGGCGCCCCCAGCCCCTCTACCAGCTCCTCTTGGACCTTGGGGAACCTCAATTTGTTCAAGAAGCCCTCCATCCCCCCTCCCCTCGTCGGCGGCTCTGACCGATACAGCTCCTTATAGAAGTCTCTGAAGACCCCATTTACTTCTGGCCCCTTCTGCACTACGTTCCCACCCCTCTCCCTCACTCCCCCAATTTCTCTAGCCGCATCCCGCTTGCGGAGCTGATGCGCCAACATCCTACTCGCCTTCTCCCCATATTCATAAATCGCGCCCTGCGCCCTTCTCCACTGTGTCTCTGCCTTTCTGGTGGTCAACAGGTCGAACTTAGCCTGCAAACTGCGCCGTTCCCCCAACAGCCCCTCCTCTGGTGCCTCCGCATATCTCCTATCCACGTCCAAAAGCTCCCCCACCAGCCTCTCCCTCTCCTGTCTCTCCCTCCTTTCCCTATGTGCCCGTATGGAGATCAGCTCCCTCCGGATCACCGCCTTCAGGGCCTCCCAGACCATCCCCACCTGCACCTCCCCCGTGTCATTAGTGTCCAGATATCTTTCAATGCTCTTCCGGACCCTCTTACACACCTCCTCATCCGCCAGCAACCCCACATCCAGGCGCCACAGCGGACGCTGGTTTCGCGCCTCCCCCATTTCCAAATCTACCCAGTGTGGCGCATGGTCTGAGACCGCTATGGCCGAGTACTCCACTTCCCGTACTTTCGGGATCAGTCCCCTGCTCAATACAAAAAAGTCAATTCTAGAATAGACTCTGTGGACATGGGAGAAAAAGGAATACTCCCTCGCCCTCGGCCTCCCAAACCTCCAGGGATCTACCCCTCCCATCTGCTACATAAACCCCTTTAACACTTCTGCCGCTGCCGGCCTCCTACTCGTCCTTGAACTCGATCTGTCCAGCACGGGGTCCAGCACTGTGTTGAAGTCCCCCCCCATGATCAGGCCCCCTGCCTCCAGGTCCGGAATGAGGCCCAGTAGGCGCCTCATGAAGCCAGCGTCGTCCCAATTCGGGGCATACACATTAACCATCACCACTTTCTCCCCCTGTAGCCTACCCTTCACCATGACATATCTACCCTCTTTATCCGCCACCACCTCCGCCGCCACGAACGACACCCTCTTCCCTACCAGGATCGCCACCCCCCGGTTCTTTGCGTCCAGTCCTGAGTGGAACACCTGTCCCACCCACCCCCTTCTCAGGCGGACCTGGTCCGCCACCTTCAAATGGGTCTCTTGTAGCATTGCTACATCCGCCTTCAGTCCCTTCAAATGCGAGATTACTCTCGTTCTCTTGACCGGTCCATTCAGCCCCCTCACATTCCAAGTGATCAGCCGGGTCGAAGGGCAGCCCGCCCCTCTCCCCTGCCGACTAGCCATATCCTGTCACCTGCTCGCCCCGAGTCAGCCCTCCCCTTCTGACCCGCTCCCCATGGCGATGGCGCCCTCCCCCCACCCCTCCGGTCCTCAACTTCTCCTCCCTGGCCTTTTCAGCAGCAACCCGGTAGCCCCCCCCTTCCCCCCTCCCCCTCCCCCCCCCCCACCCCCCTCCTCCCCCAGGCTAGGACCCTTCCTAGCCGCGATGCACCCTCCATAGTACTTCCGTAAGTCAGCTGGTTTACGCTGACCCGGCTGCCCCTGCCACAATCCGACTCCTCCCGGCATGGGGGACATCCCCCCCCTACCACCCCTCCTTGACCCCGCTCCAGCGCGGGAAAGGGAGCCATTGCTGATCACGCCCCTTCCTCCCACCCTCCTCCCTCCTCTGCCCCGTGCGCGGGAAACCAGAGGAAAGCCCGCGCTTTCGCCCTGCCACTCCCCACCCCTCCATCTTCAGTTCCACCCCCGTCCCCGATCCCACACCGATACAAAAAAAACCCCACAAGAAACACATACCCCCGGCACTCCCCCCCCACCCCGCCCCCCCAACATAACATTATAAATAACAGAAAAAAAAAAAAACTGGTAGAGAGAAAAAAAGGGTCCAAAAATACAGCCAAGTGAAAATCCAACCAAAAGAAAGCCACGTGTCCAGCTTAAAGTACCAGAGCGGCAACGACCGCCAAGTATCCCCTGGTTCTAGTTCGAGTCCAGCTTTTCTTCCTGGACAAAGGCCCACGCCTCCTCCGGGGACTCGAAATAGTGGTGCTGGTCCTTATAGGTCACCCACAAGCGCGCTGGCTGCAGCATCCCGAATCTGATTCTCTTGGCATGCAGCACCGCCTTCGTCCGGTTGAACCGGGCCCGCCGCTTTGCCACCTCCGCACTCCAGTCCTGGTAGATCCTCACCGTCGAGTTCTCCCATTTGCTGCTCCTCTCTCTCTTGGCCCACCTCAGCACCCTCTCCCGGTCACTGAATCGCTGGAACCGAACCAGCACCGCCCTCGGGGGTTCGTTTGCTCTTGGCTTCCTGGCCAGTACTCTGTAGGCCTCCTCCAGTTCCAGGGGCGAAGGGACGGCCCCTGCCCCCATCAGTGAGCCCAGCATTTCTGCCACATACCTCGGGAGGTCCGACCCCTCCAGCCCTTCTGCCAGGCCCAGGATCCTCAGGTTTTTCCGCCTCATGCGGGTATCCATCTCCTCCAGTCGGTTTTGCCATTTCAGGTGGAGTGCCTCGTGCACCTCCACCTTTCCCACGAGGACCGTGGCCTCCTCCTCCCTCACAGCCATCTCCTGCTGCAGCTCCCGAATTGACGCCTCTTGTGTCGCCTGGGCTCCCATCAGCCTGGTGGTCGTCGCGTTCATCGACTCCAGCAGCTCCACTTTCAGCTCCGTGAAGAAGCGCAGGAGAACGGCCTGCTGCTCCTCCGCCCATTTCCTCCAGTCCTCGGGTGCGCCGCCGGCCGCCATTTTGGATTTCTTCCCCCGCTTTTTTCGGGGAGCTGCTGCCGCTTTTTTTTCTGCCCCACTTCGGGTGACGACCATAAATTTTGCAGGGTTCTCCTCTGGGAACCTTCCCCCACCGGGAATCATCGTTCCAGCGCCGTTAGGGGCCCTCCAATCGGCCCGAAAACACCTTCCTTGCAGGAGCAGCCAAACGTGCGACTTAGCTGGTCATAGCCGCAACCGGAAGTCCCCTGTACCCATTGATTTTAACGGACATCATCGAGCTCTGGAGGTGCTTCGGACGCGACTGGTCCAACGTGACTGCGTTGAGTTGCGGGTAGTCGGCAGCTCGATCAGCAGTGCTGGAGTGGCCCCGTGATGACTGTCCGCTGGGGTCGTAGTCGTCGAGGTTCGGTTCGGTTGATGGCCAAGATGATCGCACGTGGCAGGTGATGAAGAAGGTGGCATCCAAGATGACCGCCCCTGTGGAGCGCACGTGGCGGGCGGCGAGGAAGATGGCGTCCAAGATGACGGCCCCCATGACTCGCACGTAGCCGGCTGCGTGGAGGAGGATTGCCAAGATGGCGGCCCCCATGAGTCATACATGTCGGGTGGAGGTGGAGTCAGCAGACACGCTGCAGCATTACGGGGTCTGCGGGCCTGCGAGTTTGGGAGGCGAGTGCTCTGAACTGCGGGGGAGTTAGAATGTTTCGATTTTGCCAGGCATACCCAGGCATAGAGTCCTTTGCGACCGCAGCTGCTGCAGGTTGCGTTGCGGGCCGGGCAGTGCTGCCGTGGGTGTTGGGGCTGGCCACAAAAATGGCACGCTGGCACTCCATAGTGGGTGGATGGCCGCGCGGCGCAGGCGTGGGGCAGTTGCTGGTCGGGAGCCCACGATGGGGTCGCTTGGTTCACGGGGAATGAGTTCAGACTGCGGAACGCGACCTCCATAGTTGTAGCTAACTCTACCGTGTCTTCCAAGTTCTGTGCCCCTCTCTCAAGTAATCACTGGCGCACATAGTTAGACCTGAGCCCTGCAACGTATACATCATGTACAGCGAGTTCTATATGCTGGGAGGCTGTTACAGCCTGAAAATTGCAGTCCTGAGCAAGAGCTTTTAAATCGCGCAGAAAGTCCTCTAGCGACTCTGCGCGGCGATGACGGCGGGTCGTGAAAATGAGCTGCGTGTAGACCTCGTTATTCGGCCGCCCGTACAATCAGTTGAGCATGGCCAGGGCCTCAGTATATGAGGTGGTACAATTGAGTTGCGTAGAGATACGATGGCTCACCCGTGCATGCAGTAAGCTGAGTTTCTGCTCCTCTGTAGTCTCGGATGTGCTTGATTCAGCCAGGTAGGCCTTGAAACATCGAAGCCAGTGTAGGAAGATTTCGTTCGCCTCTGCAGCCTGCGGGTCGAGTTCTAGTCGATCAGGTTTGAGGGTTGATTCCATAGTAGATTTCTTCAAGTTTTCTAAGACTATTAATTTGATGTGACCATCAATTCTCTAGAGACACGATTGGAAGTAAACTGTGGTTTTAATAGTCTTACAACTGAGCCAGCCTGCGACCAGAAGAACTGAGAGGAGGCTCACGGCTGCAGCACTTTATACTTCTGGTAGTGGGAGGGGCCATGGGTGGAGCCAAGGGTGAAGCCCTGTACATGGTCCTCATCTCCCCCTATGGGCAGAGCCGCGCAACGGCTCACATACAGAGCCACAAGGACATAATACGATGCAATGCAATACAGTGTGAATTACAATACAGTATGAATTCACTACAGATAGCAACAAGCTTTTTCCAAGAGTGAGGATGTCAATTACAAGGGGTCACAATTTCAAGATGAGAGGGGGAAAGTGTAAGGGAGATGTGCGTGGAAAGTTTTTTACGCAGAGGGTGGTGGTTGCCTGGAACGCTTTGCCAGCGGAGGTGGTAGAGACAGGCACGATAGCATCATTTAACATGCATGTAGACAGATATATGAACGGGCGGGGAACAGAGGGAAGTAGATCCTTGGAAAATAGGATCGGCGCAGGTGGGGGGGGGGGGGGGGGGGGGGCGAAGGGCCTGTTCCTGTGCTGTAATTTTCTTTGTTCTTTGTTCTAAAATTAGAGCAGTGAATTTCACTGTATTTGGCTCAATGTTGGTGCATAATTGGGTCAGGTAACTTTCTGTGGCAGCATTATCGGGCAGAATCAGGTATCGCCTAATTTCCAATTTTAAAAATTGCACCCAAGCCAAAACTAGCTTGTGTTTTTTGGTCTTTCTCATGGTACAACAGTCTTGGGGGGCATGGGATGACTTTAATTTTGCTGAACCTCGACTCTCCCCCACCCCCTCCATTCGATTAACACCCCTCCTCTGCCCCACCAACATTTTTATGCATAAACAGATAGTGAGTCAAAAAATATTGTGGGGCAAGAGGGTGCGGGTGGGGAGGGGGGGGGGGGGGGGGAGGAGGGTAGAGGCAGTGGGAGAGGAAGAGTCCAATTAATTTACGGCAGCAACAAGAAATTCAAGAAGTTTTATTTATATAGCGACTTTGACAAAGTAAAGCATTACATTAAGACAACATTTGACACCAAGACGCACAAGGAGATATTGGAAATAGATGACCAAACATTTGGTCAAAGAGGTAGGTTTTAAGGTGTGCCTCAAAGGAGCAGAGAGAGGTACAGAGGTAGAGAAGTTTAGGCCACGGGTTGTTCAAGAAAGAAAAGTGAAAAAGCCAGACTCTTTCCTTCCTTGTCCTGGTAAGGACATTAAACACCAGTTTTCACTGAACTTGATTAATTAATTTTTTTAATTCTTTCACAGGATGTGGGTGTCGCTGGCTGGGCCATCATTCTTATTGCCCATCCCTAATTGCCCTTGAGAAGGTGGAGGGGAGCCGCTTTCTTGAACCATATGTTGTACGTACACTCACAGGCATGTTGGGGAGGAAGTACCAGGTTTTTGACCCAGCGACAATGAAGAAACAGCAATATATTTCCAAGTCAGGATGGTGTGTAGCTTGTTGGGGGGAGGGGAGACTTGCAGTTCGCCGTGTTCCCCATGCATCAGCTGCCCTTGTCCTTCTAAGCAGTAGAGGTTACTAGTTTGGAAGGTGCTGTTGAAGGAGCCTGGGTGAGATCCTGCAGTGCATCTTGGATGTAGTCGACACTATATGGCTACTGTGTGACGGTGGCGGAGGGCATGCCAATCAAATGGCCATCAAGTGTCCTGGGTGGTGTCTTGAGTGTTGTTGGAGCGGCACTCATCCAGAAAAAATTCCATCACATTACCCTTATTTTTATATTTATGCTGTACTAAGAAAACTACTTGAATAAATTACTTTGGCTACAAATACCGAAACACATTAAACCCCAAAATGTGCTAAAAGCAGAACCTGCACCATAGGAAATCACTTTCCCTTTCACAAGATGTGCCAGGTCCAAGAATTGCACTGCTGCTTTGTAGTGTTTAATCTTCCCGAATACACAACTGGTAGATTATCAGATATGGTTATGGCAAGCTAGAATCCCACTGCATTGCAACTACGGCACTTGATGCATGAGATCATTGGTTTCATGTTTGCACAGAAAAACAAACTAAACTTCAAGATGTGTCCCAAAAGGCAATTGGAAATCCTAAAAGCTAATGTCACGAAAAGGAATTACATTTATTCAGTGACCGTAAAGCAATGACCGTGGGCATGTCGTTTAATCTGTTGCATGCTGTTTTTTGAGTTTTGTAAAAAAAAACTTTTCATGTTTTCACTTCGCAGTGTGTGACCTGTGGACAATCTAATCACTCATTTGTAAACAGGACATTATGTGAGCATATACACCCAACATTGCTGCTCTGTGGAATACATGAGTTTTGATTTCATATATTGGTACTGAATCGCAATCTTCTTTAAGCACCTTTACCCGTCTTTGGCCACTGAGATCCTTTAGTCAATGAGAAATCTATTCCAGTGTTGCTCGTTTTGCTAAGTGTGCTTTACACTTAATTGCTCTGTTTTATAACCTTGCTCTAGAGTCGCCAGGTATCTTTATACCACCACGAGGTTCAAGTTCAAGTGCTGATCAATAATTCAATACACCAGTTAGTAAGGTTCAAATCAAAACACATTTATTGTATACATAGTCAATCGCTACTCATGCATAAAATACTACGGAACTAGACTATTTCTACCACTAAAGGCCAATACTTAGCTTTGGAAAAGGAACCCACTGGGTCAGGGAACAATGGCCTCTCGTTTGATCCTGAGACTGCAGGCTTCCAGCTGGTATGGACTAAGGGTTAGGAGCGCCTATCTCGTAGTTTGCGTTGACTGGACACTTACTTGTTGGTGTAGCTGCTAGGCAAGTCTCTCCGAGTTGATAGTCACGGTCGAGTTCTTTGAGGGCTGCTAAGAAGACTTGCCAAGAGAGCGAATTGAACTTGGGGACTTTATAGTCCACTTTATAGTCCCCAGGGGCTTCGTGTCCTTTTGGGCGGACCCTATACCTGGTTCCAATTGATTGGACCATGTTCCAATCGATTGGTTTGATTTCCCCAATACTGGGGCTGTTCCCTGATCGCTGGGCGGTTCCTAAGTGTCCGTTGGCTTCTTTTGTTTTGGCTCCTGCTGGCGCCGAGGAGTCTGGCTTTGCCTCGATTATCTTAACTGTTGCTATTGTTCCCGGGGATCGCTCATCAATATGCAGATGGTCGTCAGTTTCAGTGCTGTCTGCTTTCTGCGAGTCTTAATATACAGGAAGCTTTGCATTCTGCTTGCTTCCCTGTACCTGTCCATTTTTCCCTGCGTTCTTAGCGAATCTCCATTTTAAAGTCGGGAAGTGGCCAACCCAGGTGGCTACACCAGCCAAACAACGCAACTTCTATTGTTCCGTTTTTAAAGCAATGTGTCCAAGTACTAATGTGTGCTGATGGTACTGTGTTGGAATGGGGATGAAGGATGGATATATTGAACGAGTAAAGTTATCTGTTGCCTGTAACCTTCCAACAAAAGAATTTTGAATAAATATGCCTGTTGCATCGTGCAGCAGGCTAATGGCTGCTATGCAGATTCACATTTATTCAGTGAGTTTTCCTTTATCGTGCATAGTCCCACCTTCAGTGATGCTGGAGGTTATTATTAAACCTTAAACTGTCAATGAAAAGCTAATATTTTAATACTTAACCCTGCAGTGGATTTAAACTTGTCAACCACATTTCAGCCTCATTTGCAAATGTCTTTGGGAATGAAGGTTGTATGTTTGATCTAACTGCATGTGAGGATTACGCGGCCATTTTCACATTTCTGTTTGTGGGATCTTGCTGTGCACAGATTGGCTGCTACGTTTCCTACATTACAACAGTGACTACACTTCCAAAACTATTTTATTGGCTGTAAAATGTTTCGGGATGTCCTGAGGTCATGAAAGTCAGTACACAACTGAAAATATTTCTTTTTTTTTTAAACACATATTGGGCGAGATTGGATTTGTTTATTGTCACGTGTACCGAGGTACAGTGAAAAGTATTTTTCTGCGAGCAGCTCAACAGATCATTAAGTACATGGGAAGAAAAGGGAATAAAAGAAAATACATAATAGGGCAACACAAAATATAGTGTAACTACATAAGCATTGGCATCGGTTGAAGCATACAGGGTGTAGTGTGAATGAGGTCAGTCAATAAGAGGGTCATTTAGGAGTCTGGTGACAGTGGGGAAGAAGCTGTTTTTGAGTCTTATGAACCCTCCCACTGACTGGTCCCGCCAAAGTCAATAGACTTTTGAACGGCTCGCCGCAACATCTGGCCCCAACCCTTCCTCACCCCAATGGGGCCATAAAACTCCACCTCGTGCTTTCATAAGCTTGTTCAAAAATTAATTTTGATATGAAGACAGAGATGATTTGTCAGATGGCTCATGTCTTACACAAATTAATGACAAAAAAGTGCCATTTTAAATAAAGAAAGTACATGACCAAATAGGTGCAAAATTGCACAATGATTATGTGTGAAAGAGATCGAAAATGTTCTGAGAAGAAGTCGTGGCTTTTCGGCCTGTTTGGTAAACTGCATTGCTGATTTGCAGGAACCAGGAGGAAATCAAGCCTTTAATTGTTTTACATTAAACAGTTAGAGTTTCAGTCTTGCTGATTGCCATTTCCATATCCCCAAAATTGTAATCTTTTGTAGTCCATAAATCTTGGGTTCAGTGCGGTTTGTTCATTAAAAATGCTCAAGTGATGTGGTTCACTGTAATAGCAGCTTCATTCAGAAGCAGGGGACTCTCAGTGTCCCTTAAAGACTTGTGTTCCTGTTTCCTGTGGAGTTGCTTTAACAACTGGATAACCATTTCCAGATAACTCACTGCAGCCGCAGGCATCCCGTACGTTACTGGGGTGAAATTGTGGCTGTTTCTCTCATTGTAATTTATATGCAATGTTCACTGATCAAACTGTTGCAGCTACTCATTTAGGCCAGCAGTGATTTTCGTGCAAGATTAAGTTAATTCCAAATGCTGTTTCAGAATCTTTCTCCTCCTCCTTGCCTACTTGGAAACTTAAATGTGACTTCACTTTGTTGGTGTTTGCCGTTGTTTTACAATGGGCATCACAAACACACACACACACAAGAAAGCCTTGCATATATTCAGCACCTTGGTAGGTCATCGATGTCATCAGTCATTTCACCTACTTCCGAATTCCAGAGCAGTATATCTCGAGGGTTTTAAAAAATTCAGTTACGGGATATGGGTGTCGCTGGCTGAGCCAGTATTTATTGCTCTTCCTTAGTTGCCCTTCAGAAGGTGGTGGTGAGTTGCATTCTTGAACCCGCTGCAGTCCCTCAGGTGTAGGTACACAGTGTTGTTAGGGAGGGAATGCCAGGATATTGACCCAGAGACAGTGAAGAAACAGCGATATATTTCCAATTGATGTGGTGAGTGATATTGAGGGGAACCTCCAGGTGGTGGGATTCCCAGGTATCTGCTGCTCTTGTCCTTCTAGATGGTAGTGGTCGTGGGTTTGAAAATGAAAATTGCTTATTGTCATGAGTAGGCTTCAATGAAGTTACTGTGAAAAGCCCCTAGTCACCACATTCCGGCGCCTGTTCGGGAACGCTGTTACGGGAAGGTGGAAGGTGCTGTCTAAGGAACCTTGGCGAGTTACTGCAGTGTATCTTGTAGATGGTACACACGGCTGCCACTGTTCGTCGGCGGTGGAGGGATTGAATGTTTGTGGAAGAGGTTGCAATGAAGTGGGTTGCTTTGTCCTGGATGGTGTAGAGCTTTTTAAGTGTTGTTAGAGCTGCACTTATCCAGGCAAATGGAGAGTATTCTATTCCACTCCTGACTTGTGCCTTGTAGGTGGTGGACAGGCTTTGGGAAATGAGTTGCTCGACGTAGGATTCCTAGCCTTTGACCTTTTCAGGTATCCAAAGTAAAAATACGACTAGTCCAGTTCAGTTTCCGACCAGGATGTTGATTGTGGGGGATTCAGCGCTGGGAATGCCATTGAATGTCAACGGGCAATGGTTAGATCCTCTCGTGTAGGAGATGGTCATTGGCTGATACTTGTGCGGCACGAATGTAACTTGCCACTTGTCAGCCCAAGCCTGGATATTGTCCAGGTCTTGCTAAATTTGGAGGTGGATGGCTTTATTATCTGAGGAGTCACAAATGGCGCTGAAAATTGTGCAGTCATCTTCGAACATCCCTACTTCTGACCTTATGTTGGAAGGGAGGTCATTGATGAAGCAGCTGAAGATGGTTGGGCCTAGGACATTACCCTGAGGAATGCTGATAGTGATGTCCTGAAGATGAGATGATTGACCTCCAACCACCACAACCATTTTCCTTTGTGCCAGGTATTACTCCAACTAGTGGAAAGTTTTCCCTTTCCTCCAGTTTTGCTCGTGCTCCTTGAAGCCATACTCTCAAATGCTACCTTGATGTCAAGGGCAGTAACTCTCACCTCACCTCTGGCATTCAGCTCTTTTGTCCAAGTTTGAACCAAGGCTATAATGAGGTCAGGAGCTGAGTGACCCTGGAGGACCCAAATTGAACCAGGGTTGATCTCCTGGCTTGGTGGTAATGGTAGAGTGGGGGATATGCTGGGCCATGAGATTCCAGATTGTGGTTAAATACAATTCATCTGCTGGTGATGGACCACAGCACCTCATGAATGCCCATGAATGAGTTGCTAGATCTGTTTGAAGTCTATCCCATTTAGCACGGTGGTAGTGCCACACAACACAATAGAGGGTATCCTCAATGTGAAAAAGGGACTTTGTCTCCACAAGGACTGCAATGGTCACTTCTCCCGATACTGTCATGGACAGATACATCTGCGGCAGGCAGATTGGTGAGGTTGAGGTCAAGTATGTTTTTCCCTCTTGTTGGTTCCCTCACCACCTACTGCAGTCCCAGTCTAGCAGTTATGTCCTTTAGGACCCGGCCAGCTTTGTCCTTGGAGGTATTACCGACCCTCTCTTGGTTATGGGCGCTGAAGTCCCCACCCAGAGTGTATTCTGCACCATTGCCACCCTGAGTGCTTCCTCCATGTCATGTTCAACATGGAGGAGTACTGATTCATCAGCTGATGGTGGATGGTACGTGGTAATCAGCAGGAGGTTTCCATGGCCATGATTAATTTGAAGCTTTGAGACTTCATGGGGTCCAGAGTTGATGTTGAGGATTGCCAGGGCAACTCCCTCCTGACTGTATACCACTGTGCCCCACCTCTGCTGGATCTGTCCTGCTGGTGAGACAGGACATTCCCAGGAATGGTGATAGCGATGTCTGGGACATTGTAAGGTATCATTCTGTGACTATGTCAGGCTGTTGCTTGACTCGTCTGTGCGACAGCTCTCCCAACTTGGGCACAAGCCCCCAGATGTTAGTAAGTAGGACTTTGTAGGGTTGGTAGGGCTGGGTTTGCCATTGTTGTTTCCGGTGCCTGGGTCGGTTTTTCAGGCCATTTCAGAAGATTTAAGAGTCACCACATTGATGTGGGTCTGGAGTTACATGTAGGCCAGACCAGGTAACATCTTCTTCCCGAAAAGGACATTAGTGAACCAGATGGGTCTTTACAGCAATGGTTTCATGGTCATCATTAGAGTTTTAATTCCAGATATTTTACTGAGTTTAAATTCCATTGCCTGTCATGGTGGGATTCGAACTAGGTCCCCAGATCATTATCCTGGGTCTCTGGATTACTGGTCTAACAACAATATCACTATGCCACCGCCTCCTTGTGTGTCACCAAGGAAGCGCTGGGGAACTCCTTCCTTTCCTCACTGAGCATGCCCAGGTAAGGTTTGGATGACAATTGCCCTGGAAGTACAAATTTAAATCACAAACAACGGATGGTCCAACTGTGTCACAGAAATAGTTACCCAGAAACAGTTAGAGGAATTAAAACCATTCTAGCTTCTTTAACATAATATTTGCACACTGTTATATGTTAAATTCTATGGCAATGCCATGACTAATCAGTTAACATGCCTGGTTAAAGTTTGGCAGTTAACTATCTCCTGAAGGATTCTCCATGGCAATGCCTCTACCAATTAGAGCCAACTTGCCAAACAATCAGCTTCCCATGCAGTATAAACTGTTGTTCTTTTACAGATTTGGTGAATCAGTCCTGTTGAGTGAAAGACAAAAAGCTTCAACAGCATGTCTCCTTTTTCAGCAATACTAAAATTATTTCTTTCCTTTTCTTTTTTCAATAAATTTAGAGTACCCAATTACTAATTTTTTTCCAATTAAGGGGCAATTTAGCGTGGCCAATCCACCTAACCTGCACATCTTTGGGTTGTGGGGGTAAAACCCACGCAGACATGGGGAGAATGTGCAAACTCCACACGGACAGTGACCCAAGGCCTGGATTTGAACCTGGGTTCTCAGCGCCGCAGTCCCGGTGCTAACCACTGCGCCACATGCCGCCCTCATTTCTTCCTTTTTCTGATGGGCCTCCTGCTATCCCTTTGTTTTGTCTTCAGATTGAGCTGCCTCAGCTGGTCTTGGAATTTATTACATAACATTGTGCAAATATCAGTGCTTCTAGCTAGGTCCTGAAGTGACAATAAGACATTGACATAAACCGAGAGATTTTGGAGCAGGTCGCTTGAAGAGAGTTTTATATTCCTGCTGCCTCAAGCTGGCTCGGTTCCCATGGGTGTGTTGGCTTTTGTTTTGCTCTCCTGTAACTCTAATGTAGATATAGTCCATGATTTACTATCTCGGTTCACAGGCTTCCCGTGCTTGAATTTCTCATCTTGCTGTGTGTTCTGCCCACTTCCTCTCTCCCACTCTACTGGGTATTGGTTACAATTTCTGTCCTTTGTTCTTGCGATATTGGGAGTATATTTTCTGCATTTTGTGGGGGAGAATTATTTTATTTGGAAGAAATAACAAGAGGATATGCAAATTAGGCAATGAGCTAGACGATTAAAGGAGCGATGTGTGAAAGATGATTTCCATTTCATGGAACATTGATGCCAATGTTAGGACAGGAAGGAACTGTACTCTTGGAATGGACTCTACCCGATCAGGACTAGGACCAGGGTTCAAGTGCAAAGGATAAATGGGTCATTCACACAGATTTTAATAGGGTGGGGGAGGCTTAGCTAGAAAATGCAGTACAGATAATAGTTTGTAAATAAAAGGGACGAATGATAGCAGCTAGAGGAGCTTCAACTTGGCGAAAGATGGTCTTCGGTCTGCCCAAAACATGCTCGTCTTCCACCTTACAGAGAGTTGGCCTTGACTGAGTTTTCACAGACTGGTAGATTCCACAGTCCAGGGCTACGTGCTGAGGGACAAGCAAAAGCTTGGGGCAGCTGCCGCAGAGGTGTATTGGGGAAAGGTCGCTGTCTAAGGCCTTTCAACCATAACATATAAAATATGTAGAGCTAACATTGAATATGAATACGAAAGTATTGAAGTTGTATTGAGGCACCTCAGAGAGGAACATGCTGTGTGAAGAAATGTTGAATTCTATTGCACTTTTTATAATTCTGCTATTTAAAACATCTTGCCCCCAAGCTGTATGCCTGACATGGACCATATATTGAAAATATCAATAGAATTACAATTGTTTTTTAAAAATTTAAAAAATTGATTTAGTGTACCCAATTCATTTTTTCCAATTAAGGGGCAATTAATCGTGGCCAATCCACCTACTCTGCGCATCTTTGGCGCTGTGGGGGCAAAACCCACACAAATGTGCAAACTCAACACTGACAGTGACCCAGAGCCGGGATCAAACCTGGGACCTCGGCGCCGTGAGGCTGCAGGGCTAACCCACTGCGCCACCATGCTGCCCGGATTACAATTGTACAACGGCACCTAAAGGTGGAACACAATGTACGGAGACATATTGCGTTTTCTGCGGCACTTTCTGTAAATGTCATGTTGAAATGTTTTGTAATGTGCTCTTATAGGTTTTATGAATGAAGTAAATTTTGTGGAAAAAATAATTCTTTACACACTACAGGCAAAGGAAAGACTAAAGTATGTAAGGTAATTCATACAGGAGATGTAATGGGAATTTAAAAAATAAATTTAGAGTACTCAATTACTTTTTTTTCCAATTATGGGGCAATTTAGTGCGGCCAATCCACCTAACCTGCACATCTTTGGTTGTGGGAGTGAAACCCACGTAGTCACGGGGAGAATGTGCAAACGCCACACGGACAGTGACCCGGGGCCGGGCTTGAACCCGGGTCCTCAGCGCCATCAGCAGCAGTGCTAACCACTGTGCCACTGTGTCGCCCGTATTAAGGCAGGAGACTAAGGAATGTGTGAGTATAACAGTGGAGCAGATGGACTCTCAGGGTACATGGCCCAAGTAAGCCTTTTTTATACAAATGCATAGAGAATTAGGAATAAACTGAATGAATTGTAGGTGTAAATTCAACTTAGAAGATATGACATGGCAGACATTACTAAGACAATCATTCTAGGGATGGATGGCCTTTATTGCCCACAACTAGTTGCCATGAGAAGCTGCTGATGGGCACGTGCTTGGATTGTTTCAATACAGCAGCGTTTCATGAGTGGCATGCTCGGGAATTTCTGACCCAGTTAGGAATCAACCACAAGCTGGTTTGGGGCTTTAGTCACTTAAAACTTCACCAGGTAAGGTCAACAGATTTTCTTCCCTCAGGGATTTTTTTAAACCGTTATTATATCTCAAGCCATAAGAGCTTTATGATCACTTTTTATGAATATAATTTTCAGATTTGAAAAAACTTTGTCATGGAGGGATTTGAATTCATTTCTGCTGGATTATTGGTCCAACCTACCACCTCTTTTTCTTTCACATCTCTCTATTAATTTCCTATAATATTCCCGACATGGGCGGCATGGTAGCACAGTGGTTAGCACTGTTGCTTCACAGCTCCAGGGTCCCAGGTTCGATTCCCGACCCGGGTCACTGTCTGTGCGGAGTCTACACGTTCTCCCTGTGTCTGCGTGGGTTTCCTCCGGGTGCTCCAGTTTCCTCCCACAGACCAAAGCTGTGCAGGTTAGGTGAATTGGCCATGCTAAATTGCCCTTAGTGTCCGAAAATGTTAGCTGGGGTTACTGGGTTATGGGGACAGGGTGGAGGTGTGGGCTTAAGTAGGGTGCTCTTTCCAAGGACTGGTGGACCGAATGGCCTCCTTCTTCACTGTGTATTCAATGATTTGCTGTGCTTCACAATGTCCCTTCATCTCCCAGAGTGCCAGCGATAGACATGAGGGATTTCTTGAATAAATGAAGTATTTGTGTCCCTGTCTTGGCTCAGAAATAAATTGAATCAGGAGCTTTGTTTGAAGCTGTTCAGGTGAAACATTCATGTTAATGTAAATTCAAAAGCCGTGGGATGGGAAAATCCAAGTTCCTGTTTGTTGAACGATTACAGGAAGAAAACTGACTTCAATCATTCTGTTGGCATAAATGGCTGCACAGCTTTCTTTATTACTTCATGGGGTGTGACCATTTGTTGTCCATTCCTAATTGGCCTTGAACTGATTGGCTTGCTCAGCTATTTCAGAGGGCAGTAAAGAGCCAACCACATTTCTGTGGGTCTGGAGTCACATGTAGGCCAGACCAGGTAATGGTGGCAGATTTCCTTCCCTAATGGACATTAGAGAGCCAGATGGGGGTTTTGTTTCACAACAATCGATGATACTTTTCATGGTCACCATTATTGAGACTATTTTCATAGCCCAGATTTATTAACTGAATTGAAATGCCACCAGCTGCCACCAAATTCACAGGTTTTAATAGTAATTGGAGATTTGAAATCCACGGGTTCAATGATGCATTGTGCAGGTTTGCAAAATTATCTCATCCAAATGTCATGTAGATTTTAACAGTAATAATAATTGCAAGTAGTTAGCATGGCTGCCTCACGGCACCGAGGTCTCAGGTTCGATCCCGGTTCTGGGTCACTGTCCATGTGGAGTTTGCATATTCTCCCCGTGTTTGCGTGGGTTTTGCCCCCACAACCCAAAGATGTACAGGGGAGGTGGATTGGCCACGCTAAATTGACCCTTAATTGGAAAAAATGAATTGGGTACTCTAAATTTATTTTTAAAACTCAGTGTCACAAGTAGTGCAATGAAGTTACTATGAAAATCCCCTCGTTGCTACACTCCGGCGCCTGTTCAGGTACACAGAGGGAGAATTCAGAATGTCCAATTCACCCAACAAGCATGTCTTTCAGATGAGATAGGGCATTTTCAGACTAATATGGCTGTAGGCAAGCACGTCTTTTGGACTAATGGGAGGAAACCGGAGCGCCCGGAGGAGACCCACGCAGACACGGGGAAAATGTGCAGACTCCGCACAGTGACCCAAGACGGGAATCGAACCTGGGACCCTGGAGCTGGGAAGCAACAATGCTAACCACTGTGCTACCATGCTGCCCATGATTTCATGCTGTGTAAGGAATATGTTTTATAAAGGATATATTTGATCCCTTGCATACTGACTTTATGTTTACTGCATGGCAGTGGAGGCGGCCCCTTCATTGGCTGGTGACAGGATCTTCCGGTTCAACTTTTGTCAATGAGTTTTCCTGTTGTTCGCACCCTCTGCTGCGCTGGGGGGTTTGATGGGGGTCCCCGTTGGCAGAACGGCCAGAAAATGTAGGCCTCATAATTGCTGCCTTTCATTGATTATTATATGACCTGTAATTATTGTTTTTTGTTTACGTCTGCCTCTGTTGGCAAAGGGTTGTGGTGAAAATCCCGTGTCAGCTTTAATGCATTGTTCCATATAAATAGGAACAAACAGTTTGCATTTATCTAGTATCTTTCACAGCCACCTTATGTGTCAAAATGATTCACAGCTAATGAAATACCTTTGAGGCTCAGCAATCTTCTTTCATCAACAAACCCAGCAGCCAAATTGTGTAAAACTAGGTCCCCTAAACTGCAATGAGATAAATGTCGAGTTAATCTGCCTGGAGTAACTAGTTTAGTGGTGAATGTTGGCCAGAACATTGTCGAATTGAACATTTTACATTTGCCGGAACAGACAGGAAGGGCCCCATTTAATGTCTCATCGGAAAGATAGTGGAGTTGAAATTTATCTTGGTGATAGTATGAATGGGCTATTATGACATTGGCCAGAATGGAGCTCACCACTTGTGGGCAACACTCTACTGCCAAGCATTTTACCAATGCCGCACTTCCTCAGTGTTGCATTGGAGCTCCAGCCTAGATTAAATGTTGTAACACAAACCAGCCATTCAGAAGCGGGAGCCGACATTTTACGACATTACACTAACACCTCCAAGGGGAGAAAGGAAACCAATGAGATCATTGTTATTCAGCGGTATGCGATTCCACTCACAGACTGTACGAGAGCACATAAACCAAAACATAAATCCAATAAGACCAGGGTGGGTGCAATCATTCCTATTAAAAAAGCTTTTAAGATTGCCAGCATTTTGAAAGTCAGGCTGATATTTATGAGCCTTATGAGTGCTGAACTGTGGTTTTGAAAGTCATAATATCATAATTGGCCACAACCTTGGTTTCCAATTACTGTCTACATTGATATATTGCTAATTTGCTTCTACACTATTACAAGGTCATTAAAGAGATGCATCAAGCAGCCTTTCGGAATTAGTGGAGCTATAAGATAGACTGATATAGAAGAAGGACAGTGTGGGCTAATGGATATAAAGAACTGGTGCCGATCCAAATGAAATCCATCAGTCCTTTGCTCAGTAGCAGGAATAGCCCATTTTAACTCCTGTGAATAAGTCACAGAGCATAAAAGTATCTAGTTTCTTAAAACGATTTTATTTGGGAAATCTCTTAATCTGTGTTTTATGATAAAACAAATTTCTACAACTAGTCGTAATACGGAGATTGTGTTGAAGGATTACAGCTGGAACATTTAAACATGGGTGTGTATTTAACATTCATTTATTAATTTAAAAAAAAATTTAGAGCACCCAATTCTTTTTTCCAATTAAGGGGCAATTTAGCGTGGCCAATCCACCTACCCTGCACATCTTTGGGTTGTGGCGGTGAGACCCGCGCAGACACAGGAACCATGTGCAAAGCCCACAATGTGCAAACGCCACACAGACAGTGACATGCAGCCGGGATCAGACCCGGGTCCTCAGCGGCGTGAGGCAGCAGTGCTAACCACTGCGTCACCGTGCCGCTCCAACATTCCTTTATAAATGATTAGATTAGTTCCAGGAATTGCTAATCACCCCTCCCCCGCTTGCTTCACCACTCCTACGTTTCTATCTCATGCTAGAGGCTGGTATGGGGTTAAAGTTAGTGAGGTAAGTGTGTGAGGGGGTAGAGTGACATGTCTCCGGGTGGTTGGTGGGTAGGATGGCAAGTGGATGGAGAAGAATTGCTGTTGTAAATATGTTGAAGTTTGATATATTAGGTCTCAGCTGTGCTTCAGTGGGAAGCACTATTGTCTTTTTGTCAGGACGGTATGGTTTTATGGTCCACTCCAGAGATGGGATTATACTCCATTGGCTGTAAAGAACTTTGGGATGTTTTAGGATTGGAATAGTGGTGAATAAATTTATGTCTCTCTCACCTGCCACTCTGCTCACCTACCCACTTATTACCCTAACCATTGACTGCCCTACCCACCTGCCAAACTACCCACTTAGCACCATATTGACCTACCACCTTCCATCCTATGAGCTGCCACTCTACACGTTTGTTTGCACTGAGTGCTGAGCTTGTGGCATTTGAGTGCTACAGTGAGAGTTTGGTGACTGAGGGAGTATAAGGGTTATTTAAAGTCTAGTATTTCTTTTATTTAGTTAATTAACTTAAAAGTTGCTGTTTGGTCTATAAGAAGGTGAATTTTGAATCAGCTTTAAACAAGGTTCTACTTGGACTTACTTGCAGCTGGAGCTTGTTAATTAGTTAATTGCATTAGGCCAGTTTTTAGAAGCTAGAGTCACAGTATAAATAGGGGCTAGATACAGTGCAGACTTTGTTTGCACTGAGTGCTGAGCTTGTGGCATTTGAGTGCTACAGTGAGAGTTTGGTGACTGAGGGAGTATAAGGGTTATTTAAAGTCTAGTATTTCTTTTATTTAGTTAATTAACTTAAAAGTTGCTGTTTGGTCTATAAGAAGGTGAATTTTGAATCAGCTTTAAACAAGGTTCTACTTGGACTTACTTGCAGCTGGAGCTTGTTAATTAGTTAATTGCATTAGGCCAGTTTTTAGAAGCTAGAGTCACAGTATAAATAGGGGCTAGATACAGTGCAGACTTTGTTTGCACTGAGTGCTGAGCTTGTGGCATTTGAGTGCTACAGTGAGAGTTTGGTGACTGAGGGAGTATAAGGGTTATTTAAAGTCTAGTATTTCTTTTATTTAGTTAATTAACTTAAAAGTTGCTGTTTGGTCTATAAGAAGGTGAATTTTGAATCAGCTTTAAACAAGGTTCTACTTGGACTTACTTGCAGCTGGAGCTTGTTAATTAGTTAATTGCATTAGGCCAGTTTTTAGAAGCTAGAGTCACAGTATAAATAGGGGCTAGATACAGTGCAGACTTTGTTTGCACTGAGTGCTGAGCTTGTGGCATTTGAGTGCTACAGTGAGAGTTTGGTGACTGAGGGAGTTAGGTGAGGAGGGAGTAAGGTAATCCTTTCATTTAATTTCCTATATTTATCAAAGAGCGTGAAGGGAACCAGGAGTTTAGAGTACAGCTGACTGGGAGCAGAGTCGGAGGGCGGAGGTCCAGTTGGTCCACAGGGCAGCTAATTCTGTAAAGTAAGAGGGGATGGAGGCTAGGGCAGTTGCATGCTCCTCCTGTAGGATGTGGGTGGTGAGGGATACCACTGGTGTCCCCGCTGACTATACCTGCGGGAAGTGCACCCAACTCCAGCTCCTCAGAGACCGTGTTAAGGTACTGGAGCTGGAGCTGGATGAACTTCGGATCATCCGGGAGGCAGAGGGGGTCATAGAGAAGAGTTACAGGGAGGTAGCCACACCAAAGGTACTGGACAAGAGTAGCTGGGTTACAGTCAGGGGAAAGAAAACTAACAGGCAGACAGTGCAGGGATCCCTCGTGGCCATTCCCCTTCAAAACAAGTATACCGTTTTGGATGCTGTTGGGGGGGATGACCTACCGGGGGAAGGCCCCAGCGGCCAGGTCTCTGGCACTGAGTCTGGCTCTGGGGCTCAGAAGGGAAGGGGGGAGCATAGAAAAGCAATAGTAATAGGAGATTCAATGGTTAGGGGAATAGATAGGAGATTCTGTGGTCGCGAGCGAGACTCCCGAAAGGTATGTTGCCTCCCGGGTGCCAGGGCCAGGGATGTCTCTGATCGTGTCTTCAGAATCCTGAAGGGGGAGGGTGAGCAGCCAGAAGTCGTGGTGCACATTGGTACCAACGATGTAGGTAGGAAAAAGGGTGTGGAGGTAATAAACAAGTTTAGGGAGTTAGGCTGGAAGTTAAGGGCCAGGACAGACAGAGTTGTCATCTCTGGTTTGTTGCCAGTGCCACGTGATAGCGAGGCTAGGAATAGGGAGAGAGTGCAGTTGAACACGTGGCTGCAGGAATGGTGTAGGAGGGAGGGCTTCAGGTATTTGGATAATTGGAGCGCATTCTGGGGAAGGTGGGACCTGTACAAGCAGGACGGGTTGCATCTGAACCAGAGGGGCACCAATATCCTGGGGGGGAGGTTTTCTAGTACTCTTCGGGAGGGTTTAAACTAATTTGGCAGGGGAATGGGAACCGGATCTGTAGTCCAGCAACTAAGGTAGACGATAGTCAGGACGCCAAAGCACGTAGTGATGCAGTGGGGAAGGTAACAATGACAAAGGAGAATACTTGCAGGCAAGGAGATGGGTTGAAGTGTGTATACTTTAATGCAAGAAGCATCAGGAATAAGGTGGGTGAACTTAATGCATGGATCGGTACTTGGGACTACGATGTGGTGGCCATCACGGAAACTTGGATAGAAGAGGGGCAGAAATGGTTGTTGGAGGTCCCTGGTTATAGATGTTTCAACAAGATTAGGGAGGATGGTAAAAGAGGTGGGGGGGTGGCATTGTTAATTAGAGATAGTATAACAGCTGCAGAAAGGCAGTTCGAGGGGGATCTGCCTACTGAGGTAATATGGGTTGAAGTTAGAAATAGGAAAGGAGCAGTCACCTTGTTGGGAGTGTTCTATAGGCCCCCCAATAGCAGCAGAGATGTGGAGGAACAGATTGGGAAACAGATTCTGGAAAGGTGCAGAAGTCACAGGGTAGTAGTCATGGGCGACTTCAACTTCCCAAACATTGAGTGGAAACTCTTTAGATCAAATAGTTTGGATGGGGTAGTGTTTGTGCAGTGTGTCCAGGAAGCTTTTCTAACACAGTATGTAGATTGTCCGACCAGAGGGGAGGCCATATTGGATTTAGTACTTGGTAATGAACCAGGGCAGGTGATAGATTTGTTAGTGGGGGAGCATTTTGGAGGTAGTGACCACAATTCTGTGACTTTCACTTTAGTAATGGAGAGGGATAGGTGCGAGCAACAGGGCAAGGTTTATAATTGGGGGAAGGGTAAATACAATGCTGTCAGACAAGAATTGAAGTGCAGAAGTTGGGAACATAGGCTGTCAGGGAAGGACACAAGTGAAATGTGGAACTTGTTCAAGGATCAGGTACTGCGTGTCTTTGATATGTATGTCCCTGTCAGGCAGGGAAGAGATGGTCGAGTGAGGGAACCATGGTTGACAAGAGAGGTTGAATGTCTTGTTAAGAGGAAGAAGGAGACTTATGTAAGGCTGAAGAAACAAGGTTCAGACAGGGCGCTGGAGGGATACAAGATAGCCAGGAGGGAACTGAAGAAAGGGATTAGGAGAGCTAAGAGAGGGCATGAAAAATCTTTGGCGGGTAGGATCAAGGAAAACCCCAAGGCCTTTTACACATACGTGAGAAATATGAGAATGACTAGAGTGAGAGTAGGTCCGATTAAGGACAGTAGCGGGAGATTGTGTATTGAGTCTGAAGAGATAGGAGAGGTCTTGAACAAGTATTTTTCTTCAGTATTTACAAATGAGAGGGGCCATATTGTTGGAGAGGACAGCGTGAAGCAGACTGATAAGCTTGAGGAGATACTTGTCAGGAAGGAAGATGTGTTGCGCGTTTTGAAAAACTTGAGGATAGACAAGTCCCCCGGGCCTGACGGGATATATCCAAGGATTCTATGGGAAGCAAGAAATGAAATTGCAGAGCCGTTGGCAATGATCTTTTCGTCCTCGCTGTCAACAGGGGTGGTACCAGAGGATTGGAGAGTGGCGAATGTCGTGCCCCTGTTCAAAAAAGGGAATAGGGATAACCCTGGGAATTATAGGCCAGTTAGTCTTACTTCGGTGGTAGGCAAAGTAATGGAAAGGGTACTGAGGGATAGGATTTCTGAGCATCTGGAAAGGCATTGCTTGATTAGGGATAGTCAGCACGGATTTGTGAGGGGTAGGTCTTGCCTTACAAGTCTTATTGAATTCTTTGAGGAGGTGACCAAGCATGTGGATGAAGGTAAAGCAGTGGATGTAGTGTACATGGATTTTAGTAAGGCATTTGATAAGGTTCCCCATGGTAGGCTTATGCAGAAAGTAAGGAGGCATGGGATAGTGGGAAATTTGGCCAGTTGGATAACAAACTGGCTAACCGATAGAAGACAGAGAGTTGTGGTGGATGGCAGATATTCAGCCTGGAGCCCAGTTATCAGTGGCGTACCGCAGGGATCAGTTCTGGGTCCTCTGCTGTTTGTGATTTTCATTAACGACTTGGATGAGGGAGTTGAAGGGTGGGTCAGTAAATTTGCAGATGATACGAAGATTGGTGGAGTTGTGGATAGTGAGGAGGGCTGTTGTCGGCTTCAAAGAGACATAGATAGAATGCAGAGCTGGGCTGAGAAGTGGCAGATGGAGTTTAACCCTGACAAGTGTGAGGTTGTTCATTTTGGAAGGACAAATCTGAATGCGGAATACAGGGTTAATGGTAGGGTTCTTGGCAATGTGGAGGAGCAGAGAGATCTTGGGGTCTATGTTCATTGTTCTTTGAAAGTTGCCACTCAAGTGGATAGAGCTGTGAAGAAGGCCTATGGTGTGCTAGCGTTCATTAGCAGAGGGATTGAATTTAAGAGCCGTGAGGTGATGATGCAGCTGTACAAAACCTTGGTCAGGCCACATTTGGAGTACTGTGTGCAGTTCTGGTCACCTCATTTTAGGAAGGATGTGGAAGCTTTGGAAAAGGTGCAGAGGAGATTTACCAGGATGTTGCCTGGAATGGAGAGTAGGTCATACGAGGAAAGATTGAGGGTGCTGGGCCTTTTCTCATTGGAACGGAGAAGGATGAGGGGCGACTTGATAGAGGTTTATAAGATGATCAGGGGAATAGATAGAGTAGATAGTCAGAGACTTTTTCCCCGGGTGGAACACACCATTACAAGGGGACATAAATTTAAGATAAATGGTGGAAGATATAGAGGGGATGTCAGAGGTAGGTTCTTTACCCAGAGAGTAGTGGGGGCATGGAATGCACTGCCTGTGGTAGTAGTTGAGTCGGAAAATTTATGGACCTTCAAACGGCTATTGGATAGGTACTTGGATTAGGGTAGAATAAGGGAGTGTAGGTTAACTTCTTAAGGGCAGCACGGTAGCATTGTGGATAGCACAATTGCTTCACAGCTCCAGGGTCCCAAGTTCGATTTCGACTTGGGTCACTGTCTGTGTGGAGTCTGCACATCCTCCCCGTGACTGCGTGGGTTTCCTCCGGGTACTCCGGTTTCCTCCCACAGTCCAAAGATGTGCAGGTTGGGTGGATTGGCCATGACAAATTGTCCAAAATTCTATGATTAACCTAGGACAAAAGTTCGGCGCAACATCGTGGGCCGAAGGGCCTGTTCTGTGCTGTATTTCTCTATCTATCTATCTCTACACCTACCCACTTATAACCCTAACTATCCACTTCCCTACTCACCTGCAACACTATCCACCTAGTGTCATAGCCACCTACCACTCCATCCACTTGCCATCCTATCCACCTGGCGACATGTCACTCTACCCCCTTACACACTTACCTCACTAATTTTAACCCCATACCAGCCTACATATTTACCTATTCTCTCACCTATTCACTCTGACACTCATACATTCACACAGTTTCAATGTCCTAGCTTTTCAATGCGTTAGTAGATGGGTAACAAGACATGGCAGCTGGTTCTGTACAAAGGGCCCATGTCTTGTCATCCCTGGGGTGATCCAGTGCTATGAGCAAACAGTTAGATTGAAGGCATGCTCTGCATGTGTGGAGGAGCAGGGATCAGAAATCCCAGCCAGAAATGCGGAGCTCCAGAGTGAGTTAGAAAAATAGGAGTGGAGAGGCAAGCGGGGGAGGGGCGATTGCGTCTCCTCGGAAGATTTGGGCAAATATCTCCGTATGTGGTTCGATGTCATATTTTGTTTTCTAATGCTCCTGTGAAGTGCTTTGTGATGTTTTATTACATTGAAGGTGCAATATAGATATAATTACCATTGCCTCGTTATTTTCATGTATTTTAATTTCAGGATTCAATTCCAAATTTGAAGTTTCCAGCCAGGGGTGTTGTGATAGCCTCTCAATTTTGAACACGGGGAACAGGATTTTCCGTTCCGCTACACCCATTTTCTGGTGAGACGCACCTCTCCGGCAGCGGGATTCTCCGTCCTGGCAGCCGGCCGATGTGGTTTCCCATTGTGGACACCCCCACGTAGTCGGGAAATCCGGGGGCCTGAGTGCGCTGCCGGCAAAACGGAGGATCCCACCGACGGAGAAGCCAGCAAAGGAAGTTTAATGGAGGCACGGACAATCCGGTGCCTGAACATGGGTTTTATTTACCCGCGTTCACTTCCTACACGACAAAGGTCAAGACCAGGCAATGTTTAAACTTTGAGGAACTGGGATTCACCCACGACACTAATCTAAACTATAAGTGAAAGAATAATTTTAAAGATTGATAACAATTATGCAAGGAAAAGGTGGAAGTCCTTGTGTCAACATTCATCCCGTAATCTCCAGAAAGATATTATTGGATCAATCATTTCATTTGCTGCATGTGATGACATTGGCTGCCTTGTTCCCAGACATAACAGTGACTTCACTTCAAAAATATCATTCATTTTCTGTGAAACACTTTGTGACATCCTGGGCACCTGAATGAAGGTTAGTTTTAGTAATGGTGATTATCAAACTATCATTGTTTGTTGTAAAAAACCATCTGGTTCAACAATGTTTCTATAAGGAAGGAAATCTGAAGGAAACCTGGCCTGGCCTATATTTGCCTCCAGATCCACAGCAATGCCCTCTGAAATGGCCTAGCATGGATATATGTGCTTCAGGAGAGTTAGAGGAGGATGTAAAAGGAGTGGAGGAGTAGCATTACTGATTAACGAAAATATTATAGCTGTACTGCGGGAGGACACCTCAGAGGGCTCATACAATGAGGCAATCTGGGATGAGCTCAGGAACAGGAAGGGAGCAATCACAATGTTGGGGGTTTATTACAGGCCCCCCAACTGCCAGCTGTACGTGGCCAGGCCGCCGATTCTCGGCCCGGGATGGGCAGAGCATCTGCTCTAAAAAGGCAGCGTCCCTCGAATGGAAATACCTCATAGAGGTACTGGAGCGGTTCGGGCTTGGAACAGGGTTCACCGCTTGGGTAAAGCTCCTGTACAACGCTCCCATGGCGAGTGTACGGACCAACAATACCAACTCCCAATACTTCCAGCTGCACAGGGGCACCAGACAAGGATGCCCACTGTCCCCGCTGCTGTTCGCACTAGCAATCGAACCGCTAGCAATCGCGCTCAGGGCAGCAAAAAATTGGAGGGGGATCCAAAGGGGAGGTAGAGAGCACAGAGTCTCACTCTATGCGGACGATCTGCTCCTCTATATCTCAGACCCACAAAGCAGCATGGACGGAATCATTGCGCTCCTGAAAGAGTTTGGAGCCTTCTCGGGCTACAAACTCAACGTGAGCAAAAGTGAGATCTTCCCAGTACACCCGCAAGGAGGCAGGATGGGAGACACTGACAGTCAGGGACCTATACACGGACGACAGGATCGCAACACTGGACGAACTGACAGAGAAATTTCAGCTAGCTGGGGGGAACGAGCTACGGTACCTGCAGCTCAAAAACTTCCTAAGAAAGGAGACAAGGACGTACCCACAATCGCCACGACAGACTCTACTGGAAGACCTACTGGACGCAAGTATCCTAGAGAAAGGGAACTGTAGCGACATGTATGACCGACTGGTAGAAAGGGACGACACCGTACTGGACGCAACAAGAAGGAAATGGGAGGACGACCTGGGGATGGAGATAGGGTGGGGACTCTGGAGCGAAGCACTGCATAGGGTCAACTCCACCTACACGTGCGCAAGGCTCAGCCTGACGCAACTAAAAGTGGTACATAGAGCCCACCTAACGAGAAACCGTATGAGCAGGTTCTTCCCGGAGGTGGAGGACAGATGTGAACGGTGCCAAAGAGGCCCGGCCAACCACGCCCACATGTTCTGGTCTTGCCCCAGACTTGTGGATTACTGGACAGCCTTCTTCGAGGTTATGTCCAAAGTGGTGGGAGTGAGGGTGGAGCCATGCCCGATAGTGGCGGTCTTCGGGGTTTCAGACCAGCCAGATCTATTCCTGGGGAGGAGGGCGGACGCCCTTGCCTTTGCCTCCCTGATCGCCCGCCGTAGAATCCTGTTTGGCTGGCGGTCAGCAGCACCGCCCAGAGCTGCAGACTGGCTGTCCGACCTCTCGGAATCTCTCCAAATGGAGAAAATCAAATTCGCCATCCGAGGGTCAGACGACGGCTTCCATAGAACGTGGGAGCCATTCATGCAACTGTTCCGGGACCTGTTTGTGGCCAACGTACAAAAGGAAGAATAGCTGGGTGGCCAAGAATCGGGGGAAAATGGACGGGAATCGGGGGAAGGTAGCCGGGGGGTCGTGGGGGGGGGGGGGTTACGGGTTCGTTATGGGGGTTTGATGGCAAGCTAAGGCCCAATACCAAACTATAAATAAATGCCTATAAACATGTGCCTCGGCCATATTGGGGAATGTAGAATATGTATGCTGGCTAAAGGGGGTGGCCACAATTGTTGTTATAAAGATGCTTACCTGTAAATATACATGTTAAATTTTGTGTCTTTTTTTTTTTCTCTCTCTAACAATTTGTAACTTGTCATATATAAAACATGAAAACTCAATAAAAAACATTATTAAAAAAAAGGCAGCGTCCCTGGTCGCAGCCGGCAGCAACTCTGCGCGCAGGGTCGGGGGCGGCGGCCTGTCGGGGGGGAGGGGGGCTCCCACCCCGGGGTGGGGGCCTCCGTGGGGGTCGGCCTCTCGCTCCCCGGGCCTATTTTCTTCTGCGCCGACCTCTGGACTCCCATGCTATGTTGCGTCAGGGCCGGCGCATTGAGGGAGGCCACCGCACATGCACGTGTTGGCGCCTGCACCATGCATATGCGCAGATCCCGCAGTGCACAGTTCGCGCCGTGATGGGTGGCTGGAGTGGCGTGAACCGCTCCATCGCCGTGCTGGCCCCCTGTAGGGGCCATAATCGGTACTCCCAGCGGCCTATTCACGCTGTCGTGAAATGCAACGGCGTTTCCGACGGCGTGGACACTCTGCCGCCAAATGGGAGAATCCCGTCCAGGGACTTTGTGGAAAATGATTCTTGGGTAGGGTGTGTGGATAGTTTGGGTCAGGTTGACGTCAAAAAGGAAGAGATAATTGGTGTTTTAAAAGATATTAAGGTAGCACAAGTATTCTGGGCCTGATGAGATTTACCCCAGAACACTGAAGGAGGCAAGGGAGGAAATTGCTGAGGCCTTGACTGACTTCTTTGTATCTCATTGGCTACAGGTGAGATCCCAGAGGACTGGAGAATATCTAATGTGGTACCAGTGTTTAAGAAAGGTAACAGGGATAATCCAAGAAACTATAGGCCGGTGAACCTCACGTCGGTAGTAGGTAAATTATCGGAGAGAATTCTCAGGGAAAGGATATATCAACATTTGGAAACAAATGGACTCATTAGCGATAGCATGGTTTTGTGAACGGAGGTAGTGCCTCACTAACTTGAAAGAGATTTTTCAAGAGGTGACAAAGGTGATTGATGAGGGAAGGGCGGTGGATGTTGTTTACATGGACTTCAGTAAAGCCTTTGACAAGGTGCCTCATGGCAGACTGGTACAAAGGGTGAAGTCACACGGGATCAGAAGTGAGGTGGAAAGATGGGTACAGAACTGCCTCGGTCACAGAAGGCACAGGGTAGCAGTAGAAAGGTGTTTTTCTGAGTGGAAAGTTGTGACTAGTGGTGTTCCACAGGGACCAGTGCTGGGGCCTCTGTTGTTTGTTGTATACATAAACGGTTTGGAGGAAAATGTACTTGGTCTGATTAGTAAGTTCGCGGATGACATCAAGGTTGGTGGAGTGGCAGATAGTGTTAGGAATTGTCAGAGAATAAAGCAGGACATAGATAGTTTGGAGACTTGGGCAGAAAAATGGCAAATGGAGTTTAATCCGGAGAAATCTGAGGTAATACATTTTGGTAGGTCTAACATAGAGGGGAAACATACAGTAAATGGCAAAACTCTTAGGAATATAGAAAGTCAGAGAGATCTGGGCACACAGGTCCACAGATCTTTGAAAGTGGCAACACAAGTGGACACGGTAATCAAGAAAGCACATGGAAAGCTTGCCTTCATTGAACAGGGGATTGAGTATAAAACTGGCAAGGCATGCTACAGTTGTTTAAAACATTGGTAAGGCCGCACTTGGAATATTGTGCACAATTCTGGTCGCCACTCCACCGGAAGGATGTGGAGGCTTTGCAGAGGGTGCAGAGGAGGTTTGCCAGGATGTTGCCTGGTCTGGAGGGTGTTAGCTATGCAGAGAGGCTGTATAGACTCGGACTGTTTTCATTAGAACGACGGAGATTGAGGGGCGACCTGATAGAGGTTTACAAGATTATGAGGGGCATGGATACTATGGTTGGGAAGGCACTCTTTCTCAGGGTGGAGGGGTCAGTCACTAGGTCCGTGTGGCAAATTTTAGAGGAGATGTGCGAGGCAGTTTCTTGCCAGGGGAGGTTGTGGAAGCAGATACACTAACGACGTTCAAAGGGCATCTTGACAAATACATGGATGGGATGGGTATAGAAGGATACGGCACGAGGAAGTGCTGAGGGTTTTGGCCAAAGATGGTACCATGAACGGTAGAGGTTTGGAGGGCCGAAGGGGCCTGTACCTGTGCTGTATCGTTATTTGTTCAAACCACTGAGTTCCAGGGCAATTAGGGATGGGCAACAAAAATGCTGGCCTTGCCAACGATGCCCACATCCTGTGAAAGAATTAAAAATAAATTTGGCACCGCATTGGTGTCCATGTTGTACCACGACTGGCAAGGGGGCCCTCATTTGCTGCATGTAAATGACTTGACCCCACCTTGGCCCAGGAGACCTTGGTGAGGTCAGTGATGCCTGCTTTATGATACTTTAAGAAAATATATTTTTGTTGGTTTTACATTTCTTCACCATGACATTCTCCAGAGTTATCACACACTACAAACGAGGAATCTCAAAAAAGAAAATGGGTTACAGAAAGGAAAACAAACAAAAGGAAACAAAATTACACAACAAATGAATAAGTTTAAATTCAAGAGTGATCTGTAAGCCAGTGTGGGGGCCCCTACTTTTGTGCCTCTGATGGTCAGTTGCTGCAACTGCAACCGTACTGTTTTGATGATGTATCCACTGGCCTCTGGTTTTAGAACATACCCGTGGGCGTGGTTGGCATCCACCTTGGCGTTGCTGTTGTGGTCACGGTTGTGCGCTTCCCTGCTTGTCCCTTTTGGCTCCCTACTTGCCCCGTGTTTTGCTTGATGTCCTACCCCCACCCCTCCCTCCCCCCCACCTCCTCCCATTCGATCTTGAATCCTCCCCCTATCTTCATGCCCACTTCCTCCTTCCATTTCTCCCGTGTCGCATCAAGACTTGTGCGTACCTCTTCTTGTATCCATCTGTACATGTCTGCGCAGTTGCCATCCCCCAGTTCACCCACGGTCAGACGTCTGTCCAGTAATGAGTGTCCCAATATCCAGGGGAAAATTGTTTCTTTTTGAAGGAAGTTTCTGAGTTGTCTGTATCGTAGCTCGTTCCCTTTTGAGAGTTGGAGCTTGTTCGTGAGTTCCCCCAGGTTCGCTACTCTGCTGTCTACATATAGATCCCTTACCGTCAGTGGCCCTTCATCCTGTCTCCACCTTTTCCAGGAGGCGTCCATCATAGCGGGGATGAATCCGCGGTTTTTGCAGATGTGGCCATGGTGGACATCGCGGTCAGACTGAAGTGGTGGGTAAGTGGTCCACATCCTCAGCGTGACCACTACCACTGGATGTTTTGAGTATCTGGCTGGGGTGTGATGGAGACCGGCCGTAGCCAGCGTTCTGAGGGACGTCCCTGTTCAGGAACTCTCCTCCATCTTAATCCATTCCGCCTCCAGTTCTTCAACCCATCCCCGTACCCTTTCTGCGATGGCAGCCCAGCGGTAGAATTGGAGGTTCCGTAGGGCCCAGCCTCCCATGTTTCTCATTCTTTGCAGCAGCTTTTTCTGATGTTCGGGCTCCCCCCCCAGTACACGCACGCCCCCCCCCCCCCCCCCCCCCCCCCCCCACCACCACCACCTCCATCCCCCCCCCCCCCCCCCACCCCACAAACATACAAACGACATGATTAGTTTATCAATTTTGCTGAGGACTGTCTTGGGGATAAAGATCGGGAAGGATCTGAACAGGAAAAGGACCCTGGGGGTCCGGAGAAAAATCCCCGGACGGGATCCCTGGTCGTGCACTCAGAGCCTGTGCGGACCAGCTGGCAGAGGTGTTCGCGGACATCTTTAACCTGTCCCTACTCCACTCGGAGGTCCCCACCTGCTTCAAGAAGATCACCATCATACCGGTGCCAAAGAAGAACCAGGCAACGTGCCTCAATGACTACCGTCCGGTGGCCCTGACTTTGGTCATAATGAAGTGCTTCGAGAGGTTGGTCATGAAGCGCATCACCTCCATACTCCCAGAACGCCTTGATCCACTGCAATTCGCATACCGCTGCAACCGGTCCACAGCAGACGCCATTTCCAAGGCCCTACACTCATGCCTAGAGCATCTTGACAACAAGGACTCCTACATCAGACTCCTATTTATCGACTACAGCTTTGCCTTCAACATCATAATCCCAGCCAAGCTCATATCAAAGCTCCAAATCCTAGGACTTGGCTCCCACTCTGCAACTGTATCCTCAATTTTCTGACCAACAGACCATAATCAGTGAATGAACATCAACACCTCCTCCACAATGGTCCTCAATACCAGGGCCCCGCAAGGCTACGTACTTAGCCCCCTACTCTACTCCCTGCACACACACGACGAAAATTTGGTTCCAACTCCACAAGTTTGCTGACGATATGACCATAGTCGGCCGGACCTCGAATAACGATGAGACAGAATACAGGAGGGAGGTAGAGAACCTGCAGTGGATCAAGGCGTTCTGGGAGTATGGAGGTGATGCGCTTCATGACCAACCTCTCGAAGCACTTCATTATGACCATTCTTTCTGAATCTACCCTGTTCAATTCTGTTAGAAATTTGTAAGTTTCTATGAGATTCCCTCTCACTCTTCTAAACTCAAATGAATGTAATCCTAACCGATTTAGTCTTCGCTGACCTCAGAGCGATTGCCAGGGCTAATAGTAGCGGGGATAGTGGGGTCCATGCCTTCTGCCTCCGTGCAGCTGGAAGTATCCAGTTGTCCGTACGCTCGCCATAGTTTCACCATGAGGTGAACCCTGGCCCAAACCCAAACTTTTTAAGTACCTCTGTGATGTACCTCCATTTGACTCTCTTGAAATACTTCTCTGCATCTAGGGAGATGATCACCGCTGGTGTCTTCTCCCCGGTGAGGTCATAATCATATTCAGTAGGTTCCTGGGCTGGTTTCTCCCGCAATTAGCGGGATGGCCCTACGCTGGCACCAAGAACGGCATAAACCACTCCAGCGTCGGGCCACAGAATCCTCTGCACTTCCGGGGCTAGGCCGGCGCCGGGGGGTGACGGCGCACCAACCAGCGCCGAAGAGCCGCCGTGGTCCCGCACATGTGCAGAACTGCCGCCGTGTTCTGGCGCATGTGCAGGGGGTTTCCTTCCTGAGCCGGCCATGGCGGAGCCCTACAGAGGCCGGTGCGGAGGGAAAGAGTGCCCACATGGCACAGGCCAGCCCGCAGATCGGAGGGCCCCGATCAAGGGCCGGATACTCCCGTGCCCCCCCCCGAGGACTCCGGTGGACGGCCCACCGGCCAGGTCCCACCGTGATGGACCATGTCCATTTCACGCCGGTGGGACTGGCCGAAAACGGGCGGCTGCTCAGCCCATCGGGGCCCGGAGAATTGCCGGGGTGGCCGCTGCTAATGGTCCTTGACCGGCACGGCGTGAACCTCGCCCCCGCCTGAAAACCGACGGCGGAGAACCCGGCAGCCGACGTTGGAGCGGCGGGGCTGGATTCACGCCATCCCGCCCCTGGTGTTTGCTGTTAGTTGTCTGCCCTTGACAAAGCTCATCTGGTCCTCTGTAAGTACCTCTGGAACGCAACTCTCCAGTTGTCTCGCCAGCGCCTTCGCCAGTACTTTGGCGTCAGTGTTTAGAAGTGAGAGGGGTCTGTATGATCTGCACTCCATCAGGTCTTTGTCCTTTTTTGGGATCAGAGATATCAAGGCCTGTGCCAGGGTGGGTAGCAGGATCTCTCTTGATAGTGAGTCACTGAACATCTCCAGCAGATGCGGGGCCAGTGAGGCGTGAATTGTTTACAGAAGTCCACTGGGAATCCATCTGGACCCGGTGTCTTCATCGTCTGCATGGAGTGGGTGCTCTCCATGATTTCCCCCAGTTCTAGTGGTGATGCACAATCAATGGACACGAAACGTAGGTGAGATCCAAATGATAGGCTTTAATGCACAAGATGTGTGCCCAGCAGCAGACGTACAGAAGAAAGGCCGACTGCCGGGAAGCACGGGTTCTTATATCCTGCCTTGTAGGCGGAGCTACCTACCTCTCAGCCAATCGACTGAGAGGCACATGACTTACCTGGGCCAATGGGCAGCGAGTCCTCTGCACCAATAGCAGCTCACTTCCAAGGTACCGTAATATCCCTAGTCATACTACCACAAGTGGTGCTTCCAGGTCCTGCCTCTTTTCTTCCCCTATGACTGGTATTTGTTTTAAATTTAGAGTAGCCAATTATTTTTCTTTTCCAATTAAGGAGCAATTTAGCGTGGCCAATCCACCTAACAAGCACATCTTTGGGTTGTGGGAGTGAAACCCATGCAGACATGGGGAGGGGGATGGGGGGGGGGGGTGGGGGGGGGTGGAATGTGCAAACTCCTCACGGACAGTGACGCAGGACCGGGATTTGAACCTGGGTCCTCAGTGCCGCAGTACCAGTGCTAACCACTGCACCGCATGCCACATCCCCTCCCCATGACTGGTATCTCCAGCCCATCGAGAAACTGCTTCATCTTCAAGACCCCTTCCAGGGGCTCAGAGGTATACAGCCCTTGGAAGAAAGTCGCAAAAGCCCCATTAATCTTGTCTAGTGCTGTGACAAGTTTGCTGTTCCTATCCTTCACCTGCGCCATTTCCCTTGCATATGAGATAGATCATACAGACCCATCTCACTTCTGAACACTGACCCCAAAGTACTGGCGAAGGCCTTGGCGAGGCGACTGGAGAGTTGCGTGCCAGAGGTACTCACAGAGGACCAGATGCGCTTTGTCAAGGGCAGACAACTAACAGCTGGTGAGCCTGCAGACAGTTGGTCTTATCTCCATGTTCATAGAAGGTCTCCCATGTGTGGCAGAGTTGGTTCACTTCTTTCCCTGTGGAGAGCAAGTCAAATTAAATTTGTCATTTTTTTCCTCTCCGCCAATAGTTCCATGGTAAGGGCCGTGGAGTACCACTAATCCACATCCAATATGGAATCAACCAGCTGCTGCCTAGCTGGCCTTCCCTCCCCTGAGTGCCCTAGATGCAATTATTTCCCCATTTAACACCGCCTTCCGTGCTTCCCAGAATGTGGAGGGAGATACCTCCCTATTCTGGTTGCAGGTTACATACCCATCGATGGCTTGTGATATTATCTCACAGAACACCTTGTCAGCGAGAGCAGGGTTGTGTGCTTCCCCATACTTATACTGGGATGCCAACCACCCTGTTGGTATTCTAAGACCCGTCAAGTCTGTGCAGGAAGTATGATCAACATTTGGCAGCTGAACTCTTGACAACTACCCCATTCAGTTTAATGTTTGAAACTAATTGGACTCTAACATGAAGATTTGGCAGATGCGCTGCTTTACTTCTCCCAAGAGTTTACTAGAACAAGAGTCTGAGTATGACCTGGCAAATTTGTTCTGTATTTGCCTCTTTGATGTGTACGCACCACACTGCAATTTCTTACAACCCAACATGTGTATTCTGACCTCTACACACCGTGTTGCTATCATGTCACACTGCTAACTCATTTTGAAGAATGTCTATTCTTTCCCAAACTCACCTCCCTTCTCTATTTATGTCCTGTCGGGAATAATTGATGAGTATTCATTCTCGAGTTTATAAGTAGAATGTTTTCTCACCCTTCCTTAGTTGTTCACATCAGTCACATCCTTGTTGCTATTACCCCACCCTACTTCTAATTGTATTTTGCTCCAGTAATGTAAGGTTGTTTGGATGTTTTCCACCAGCCATTTGACATTGCCATGCAAAGGTCAAAAGACGGTGCCTGAGGTTATGTCATTTTGTGGGAGCTCGTTGAATTCTAGAAGGAATACTAATATTGTAACTGCACAAAGCTCAAAAACGTCTTTGAGACCCATGCTTTAAAAACATGCTGAGGTGAAGAAATTGTACGGCTTCTTCAAGTGACACTTTAATGAATGTTCCTGTGGCTCAGACTAAAGTTTGAAAACAATGGAGATTAAGGTGCTGCATGTGGGTGGTTGCGGGGAGGGGAAGGTGTGAGGGGGGTGGGGGGGGGGGGGGGGGGGAGACGGGGCAGTGATAGAACATAGCCCTCACCAGAGAAGGGTGGTTTCACTTGTAGCAGGTTTCGTATCACTGCGTACGGTGGCTGCAGTGGTCGAACACTCTTGGCTCGATTCTCCATCCCGCCGCGTCAGATTTCTGGTTCAGCACACCGGTGGGGTGCTCCGTTACGCCAGCTAGTCAATGGGTTTCCCATTGTGGGGCAGCTCCACGCAGTCGGGAAAACCCCAGGCTGCCGGTAAAGCAGAGAATCCCGAAGGCGGAGAATGCAGCCCTCTGAATTTCCATATTTAGGTTCATTCAGTAAAGTTTGCCTTGGAAGAGATTCCTTTCTATTTAATCACTTAATTTGGTCTAATTTTTGACATACACTGTGATTTTGATCTCGGCCTTCAGGACCTGGTGTTAAGATCCCGGACCCATTTGTTAGGATATCAGACAACAATCCCAAACACTTATTTTTAATTTAGAAAACTGTGAGGAAAGGAGACTCCACTGACCAATAGGTATCTTCTATATTCAATCAAACTTTATTATTAACACAGTATCAAGCTACATTAACATCACCGAAAATAGCTGACCATTAACGGTTAAGCAATTTTTAACAATAAAAGGAAACACTTTAACTTCTAACTGATAGCTTCTCTATCTCCAATTAAGCAAACCCCATCACAGGTCCAAAATCACTTGTGAATAAAGTTAGCAAACACGGGGTTACTTGCCGAATAAAAAATTGTTGGAACTACTGCTTGAAGAGACAGAGAGATCCTGTCAGGAAACAGCCTGCAGATTTCTTGTCTGTGTCAAACTACTGTTTAACTTGACAGCCTTCTTGCAAAAGCTCCTGCTCAACTCCAAACTTCTAGCAAAATTTAAAAACTAAACTGTCTGCTACAGACCTGGTTCCTTCTATCAATTACATCTCTACTTCACTAACTGGGTCATTACCATCTTACTCAGGCTAACCTCAACTCCTCAATTATCTAAACCCCAGGGGACCTTCTTTCTATCAAGAAATGTCCATTTGCCCTATATAGGTAAACAATTGAATGGTTATAATCAATTATTATTTGACTTTAATGACATCTTAATTGCACCTTTATCAGTCACAGAGTCCGGATACCTTAACCAAAATTATTTAATAATTTTACTGCAGCAGATATATGTAACTTGAACTCAGGCACTTAAAAATATTATTGCAACAGATATAAAACATAAAATATATAAGAATTTTTGACATTCATCACACTGGCTCCTTGCACTTTTTTGACATTGTTCACAAAAATGTTATTTTTTTCATTCCCTCAATGCTGTTCTTTTTATCTTATCGATTTTCCTTCTCTCCTCTCCTGAATATGCACATGGGCATACAAATTAGAAGCAGGAGTAGGCCATTCGGCCTCTTAAGCCTTACTCATCCATTTGACAAGTATTATGGGCCAGGGTTTAGAGAACACCAAAGTGTATCATGGAGTTCACCTGGCCCACAACTTTTAATAGATTTTGGTTATGGGGAGCATGAGGGTCCACTTTACAGGTGGGATGCAACAGAGAACTAAAAGTATTTTTAAACAAAACAATGTTTATTCTGTGAATCCAGTTAATATTTTATAAACACCCAGTATCAACTACCAACCCTGATAACCCCACAAAAAGATACAGTACTCCATAGGTAACCCCTAGTAACTTCCCTAACAACATCCTTAAGCCAAAATACTTTTTAACAAAGACAGTAGGTTTGCATTCATTACAGCAAATAGGTATTACTTGGAAATCATCAAGTGATCTGGAGACATTCCTTATCATGCAGAGAGAGAGACCAAACATAATCTGCTTGGTTTGAATGCAGCTCTCCAACTGGAAGCAAAACTAAAACACAGAGTCAAAAACCACTTCCAGCTCAAAACGAAAGTAAAAAGCAAAGACAGAGCTCAGCTCCACCCGCACAATGACATCACTGCACCCATTTGAGAAGACAAACATCTCTTAAAGTGACATGCACATGACACAAGACCATGGCTGATCTGGTTGTGGCCTCAACCCCACTTTCTTGCCCAGCCTTTTGACTCCCTTGTCAGTCAAGAATCTGTCCAATCAGGCTTAAAATTATTCAGCCCTGCCTCCAAATTTGGGCCTTCCCTGTATCACAGAAAATACAGTGCACAAGAGGCCCCTACAGCCTATCACATCTGCACCGACACATGAAAAATACCTAATTACCTACCTAAGCCCATTTTCCAGTAGTTGGCCCATGTTTTGAATATTATGGTGTGCCTCGTGCTCATCCAGGTACTTTTTAAAGGATGTGACGCCTTGACAGTCAGGGATAATTTTAACCTAACCCAAATTTGGACACATTTTGTTCCCCATTGACCAGTTTTCCATTGTGCTACTCCACTACATGGACGTTACAGTTGTGCTAACCCTGCTAACTGGTGAGCAATCATGGTAACTTTAGCCAGTTCCTGCTTTCCTAAACCCAGGACATTGAAGGCAGTTGTAACACCGTCGCTGAAATCTGCAAACACAGAAAAGGCCTGGTATTAAATGTTGGACTCTGTAGGCTTCACTGAGCCATCAGGGTAGTAATATCTAACAATTCTGATTGACGATATTCCAGAGCAGAGGAAACTGAGACTCTGAAGCTTGGCCGCAGGATTGTTTGTCGAGGATGGTGCCACATCTGTGGCTCGTAGTTATTTGATTAGTTCTGAACATTAATGTTTCAAGAAGCACGGGGTTAGAGGGGATATGATTGAGGTTTTTAAATTCTATTCAGGGTTTGTTGACACTGTCTAATTGCTTGTCACTGCAAAATCATAGCATGATTCGGCACAGAAGGAGGCCATTTGGCCCAATGTGTTAGTGATAGCTCTTTAAAATATCTAATCAATTTGGTGTGGCACAGTGGTTAGCACTGCTGCCTCACAGTGCCAGAGACCTGGGTTCAATTCCTACCTTGGGTGACTGCCTGTGTGCAGCTTGCATGTTCTCCCCGTGTCTGCGTGGGTTTCCTCCGGTTTCCTCCCACAGTCCAAAGATGTGCAGGTTAGATGAGTTAGCCATTCTAAATTACCCCTTAGTGCCCAGGGATTTGTAGGTTGGGTGGGGTTGCGCAGAGGCAGGCTTAGATGGGGTGTTCTTTCAGAGGGTCGGTGCAGGATTCTAATTATTCATAGAATTTGCAGTGCAGAAGGAGGCCATTCAGCCCATCGAGTCTGCACTGACCCTTGGAAAGAGCACCCTACCTAAGCCCACACCTCCACTCTATTCCCGTAACCCAATAACCCCATCTAACCTTTTTTTTTTGGACACTAAGGGCAATTTAGCATGGCCAATCCACCTAACCTGCACATCTTTGGACTGTGGGAGGAAACCGGAGCACCCGGAGGAAACCCACACAGACACGGGGAGAACATGCAGACTCCGCACAGACAGTGACCCAAGCAGGTATCGAACCTGGGACCCTGGAGCTGTGAAGCAACTGTGCGAACCACTGTGCTGTGTGCTGCCCCACTCCCCTGCTCTTTTTCCATCGCCCTGTAATTATTTTTCCCTTCAAGTATATATCCAATTCTCTTTTGAAAATTACCCTTGAATCTGCTTCCATTTCCCTTTCAGCACTGCAGATGCTCACAACTGGCTGTGTAAATGACTGTTTTCTCTTGGAACTTCTGTTTCCTACGGCAAATATTTTAAACCTGTGTCCTTTGGCTACTGACCCTTCTCAAACAGGAAACAGACTCTCCATATTCACCATATCAAATCCCTTTCTGATTTTGAACACCTCTACTAAATTTCCACCTTAAATCTCTCTGCCCCAAGGAGAACAATCAGAGCTTCACCACTTGATCCACATTAAACTGAAGTCTTTCAATGCTGCGGTCGTTCGACTAACTTTCCTCTGCGCAGTCTCTAAGGCCTTGACATACCTCCTGATGTGTAGTGCCCGGAATTGACCACAAAAAGCGATCTGAGACTCAGCCAATGTTTCCTTATGATTTTCTACTCTCTGCCTCTATTTCTAAAACAGCTTTTCCAATAGGTAATGTCAGATTGAAGGATTAGTGCCCGTACAGCACCAGACCTTTCTGTTCCTGCACATTCTTTAAAATTCTGCCATTTAGTTAACATGGCTCCTTCTTAGGGAGTCAGTTTAGCTCAGTTGGCTGGACGGCTGGCTTGTGATGCGGAGTTAACAGCACGGATTCAGCCTGGACTCAGCCTGGCTGAGGTAACTCATTAAGGGCCTGTCTTCTCAACCTCACCTGAGGTGTGGTCAGGTTAAATCACCACCAGTCAGCTCTCAAAGGGGAGAGCAGCCTGTGCAAAATTTATTGCTCCTTGTCATTCCCCCGCCCAAAATGTTTGCGACAGGGGAGTCACAGCTTTAAATTCATGGGTAAGGGGTGAGCTTCGGTGGGACTTGAACCACAGAACCCTTCAGTTTGAGAGGCCACAGTGATATTACTGAGCCAAGGCTGATTCTTCAAGTTAGGGGGTGCCTTTCCCCAGAGCCACAAATCCATTCAGCCCATCCTGTGCTGGCTTGTAAAATGAATGATCCAATTAGGCCTACTTCCCTGCTCTTGCCCCAGAACCCTGTAAAGTTTTGTTAACTTTTTTGTTAAATTCATAAGAAACACGAACCTCTCGTTTTTCTCTTTTCCACAGATGATGCTAGACCTCCATAGAATCATAGAATTGCTACATTGCATAAGAAGGCCATTTGGCCCATCGGGTCTGCACTGACCCACTCCCCTACCGTATCCCCGTAACCCCACCTAACCTGCACGTCTTTGGACTGTGGGAGGAAACTGGAGCACCCGGAGGAAACCCACGCGGACATGGGGAGAGCGTGTAAACTCCACACAGATAGTTACTCAAGGCCGGAATTTATCTGGGTCCCTGGCGCTGTGAGGCAGCAATGCTAAACACTGTGCCACCAATGTCCTTTTTATTTATGATTTCCAGTATTGGCAGTACTTTAGAAATGTACAAACTGCAACGTGTTTGAAATGATTGCTCTTTCTGCCTCAGGAACGGAACAGTTAAGAGTTTACAGTTGCAGGGCAGCACGGTGGCACAGTGGGTTTGCACTGCGGCCTCACGGCGCCGAGGTCCCAGGTTCGGATCCCAGCTCTGTCCGTGTGGAGTTTGCACATTCTCCCCGCGTTTGCGTGGGTTTCGCCCCCATAACCCAAAGATGTGCAAGCTAGGTGGATTGGCCACGCTAAATTGCCCCATAATTGGAAAAAAATGAATTGGGTACTGTAAATTTATTGAAAAAAAGAGTTTACAGTTGCCAGGTGAGTGGAATGAATGTGAAGAAACAGACAGGTTTTTAAACATCCAGCCGAGTACCAATGATTGGAGAGCTAGATTGATGGAGCAATTTAAGTAATTAACTGCATGGCTGACATTCGTAATGACACCAGGCATCAGTGATCGACAGCTAAGGGAATGCCCATGCGGGGCACTCTGATTCTTTCCCTACCCCCTCCCCATGATCTTCAGTGTGGCCTTCTGAACGTATGGCTAAGAGACATACAGTTCAGAAGGTCCCAGTTTAAACCTCTGTCCTGTGTTTCCTCTCAGTAGAGGTGCTACAACTGGCTTGTGCACCATAGTCACCTAGGCCTTGGTGTGTTATGCAGGCAAGGAGGCAGTGGGGCAGTATTTGAATTTATTCTCTCACCTGGCAGACTGGCTGAGAGGCTGAACAGCCATTGAAGAGGGAGGCCTGTGGTAGTCGGCTGCAGCTGGGGACTGCAGGGAAGGGAGAGATCACGGGGTTGGGGGTGGGCTGGTGGGAAGGGGGGGTGGAATCAAGAGATTAAACGTTGGCATCTGATCACTGTGGTGATATGCATCACTGTAAATACACGTAGGCGTTAATGTAAATATACATAGACTAGCTAGACACTAGGGGGAGCACCAGAGACATAACATACAGACATTCAACCAGTAGGTCAGTAAGATAGGACACGGCCAATGGGCATTCACGATACACACAGAGGTGACACTACCACAGGGGGGGCATTACACCAAACCATATATAAAGGACACAGCACACATGATCTTCCTCTTTCCAGTGGAGACACTCAGTGAGTACAGACACAGTGTTGATTGAACATCAGACCCACCACGTGGATTGTAGCAGACTGGTTCGTCAGTCTGAGTAGCTATAGTTTGTGGCCAGGTAAGCTTGGGGAGGGGGGTCAAGGAGAAGTATTTCTGCCGTGCTGGAAAATCACTTACCTGCTGAATCCAACTGTTCTTGTCTCCCTTTAGCTTCCGGGTTTCCTGAGCTCACAGCTATTGAATCCACATGCCTGCTAAAATCTGTGGCACAGGTCCTCATCAACATCATTATAAACCACCTCCAGAGGTGAGTGTTTACTCAAGCCCTTCAGTTTCATCTACTTGGCCCCAACTGGCAGAAAACTATTTCACAATGGTTTGGGGGGTGGGGTCAGATTTCTCCATTTTTAGATTTCCCCCTCCCCACCTTACTGACTCCTACCTAACCCTCTCTTTCATTCTGAAGGGCTTAAAATTTCCCCAAAGTGTCTTCAGCACAGAAACAGGCCATTTGGCCCAACTGGTCCATGTTGGTATTTATGCTGCAGACTAACCTCCTTCCACCTCACCCCAACACCATTTCTTTCTAATCCTTTCTCCCTCATGTGTTCATCTAGCTTCCTTTTAACTACATCTATACAATTCACCTCAATGGTGCCTTGTGGTGGTGGGTTCTACATTCCCACCACTCTCTGAGTTTCTCTTGAATTCCCTATCGGATTAATTAGTGACCATTTTATATTCCCAATCCTCAGTTTTGGACTTCCTTACAAGGGCGGCACAGTGGCATAGTGGTTAGGATTGCTACCTCACAGTGCCAGGGACCTGGGTTCGATTCCAGCCTTGGGTGACTGTGTGGAGTTTGTCCTTTCTCCCCATGTCTGCATGAGCTTCCTTCGGATGCTCCAGTTTCCCCCTACAATCCAAAAACGTGCAGATTTGCTGGATTGGCCTCTTAGTGTCCAAAGGCTGGGTGGGGTTACGGGGATAGGGTGGCGGAATGGCCCTCGGTAGAGTGCTCGATGTCGATGGGCTGCATGGCCTCCTTCTGCACTTTAGGGATTGTATGAAAAGTGGAAATATCTCTACATCTCCCCTCGCAACTATTTTGTAGCTCTCTGTATTAACTTAATTCTCAGCCTGGTGTGACTGACAAATTTTAAATTGTATTTCTGATACCCGAATTTGAATTATTTATGTAAATGGTGAATAGCAATGGACCCAGTGCCCATCCCTGTAGACCCAGTGCTAATCCCTGTGGAATGCTAATTCCCACCATTTGCCTGGCGGAGTAACTACCCCCAGCTCCTACAAAGAACAAAAGAATAAAGAAAAGTACAGCACAGGAACAGGCCCTTCGGCCCTCCAAGCCTGTGCCGACCATGCTGCCCGTCTAAACTAAAATCTTCTGCACTTCCGGGGTCCGTATCCCTCTATTCCCATCCTATTCATGTATTTATCAAGATGCCCCTTAAACGTCTCCTTGGGTTTGTCGCTCACTTGCTATCCATTCTGCTACTTGTCTCCTGCCTCCACAGGCTGCGGCCTCAGTGGCAGATGAATCAGCCAGGGTTTCTGCTGTAGATCACTATCTGCTGAAAGTTCTCACGGTTGGAGGGGAGGAGAGAGCCAAGTTTTTACTGCACTGCCCCGGAGGTCAGCTCCAAGCTTCTGGCAGTCCTGCGACTGGGATGAGTTATCACCTTCAGGGAAGAATGAAGCACTGTGGAAAAAAAAAATAACCGCCCTGTAATTCAAACTGCGATTCATGAATATTTAAAATATCAGCCGTGAAGTCAATTGAACTTTGAGTTGTGTGTTTCCCCCCCCCCCCCACCCTTCTCGTCACAGTGCCCGTAAATCAGAAACAAAAGGCCCTGAAATGGTGCAGTTACCGAATCGAAAGTGCTGTTTCCATCAGTCAGTGAAATGCCGCACCTAGCCTGCTCTCTGCATGCTAGTGTAGGCTGCCGTACAACTGAGCCGTTTGCTGTCTTTAGCATTTGTTGAGCACAACATCTAGGCTGGCACTCGGAGTGCAGCATAAGGGAGTGTTGGACTCTCAGAGGTGCCATCTTTCAAAGGAGATGTTAAATCCATCTCTCCGGTCAATATAAACTATCCCAGGCAATACTTGAAGGGGAGCAGGAGCTTTACCCTCAGTATCCTGGACAAGATTTATCCTACAGCCAACACCTAAAAAACACATACCAACAGGAAGTGCTGGACACACTCAGCCGTTACGGCAGCTCCAGAGTTAACCTTTCAGACCAGTAGTGACCATTCTCCTCAGAACCGAGAATACTGAGATGGGGACGTTTTTAAAAAAAATTCAGTTATCGAACATCTGCAGCATTTTGCTTTTGCACTTAAAACACATTCCCAGGACATCATCACATTGCTGTTTGCGAGAGCTGGCTTTATGTAAATTGCCTGCAGTGCTCCCTACCTAACAACAGTGGATACACTTCAAGATTGTTCATTACTTGTGAGGAGCTTTGGGACTTCCTCCCTGTTAGGAAGGTGTTGATTCCAGGCCCCATGAAATCTCAAAGAAATCTCCATACTTTTCTGTAGGCCAACTGTAAATATGTGTTAGCTGCTAGAACGATTTAAACATGTACAGCAAAGGATACAGGCTAGGAGCTGTCTCCATCTTTAGGTCTATACACGCCCCTGCTCAACATCACACTGACTCTAGCTCTGGGTCATGTGCCTCCTTACATCAGTGTGTGGGCGGTTCTGTACTCAGTCCCATATTAATTTTATTGGTAGGGCTGAGTACTGAACCCTTATAGGTATATATTAAATCTCCTCCTTGATGAGACCATCAATTCACAAGACACGTGATTGGAAGTAAACCGTGGTTTTAATAGTCTTACAACTAAGCCAGCCTGCGACCAGAGGAACTGAGAGCAGGCTTACGGCTGCAGAGCTTTATACTTCCGGTTGGTGGGAGGAGCCATGGCGGAGCCATGGGCGGAGCCAAGGGTGGAGCCCAGTACAAACTCCTCATCTCCCCCTACGCGCAACGGCTCTCATACAGAGCCCACAAGGACACAATACATACAATACAACACAGTGTGAATTACTAGATATATAATTCACCACACTCCTAAAGTCTTTCTCCAATGGCTTTGAGATATGCTGATTCACTTCAAGGGCGGAAGCTTCCCATAATTTGGCAGAATGTCAGTTTCATCAAGAAAACCGGCATGTAGCTCTCCAGTTACACAGACCAGTTTTCTCTCCAGATTCTCGGCACTCTGTGCACAGAGAATCTGGAGGCATGATTTGTGCCCTCATCATGTTGGGTCTGGGCCTAACAGAACAGGCTACGCTGGCTCTACAGGGATCGATTGCCACCTTTAAAGGATCCCCTGATCTGCGTTAGAAATAAAGTGCCCCCAAACCCCAGGAGAAGGACCCCCTCGCAAGCATCGGGACAACCCCAACCACCCACAGGCATCAGGGTAACATTCTCCCCATAAGCATTGGGGAACCCAACCACCACACCCTCCACTGCCATGTGGGCACTGTCAGGTTGGAACTGGCAGGTTGGCACTGTGAGGTTAGCACTACTGGGTTGACACTGCCAGCGAGCTGAGCCGGGCATGTCCTGCTCCTTGCTCCTTCCAGGGGCTATATTGACGTTTGTGACCCCTGCGGGTCCCCCTCGACAGCTTCAGGTGTTTCAGAAGTTGTTGTGAACCTCGCCGACTTGACATCATGTTGGCGAGGGAGGGGGTGGGGGGGGGGGGGGAATGGGGGGGTTTCCTACCTGGAGGAACATATGCCGGGGAAACCCTTTAAAGAAACAGCTGAAAGTATCCCCTCCTCATGTGTTACATTGTTATCAGTCCCATACAGTTACATTGTTGTTACTATATCATCACGATTCGCACCATTATTACATTAACACTATAAATAAATTAGCATGATTACCACAGCATCATTATTACTACTTTCGCAATATTACTACATTATCACTATTACTGTATTAGAATTGTTATTACATTATTGTAGTAACATTGGCAAGGATGTAACTACTAGAGTTGACAAGGGGGAGCCAGTGGATGTGGTATTGGACTTTCAGAAGGCTTTTGAAAAAAGTCCCGCGTAAGTAGTTAGTGTGTTAAATTGCATGGGCTTTGGGGTAGTATATCGAGATGGATAGAAAGCTGGTTGGCAGACAGGAAATAAAGAATAGGAATTACCCTTTCTTTTCAATTTGGCAGGTAGTGACTTGAGGAGTACTACAGGGATTGGTGCTAGGATCCCAGCTATTCACTTGTATTAATGATTTAGATGAGGGAGCAAAATGTCATATCTTCAAATTTGCAGATGGCATCAAGTTGGCTGGGAGGGTGAGCTGTGAGGAGGATGCAAAGATCCTTCTGTGTGATTTGGACAAGTTTAGTGAGTGGGCAAATTAATCGCAGCTGCAGTATAATTTGGATAAATGTGAGGTTATCCAATTTGGTCGCAAAAAGGAGAAGGTAGACTATTATCTGAATGGCCATAAATTAGGAGTGGGGAATGTGCAATGAGACCTGGGTGTTCTCGTATACCAGTCACTGAAGGTAAGCATGCAGGTACAGCCGGCGGCAAAGCAGGCAAATGGTATGCTGACCTTCATTGCGAGAGGATTTGAGTACAGGAGCAGGAATGTCTTGCTGCAATTATCCAGGGCCTTGGTGAGGCCACACCTAGAATATTGTGAGCAGTTTTGATCTCCTATCTGAGGAAGGATGCTCTTGCTCCAAATGGATGTGCAACGAAGGTTACCAGGCTAATTCCTGGGATGGTGGGACTGACGTATGAGGAGAAATTGAATAGGTTAGGATTGAATTTGCTAGAGTTCAGAAGAATGAGTGGGGGGATGTCTTAGAAACCTATAAAATTCTAACAAAACTAGACAGGGTAGATGTAGGAAGGATGTTCCTGACGGTGGGTGTGTCCAGAACCAGGGGTCACAGTCTGAGGATACCGGGTGGACCATTTAGGACAGAGATGAGAAATTTATTCACCCAGAGAGTGGTGAGCTTGTGGAATTTGTTGCCACACAAAGTAGTTGAGGCCAAAGCAGTGTCAGTGGGGTTCTCTGTCGATGGGATCTTCCACTTTGCCGGCAGCGCACTCATGCCCACGGATTTCCCGACGGCCAAAATGGGAAACTCCATTGGCTGGCTGCCGGGAAGGAAGATCCGGCCAGAAAACAGGTCTGGCAGGACGGAGAATCCTACCCTGTATGTTTTCAAGGCGCAGTTAGATAAAGCACTTAGGGTGAAGGGGATCACAGGATATGGAGGAAAGCAGGCTTAGGCTATTGATGATTAGCCATGATCAGAATGAATGGCGGAGCAGGGTCGAAGGGCTGAATGGCCTCTTCCTGCTCCTGTTTTCTATGTTTCTAAGTTTCCATTGCAATTACTACAATAGCGCCACGACATTATCACTATTACTGTATAGCAGTATTACTACATTACTATTATTACTGAATTAACACTATTACTACATTATCATTACCACTATATTTGCAACATTACCACATTATCACTATCACTGTATTAGCATTGTTACTACCTTATCATGGGCCATCAAGGTGGCGCGATGGTTAGCATTACTGCCTCATGGTGCCAAGAACCCGGGTTCGATCCCGGCCCCAGGCCACTGTCTGTGTGAAGCTTCCACATTCTCCCCGCTCACCTAACTTTGTGTTGTTGGCCATGAATGGCTGCTGGAAGGTTCCCACATCTCTTGCGGCTTTGGCATGCTGGCTGGGAGAAGCAGTGCATGCAAAGTGGTTGCTTTGTTGACCTGCTGTACTGTTGTTGGGGCTGGATCTGAATGGTGATCACTCTCTTTCCCCTGTTCCACTGGAGATGTTGTGGTTAACTCCTGGGTGCTTGGCTAGTCTGTTCATTGAGGGTTTTCTGGGATCTGTAAAGAGAATGGACAAACCTGTCCCACAAAATGCGAAGACAGTCCAGAGCCCAGTCTGAATATTCTTTTTTGCTTTGAGCACCTGGGAATGTGCAGTTCTGTTTGATTAGTGACACTGGTTGTCTGGACTTCATCTGCTGTCTGGAGGAGACCCTGCTCAGGAGAGAGAAAGGCTGGTTATGGATGATGTACATCAGCTCAAAGCTCAGTGATTCCAGGATCATTCCAATGATTGGAAGCGGGATTCCGCCTGGGCCTGAAAAGTGGTGTGTCTGTTATTTGAATCTAGAAGTCTTCACCCAAGGAGTATGGTAGTGTGTCTTCTGGGTTTGCAGTCCCGACCTTGTGGGTCATCTTTGGGCCTTCTGTGCATTTCAGAGTTTTTGCCTTGAAGTGTCTCACAGTGTCCAACCCTGTTGCATTGGATGAATCCTTGCAGGACACCGATCTCTCCTGAGGGGCACTTCACACTGCAGCGCTAGCTAGGTTGCTCTGCTGGGCTTTTCAACAATTGCTTTCCCTGACTTTGATTGCCCCTGTGCCTTTGTGACCTGACAGGCTGAATTGAGGGTTGGCAGCCGATGTCAGAGCGGCGGGGTGGGATTCACGCCACCCCCCCCCCCCCCCCCCCCCCCCCGGGGATTCTCCGACCCGGCGGGGGGGGCGGTTGGAGTATCCTGCCCCATACTTTAAAAAAAAAATTTAGAGTACTCAATTAATTTTTTCCAATTTCGAGGCAATTTAGCGTGGCAATCCACCTACCCTGCACATCTTTGGGTTCTGAGGGCAAAACCCACTCAAACACGGGGAGAATGTGCAAACTCCACATGGGCAGTGACCCAGAGCCAGGATCAAACCTGGGACCTCGGCGCCGTGAGGCAGCAATGCTAACCACTGCGCCACCGTGCTGCCCTCTGGACACTTGAAGAAGGACGGGAAGGCATTGGAGACAGCACAAAGAACAATACAGCACAGGAATAGGCCCTTCGGCCCTCCAAGCCTGTACCGGTCATGATACCAACCTTTGCCAAAACCCTCAGCACTTCTTTGTGCCGTATCCCTCCATACCAGGCTTTTTCCAAGTGGGGGTCGAGACCCATGGGTGGGTCGCAGGCAGGTATAAAAAGGGTCGTGGCACATCCTGGATTTAACATATGTATCCCAACAACTGGGTAAGATCAGCAAGATCGCAAACTAAAAAGTTGCATGAAAATGACTTTTGTGAGCACTTCTGTGAGCGAGCACTTTTCCAGGAGACACATCCGGAGTGAGACTCATACAGAGTGAGAGATTTAAACTTGGTAATTTGGTGCAGTGAGGTAATTCGGTGCAGAGTGTGAGGAGGTGCTTTTTAACCCTGGTAAGTGACTGGTAAGTAGTCGCTCTTTTTCTTTTCATTGTCTAATTTATTTATTTTTATTTTGAAATTCTAGTTGTTTAAGTTTACCAAGGGTTTAAGACATGGCAGGAGATCCCAGACCCGTGTCATGCTCCTCGTGTGCGATGTGGGAGCTCAGGGACACGTCCACTGTCCCTGGCTCCTTCACGTGCAAGAAGTGTGTTCAGTTGCAGCTCTTGTTAGACCGCTTGACGGCTCTGGAGCTGCGGATGGACTCACTTTGGAGCATCCGCGATGCTGAGGAGGTCGTGGATAGCACGTTTAGCGAGTTGGTCACACCGCAGGTGAAGGTTACTGAGGGAGATAGAAAATGGGTGACCAAAAGAAAGAGCAAGAGTAGGAAGGCAGTGCAGGTGTCCCCTGCGGTCATCTCCCTGCAAAACAGATATACCGCTTTGGATACTGTTGAGGGAGATGGCTCACCAGGGGAAGGCAGCAGCAGCCAGGTTCATGGCACCGTGGCTGGCTCTGCTGCACAGCAGGGCAGGAAGAAAAATGGCAGGGCTATAGTGATAGGGGACTCGATCGTAAGGGGAATAGACAGGCAGTTCTGTGGACGCAATCGAGACTCCAGGATGGTATGTTGCCTCCCTGGTGCAAGGGTCAAGGATGTCTCAGAGCGGCTGCAGGACATTCTGGGGGGGGAGGGTGAACAGCCAGCTGTCGTGGTGCACATAGGCACCAACGATATAGGTAAAAAACGGGATGAGGTCCTACAAGCGGAATTCAGGGAGTTAGGAGTTAAACTAAAAAGTAGGACCTCAAAGGTAGTAATCTCAGGATTGCTACCAGTGCCACGAGCTAGTCAGAGTAGGAATGTCAGGATAGATAGGATGAATGCGTGGCTCGAGAGATGGTGCAAGAGGGAGGGATTCAAATTCCTGGGGCATTGGGGTCGGTTCTGGGGGAGGTGGGACCAGTACAAACCGGACGGTCTGCACTTGGGCAGGACTGGAACTGATGTCCTAGGGGGGGTGTTTTCTAGAGCTGTTGGGGAGGGTTTAAACTAATGTGGCAGGGGGATGGGAACCAATGCTGGAAGTTGGAAGGTAGTAAAACAGGGACAGAAACAAAAGGAAGTAAGGGGAAAAGTGCAAGGCAGAGAAGACATAGTCAGAAATCCATAAGGGCGACAGTACAAGGTACAGTGACTGAGGGGAGCACAGTGAATAGGCCCAGTAATAACAAAAGGAATAAAACTGGAGATGTTAAGATTCAAAACAGAGGTAAAAAAACCAACATAAGTGTACTTTACCTGAATGCTCGTAGTATTCGGAATAAAGTAAATGAGTTGGTGGCACAAATCATCGTAAATGACTATGATTTAGTGGCCATTACTGAAACATGGTTAAAGGATGGTCACGACTGGGAGTTAAATATCCGAGGGTATCAAACTATTCGGAAGGACAGAGTGGATGGTAAGGGAGGTGGTGTTGCTCTGTTATTTAAGGATGACATCCGGGCAATAGTAAGGGATGACATCGGTGCTATGGAGGATAAGGTTGAATCCATTTGGGTGGAAATCAGGAATAGTAAGGCGAAAAAGTCACTGATAGGAGTAGTCTATCGGCCACCAAATAGTAACGATATGGTGGGGCAGGCAATAAACAAAGAAATAACTGATGCATGTAGAAATGGTACAGCAGTTATCATGGGGGATTTTAATCTACATGTCGATTGGTTTAACCAGGTCGGTCAAGGCAACCGTGAGGAGGAGTTTATAGAATGTATCCGCGATAGTTTCCTAGAACAGTATGTAATGGAACCTACGAGGGAACAAACGGTCCTAGATCTTGTCCTGTGTAATGAGACAGGATTGATTCATGATCTCATAGTTAGGGATCCTCTCGGAAGGAGCGATCACAATATGGTGGAATTTAAAATACAGATGGAGGGTGAGAAAGTAAAATCAAATACTAGTGTTTTGTGTTTAAACAAAGGAGATTACAAGGGGATGAGAGAAGAACTAGCTAAGGTAGACTGGGAGCTAAGACTTTATGGTGGAACAGTTGAGGAACAGTGGAGAACCTTCCAAGCGATTTTTCACAGTGCTCAGCAAAGGTTTATACCAACAAAAAGGAAGGACGGAAGAAAGAGGGAAAATCGACCGTGGATATCGAAGGAAATAAGGGAGAGTATCAAATTGAAGGAAAAAGCATATAAAGTGGCAAAGATTGCTGGCAGATTAGAGGATTGGGAAATCTTTAGGGGGCAACAGAAAGCTACTAAAAAAGCTATAAAGAAGAGTAAGATAGAGTATGAGAGTAAACTTGCTCAGAATATAAAAACAGACAGTAAAAGTTTTTACAAATATATAAGACAAAAAGAGTGGCTAAGGTAAATAATGGTCCTTTAGAGGATGAGAAGGGAGTTTTAATAATGGGAAATGAGGAAATGGCTGAGGAACTGAACAGGTTTTTTGGGTCGGTCTTCACAGTGGAAGACACAAATAACATGCCAGCGACTGATAGAAATGAGGCTATGACAGGTGAGGACCTTGAGAGGATTGTTATCACTAAGGAGGGAGTGATGGGCAAGCTAATGGGGCTAAAGGTAGAAAAGTCTCCTGGCCCTGATGGAATGCATCCCAGAGTGCTAAAAGAGATGGCTAGGGAAATTGCAGATGCACTAGTGATAATTTACCGAAATTCACTAGACTCTGGGGTGGTCCCGGTGGATTGGAAATTAGCAAACGTGACGCCACTGTTTAAAAAAGGAGGTAGGCAGAAAGCAGGAAATTATAGGCCAGTGAGTTTAACTTCGGTAATAGGGAAGATGCTGGAATCTATCATCAAGGAAGAAATTGCGAGGCATCTGGATAGAAATTGTCCCATTGGGCAGACGCAGCATGGGTTCGTTAAAGGCAGGTCATGCCTAACTAATTTAGTGGAATTTTTTGAGGACATTACCAGTGCAGTAGATAACGGGGAGCCGATGGATGTGGTATATCTGGATTTCCAGAAAGCCTTTGACAAGGTGCCACACAAAAGGTTGCTGCATAAGATAAAGATGCATGGCATTAAGGGTAAAGTAGTAGCATGGATAGAGGATTGGTTAATTAATAGAAAGCAAAGAGTTGGGATAAATGGGTGTTTCTCTGGTTGGCAATCAGTAGCTAGTGGTGTCCCTCAGGGATCCGTGTTGGGCCCACAATTGTTCACAATTTACATAGATGATTTGGAGTTGGGGACCAAGGGCAATGTGTCCAAGTTTGCAGATGACACTAAGATGAGTGGTAAAGCGAAAAGTGCAGAGGATACTGGAAGTCTGCAGAGGGATTTGGATAGGTTAAGTGAATGGGCTCGGGTCTGGCAGATGGAATACAATGTTGACAAATGTGAGGTTATCCATTTTGGTAGGAATAACAGCAAACGGGATTATTATTTAAACGATAAAATATTAAAGCATGCCGCTGTTCAGAGAGACTTGGGTGTGCTAGTGCAGGAGTCACAGAAGGTTGGTTTACAAGTGCAACAGGTGATTAAGAAGGCAAATGGAATTTTGTCCTTCATTGCTAGAGGGATGGAGTTTAAGACTAGGGAGGTTATGTTGCAATTGTATAAGGTGTTAGTGCGGCCACGCCTGGAGTATTGTGTTCAGTTTTGGTCTCCTTACTTGAGAAAGGACGTACTGGCACTGGAGGGTGTGCAGAGGAGATTCACTAGGTTAATCCCAGAGCTGAAGGGGTTGGATTATGAGGAGAGGTTGAGTAGACTGGGACTGTACTCGTTGGAATTTAGAAGGATGAGGGGGGATCTTATAGAAACATTTAAAATTATGAAGGGAATAGATAGGATAGATGCGGGCAGGTTGTTTCCACTGGCGGGTGACAGCAGAACTAGGGGGCATAGCCTCAAAATAAGGGGAAGTAGATTTAGGACTGAGTTTAGGAGGAACTTCTTCACCCAAAGGGTTGTGAATCTATGGAATTCCTTGCCCAGTGAAGCAGTTGAGCTCCTTCATTACATGTTTTTAAGGTAAAGATAGATAGTTTTTTGAAGAATAAAGGGATTAAGGGTTATGGTGTTCGGGCCGGAAAGTGGAGCTGAGTCCACAAAAGGTCAGCCATGATCTCATTGAATGGCGGAGCAGGCTCGAGGGGCCAGATGGCCTACTCCTGCTCCTAGTTCTTATGTTCTTATGTGAGGTGAGATACGAGAGAATGAGAAGCAGAGTGGGCTGGCAGGTTGGCAGACATCGCAAACAGGTGGTTAGCTGTAATTTGGAACCATCACACGGACAATACTGAAGCCAAGTAACGAGACAGCGGGTTGTCACCAATCAATCCGACAGAGGAGATTCACAAGAATGATTTCAGGGATAAAGAACTGTAGCTATGAGGAGCGATTGGAGAGGTTGGGTCTGTTTTCTTGGAGAAAAAGGGACTAAGAGGAGACTTTAAAAATTTTTTCGACTAACCAATTCTTTTTTTTTCCAATTAAGGGGCAATTTAGCATCGTCAATCCACCTACCGTGGACCCCTATTGGGGGGTGAGACCCGCGCAGACGCGGGGAGAATGTACAAACTCCACACTACAATGACCCGGGGGCAGGATCAAATCCGGGTCCTCGGTGCCGTGAGGCATCAGTGTTAGCCACTGCGCCACCGTGCCACCTGGTGAAGAGGAGACTTGATAAAGGTATTCAAAATCCTGAGGGATACGGGGATAAGGCAGGTGAGTGGGTTAGGTAGGAAGTTCTTTCAGAGAGTCCGATGGGCCAAATGGCCTCCTTCTGCAGTGTAAAGATTGTCTGAATTACACTCGAGCGGACACAGAGGAGATTTACAAGGATGCCGCCAGAACTGGAAATTTGTTTTTAAACAAAGAGTATTGAGGTATTTTTTGGCATTACAAACAACAACAGTATAAAAACAGTGTACAAAGAACAATAAACATAGTGCAAACACCGACACCCGTCCCTCCAAGACCCGCCTATTTAACCCCCTATCCTACGCTACCCTAGCCCCCCCCCGCTACCCCCCCCCCCCCCCCCCCGCACTACCTGCTGACGATTAATTCTCCGCAAAGAAGTCAATGATTGGTTGCCACCTCCGAGTGAACCATAACACTGACCCTCTCAAGGTGAACCTAATCTTCTCCAGGCCGAGAAAGCTCGCCATGTCGGTTAACCAGGCCTCCGACTTCGGGGGCTTTGAGTCCCTCCAAGCTAATAATATCCGTCTCCGGGCTACCAGGGAGGCAAAGGCCAGAACATCTGCCTCTTTCTCCTCTGGACTCCCGGATGTTCCGACACCCCAAAAATCACCACCTCGGGACTCATTGCCACCCTTGTTTTCAACACTCTGGGCATGACGTCTGCAAACCCCTGCCAATATCCCCTAAGTTTTGGACATGCCCAGAACATGTGGACATGGTTCGCTGGTCCTCCCGCACATTTTACACACCTGTCCTCTACCCCAAAGAATCTACTCATCTGGGCCACTGTCATGTGAGCCCGGTGGACCACCTTGAATTGGATCAAGCTGAGTCTGGTGCATGTAGCTGTTGTATTGACTCTGCTCAATGCGTCCGCCCATAAACCGTCCTCCATATCTCCCCCAAGCTCCTCCTCCCACTTACGTTTCAGCTCCTCGGTCTGCGTCTCCTCCGCCCCATTAGTTCTTTGTAGATGTTTGAGACACTCCCCTCCCCCACCCATCCCCTAGACACTACCCTATCCTGGATCCCCCTTAGTGGCAGGATTGGGAACGACGATACCTGCCTGCGCAGATATTCCTGTAAATATCTGAAGTTGTTCCCTCTTGCCAGCCCAAACTTCTCCTCCAGTGCTCTCAAGCTAGGGAAGCTCCCTTCCAGAAACAGATCCCCCATCCTCTCAATTCCCGCCCTTTGCCATACTCGAATCCCCCTATCCAGGCCCCCTGGGCAAATCAGTGGTTATCACATATTGGGGACCAAACCAATGCTCCCACTGCTCCAACGTACCTCCTCCACTGACCCCAGATCCTCAAGGCTGCCACCACCACAGGGCGAGTGGAATATATTGCCGGCGACAATGGCAGAGATGCCATTATCAACGCCCCCAAGTTGATGCCCCTACATGAAGCTGCCTCCATCCGCTCCCAAACCGACCCCACCACCCACTTCCTTATCATAGCAATATTGGCCGCCCAGTAGTAATTACTGAAGTTTGGCAGGCAATCCCCCCCTCCCTCCAATTCCTCTCGAGCATCACCTTCTTCACGCGCGGGGACTTACCCGCCCAGGCAAAGCCCAAAATGACTTTATTAATCCTCTTAAAAAAGGACCGCGGGATGAAAATTGGGAGGCATTGGAATACAAATAAAAATCTCGATAGGACCGTCACCTTAACCGTCTGCACCCTACCAGCCAGCGACACCGGTACCGCATCCCATCTCAGAAACTTTCCCCTCATCTGCTCGACCAACCAGGACAAGTTCATCTTGTATAACCGGCTCCAGTCGAACGCCACTTGTATCCCTAGGTACCTAAAACTGTCCCCCACTAACCTAAACAGTAGCTCCCCCAGCCGACCCTCCTGACCTCTTGCCTGGACTACAAACATTTCGCTCTTTGTCATGTTCAGTTCATATCCCAAATACCCGCCAAACTCCCCCAAAATCGCCATAATCTCACCCATCCCTGCCCCTGGATCTGCTGCATATAAGAGCAGGTCGTCCGCGTACAGTGAGACCCTATGTTCCACACACACCCCCCCCCCCCCCCCCCCCCAAACCAGCCTCCTCCAACCCCCCAAAGCTCTCAGAGCAATTGCCAGCGGCTCTATAGCCAGCGCAAACAGCAGTGGGGAGAGGGGGCATCCCTGTCTCGTCCCCCGGTGCAGTCTAAAATATTCAGAGGTCATCCTATTCGTCCTTACACTAGCCTCCGGGGCCTGGTACAACAGCTGAACCCAGTCGATAAACCCCCTACCAAACCCAAATCGTCCCAACACCTTCCATAGATAGTCCCACTCCACCCGATCGAACGCCTTCTCCGCATCCATTGCCACCACTACTTCAACCTCCGTACTCTCCCGGGGCATCATAATCACGTTGAGCAGCCTTTTTATATTAGCCACCAACTACCTGCCCTTGACAAACCCGGTTTGATCCTCCATAATCACATCCGGCACACAATCATCAATCCTGGAGGCCAGAGCTTTGGCCAGCAGCTTGGCCTTCACATTAAGCAGTGAGATCGGCCTATAAGATCCACATAGCTCCGGGTCCTTGTCCCGCTTCAATATTAATGAAACAGTAGCCTGTGACATCGTCAGGGGCAGCACCCCTCTATACTTGCCTCATTAAAAACCTTGACTAACAACGGCCCTAATATCCCCCGAGAATTTCTTGTAGAATTCCACCGGATACCCGTCCGGCCCTGGGGCCTTACCTGACTGCATTGCCTTCAAGCCCTGAGCTATTTCTTCGGGCCTGATTGGGGCCCCCAGCCCATCCACCAGCTCCCTGTCCACCCTTGGGAAGGTCAGTCCATCCAAAAAGCGCTTCATCCCCTCGGGCCCTGTGGGGGGGTTCCGAGCAATAGTCTGCTGTAAAAGTCCCTGAATGCCCTGTTTAGCCCTGCCGACTCCCCTACCAAGTTCCCATCCCCATCAACCACCTTCCCTATTTCCCTGGCTGCCTCCCTCTTCCTAAGCTGCTGTGCCAGCATTCTGCTGGCCTTCTCCCCATGTTCATAAAATGCCCCCCTCGCCTTTCTAAGCTGCTCCACTGCCTTGCCTGTGGACAACACCCCGAACTCAGCCTGCAGCCTCCGACGTTCCTTAACAGCTCCACCCCCGTGGTTGCCGCATACCTCCTGTCTATTTGTACGATCTCCTCAACCAGTCGGTCCGTCTCTGCCCTATCTGTCCAGTCCCTATGAGCCCGGATCAAAATCAGCTCCCCTCTCACCACTAACTTCAGCTCCTCCCAGACCACCACCGCTGAGACTTCCCCCGTGTCGTTGACCTGCAGGTAGTTCTGCATGCACTTCCTCAGCCTCTCACACACCGCCTCGTCCGCCAGCAAGCCCACGTCCAATCTCCATTGCGGGCGCTGGAAGCTTTCCTCACTAACCTGCAGTTCCACCCAATGTGGGGCATGATCCAAAATAGTGATGGCCGAGTACCCCGTGTCCACCAACCCCACCAGCAAATCCCTGCTCAAAATGGAAAAATCAATCCGGGAGTAAACCTGTTGCACATGCAAATAAAAAGAAAACTCCCTCCCTGTCGGCTGCCTAAATCTCCAAGGGTCGACACCCCCCCCCCCCCTCCCCCCACCCCCATCTGCTCCATGAACCCTATCAGTTCCTTTGCCATTACTGGCACCCTCCCCATTTTCGAACACGACTGGTCCAAGCCGGGGTCGATGACCACATTAAAATCCCCTCCCATAACCAACTTGTCTGAGTCCAGGTCAGCTATCTTCCCCAGCAACCTCTTTATAAATTCTACATCGTCCCAGTCTGGCGCGTACACATTAACCAAGACTACTTTCCTCCCCTCCAGCTTACCGCTCACCATAACATAGTGGCCCCCTCCGTCCGAGACTATACTGCGCACCTGGAATTGCACCCGCTTATTGATCAAAATCGCCACCCCTCTAGTCTTGGTGTCCAGCCCCGAATGAAAGACCTGACTGACACAACCCTTCCTTAGCCTGACTTGATCCACCACTTTCAGGTGTGTCTACTGCAGCATTACCACGTCCACCTTCAGAACCCTCAGATGCGCGAACACACGTGCCCTTTTAACCGGCCCATTCAGCCCTCTAACATTCCAGATGATCAGCCTGGTTGGGGGGCACCGTGCTCCCCCTCCGCTGATCAGCCATTCCCTTTCCTGGACCCACCCCCAGCCCACGCTCCGCGCCTCCATTGGCCCGCCTCTTGGCAGACCCCACCCCCGACCTCCTCTCTGTTCCAAAACCTAAGTCCCTCACTCGCCAGCAGAGTAACTCCCCCCTCCCCCCCACTAGCAACACCACCTTGCAACCTAACCCCTGCCATATATTGAACATATACACACACCCTACTGTGTTTCCGTAGACTAGCTCACCCAGCAAGCCTGGTGACCCTCGCCTCCAGTGCCAAGAAGTCTCCCACCTATTGTTCCCCACTCCCCTCCCCCTACCCATCGAAACCACTTCCCTCCTCTAACCGAGACCGAACAATCTGCCATTTACCATAGGAGACAACTCAAAATGAAAACCCCCCAAAGAATCCCCCCAATAATGCAAATCAAAGCAGTAAAAAAGTAAAAAGCCCCCACCAGCCATCCCCACCAAAACACCGAAAACCGATAGAAACCGAATAACTTTTGTCATAATATACACCAGTATATCGTGGTTCAGACACACACTGATGGACTCACACAGGGACCAATCAACATGTACAAACACCCCAGCCAATCACCAGTTAGAATACACGCACTATAAAGGCAGAGGGCACCACGGTTCCCGCTCATTCTGGGTGCTGCCTCTGAGTGTAACAAGAGCTCATCCAGCCCAGCACAGACTCACACCACGTGCTGAGAGAATCAACTGGTTCGGACAAGGCTTAGGTCTCGAGTTTAAGTTAGCATCAATTAGACCCACAGTCATCGTGTGTTAGTTAGTTAGAAATAGTTAATAAAATTGAGTTGAACCTTCATCAGTGTTGGAAGTGTCTGTTCATCTCTCAAGCCTACACAAGCCAACACTCCATGGTACCAGAAGTTGAGGGATGCTAGCACTTCTGAGACCTACCTTTCAGTGATCTGCCTTCCACCAGTCTCGCGCCATCCTACAGAATGGACTCCGTTTGCCAGCAGCCGCCTCTCCGCATTGCCGGGAATCTGGGCTCGAACTGGAAACTTTTCAAACAGCACTTCCAGCTGTACCTCGAGGCCAGGGACCTGGAAGCTGCCTTGGACGCACGGAAGATTGCTCTCTTCCTCTTCACAGCCGGTGACCACGCTCTTCACATTTACAATGTGCTCACCTTCGATGAGCGGGAGGAAAAATCAAAGTTCAAGACCATAATTCTGAAGTTCGACCACCACTGTGCGGTCGAGGTCAACGAGAGCTTCGAGAGATACATGTTTCAGCAGAGAATTCAAGGTAAGGACGAGCCTTTCCAGTCCTTTATTACCCACCTCCGCGTCCTTGCGCAGTCCTCCAACTATGGGTTCACCTCTGACTCCATGCTCCGTGACCAGATTGTTTTCGGTGTTCAATCTGAGCCCCTGCACTAGCAGCTACTAAAAGTAACGCAGCTCACTCTCTCCACGGCCATTGAGACCTGTGTGCTTCATGAACATGCCTCCACTCGCTACTCCTGCATCCAGGCAGCGCCGGCTCTAGGGTTGCTGGCGCCCCGGGCAAGCTGAACTTCGGCGCCCTTGGGGGGGCGGGGCCAAGGGGCCAAGGGGGGCGGGGCCGAGGGGGGCGGGGCCGAGGGGGGGGGGCGAGGGGGGGGGCGAGGGGGGGCGGGGGGGCGGGGCGGAGGGGGGGGGCGGGGCCGAGGGGGGGCGGGGGGGCGGGGCCGAGGGGGGGCGAGGCCGAGGAGGGGGCGGACCCGAGGGGGGGGCGGGGCCGAGGAGGGGTGGACCCGAGGGGGGGCGGGGGGGCGGACCCGAGGGGGGCCGGGGGGCAGACCCGAGGGGGGGCGGGGGGGCGGACCCGAGGGCGGGGCGGGGGGGCGGACCCGAGGGTGGGGCGGGGGGCGGACCCGAGGGCGGGGCGGGGGGGGCGGACCCGATGGCGGGGCGGGGCGGGGGGGCGGACCCGATGGCGGGGCGGGGGGGCGGACCCGAGGGGGGCGGACCCGAGGGTGGGGCGGGGGGGCGGACCAGAGGGCGGGGCGGGGGGGCGGACCCGATGGCGGGGCGGGGCGGGGGGGCGGACCCGATGGTGGGGCGGGGGGGCGGACCTGAGGGGGGCGGACCCGAGGGGGGCGGGGGGGACCGAGTGGGGGGGCGGACCCGAGGGCGGGGCGGGGGGGTGGACCCGAGGGTGGCGGACCCGAGGGGGGCGGGGGGGACCGAGCGGGGGGGCGGACCGAGCCGGGGGGCCGCCCTGGGGGCGGGCGGCCACCGCGCATGCGCTGGTTGGCACCGGCCCAACTGCGCATGCGCGGGACCCGAGTCTCTGGCGCCCCCGAGCACATGGCGCCCCGGGCGACAGCCCGAGTTGCCGGTGCCTTGAGCCGGCCCTGCATCCAGGCCGCTGAAACGGCAGTGATCATAATATGGTAGAATTCAGTCTGCAATTTGAAAGAAGGAAGGTAGAATCAGATGTAAAGGTTTTACAGTTAAATAAAGGTAATTACAGGCGCATGAGGGAGGAACTGACGAAAATCGACTGGAAGCAGAGCCTAGTGGGAAAGACAGTAGAACAGCAATGGCAGGAGTTTCTGGGAGTAATTGAGGACACAGTGCAGAGGTTCATCCCAAAGAAAAGAAAGGTTATCAGAGGGAGGATTAGGCAGCCATGGCTGACAAAGGAAGTCAGGGAATGCATCAAGGCAAAAGAGAGAGCCTATAATGTGGCAAAGAGTAGTGGGAAGTCAGAAGATTGGGAAGGCTACAAAAACAAACAGAGGATAACAAAGAGAGAAATAAGGAAGGAGAGGATCAAATATGAAGGTAGGCTAGCCAGTAACATTAGGAATGATAGTAAAAGTTTCTTTAAATACATTAAAAACAAACGGGAGGCAAAAGTAGACATTGGGCCGCTCCAAAATGACGCTGGTAATCTAGTGATGGGAGACAAGGAAATAGCTGAGGAACTTAATAAGTACTTTGCGTCAGTCTTCACAGTAGAAGACATGAGTAATATCCCAACAATTCAGGAAAGTCAGGGGGCAGAGTTGAATATGGTTGCCATCACAAAGGAGAAAGTGCTAGAGAAACTAAAAGGTCTGAAAATTGATAAATCTCTGGGCCCAGATGGGCTACATCCTAGAGTTCTAAAGGAGATAGCTGAAGAAATAGTGGAGGCGTTAGTTATGATCTTTCAAAAGTCACTGGAATCAGGGAAAGTCCCAGAGGATTGGAAAATCGCTGTTGTAACCCCCCTGTTCAAGAAGGGAACAAGAAAAAAGATGGAAAATTATAGGCCAATTAGCCTAACCTCGGTTGTTGGCAAAATTCTAGAATCCATCGTTAAGGATGAGATTTCTAAATTCTTGGAAGTGCAGGGTCAGATTAGGACAAGTCAGCATGGATTTAGTAAGGGGAGGTCGTGCCTGACAAACCTGTTAGAGTTCTTTGAAGAGATAACAAATAGGTTAGACCAAGGAGAGCCAATGGATGTTATCTATCTTGACTTCCAAAAGGCCTTTGACAAGGTGCCTCACGGGAGACTGCTGAGTAAAATAAGGGCCCATGGTATTCGAGGCAAGGTACTAACATGGATTGACGATTGGCTGTCAGACAGAAGGCAGAGAGTTGGGATAAAAGGTTCTTTTTCGGAATGGCAACCGGTGACAAGTGGTGTCCCGCAGGGTTCAGTGTTGGGGCCACAGCTGTTCTCTTTATATATTAACAATCTAGATGACGGGACTGGGGGCATTCTGGCCAAGTTTGCCGATGATACAAAGATAGGTGGAGGGGCAGGTAGTATTGAGGAGGTGGGGAGGCTGCAGAAAGATTTAGACAGTTTAGGAGAATGGTCCAAGAAGTGGCTGATGAAATTTAACGTGGGCAAGTGCGAGGTCTTGCACTTTGGAAAAAAGAATAGAGGCATGGACTATTTTCTAAACGGTGACAAAATTCATAATGCTAAAGTGCAAAGGGACTTGGGAGTCCTAGTCCAGGATTCTCTAAAGGTAAACTTGCAGGTTGAGTCCGTAATTAAGAAAGCAAATGTAATGTTGTCATTTATCTCAAGAGGCTTGGAATATAAAAGCAGGGATGTACTTCTGAGGCTTTATAAAGCACTAGTTAGGCCCCATTTAGAATACTGTGAGCAATTTTGGGCCCCACACCTCAGGAAGGACATACTGGCACTGGAGCGGGTCCAGCGGAGATTCACACGGATGATCCCAGGAATGGTAGGCCTAACATACGATGAACGTCTGAGGATCGTGGGATTATATTCATTGGAGTTTAGGCGGTTGAGGGGAGATCTAATAGAAACTTACAAGATAATGAATGGCTTGGATAGGATGGACGTAGGGAAGTTGTTTCCATTAGCAGGGGAGACTAGGACGCGGGGGCACAGCCTTAGAATAAAAGGGAGTCACTTTAGAACAGAGATGAGGAGAAATTTCTTCAGCCAGAGAGTGGTAGGTCTGTGGAATTCATTGCCACAGAGGGTGGTGGAGGCTGGGACGTTGAGTGTCTTTAAGACAGAAATTGATAAATTCTTGATTTCTCGAGGAATTAAGGGCTATGGGGAGAGAGCGGGTAAATGGAGTTGAAATCAACCATGATTGAATGGTGGAGTGGACTCGATGGGCCGAATGGCCTTACTTCCGCTCCTATGTCTTATTGTCTTATGGTCTTATAGAAAGCCCCTTACAAGGCAGAACGGGTCCAAATGATTAAATCTTTTCAGGCTCTGGATCTGAACGATGGCGGTCATTTTGCAGAGTCCCGCGCTTACACGCAGCGAGCGTGCTGATGTCACCGACCACTTCACGCACGTGCGCTATGCTGGATCGCCCCGCGCATGCGCGGTGGCGCAACAAACGCCCCGACGCTCCGGCGTGCGGCAACTGCGGCTCCACCCACTTAAAGCGGCAATGTCCCGCGAAGTCCCGACGCTGCCTGCAGTGTGGCAAACGAGGCCACTATGCTGCAATGTGCAGATCTTCCATGCCTGCTGTTTTTAGGAGGTCCACCCAGCCCCACAGAGACGTCAGGGCTATCCAGCCTGCCATCAATTAACCTACTCTAGACCTTGATTCCGACTGTGCCTGCAATGACCCACAGGTCCCGTTCCAAATCGGCGTCGTTACTACGAACAGGATGTCCCCCAAGTATGGCACTGAACCCGTCCAAGTCCACAGCGTCAGCCAGGATGATGCGTGGTGTGCCACCCCTACGGTCAACAGGTCCCCCGTCAGGTTCCGCCTGGACACTTCTGCCTCTGCCAATTGGCTTCTGCCAATCTCATCGCGTCGTCTGATTTTCACAAGCTCTGCATACAGCCTGCTGTCCTGCCATCTGCCTGTAAATTGATGGATTACAATGGCAATGCCATCGCCGCCAGCGGCTCCTGCCACCTTGAGGTGACACATCGTGCTCACACAGTCATTCTCCTGTTCGAGATTGTTGCTGCCTCAAAAGCCTCCTTGCTTGGTGCGCAGGTATGCAAGCTGCTCCACTTAGTGCAGAGAGTACACTCTCTCTCTGCAAGCGATGTGTCTGCATCCTCTGACACAGACTTCAGGGCGCAACTCGACTCCATCATCCAGCAATACCATGATGTTTTCGAAGGCATGGGCACGCTCCCGTACACGTATAAAATCTTACTCAAGCCCAACGCCACGCCTGTCATTCACATACCTCGCAGAGTCCCAGCGCTCCTCAAGGACCGCCTCAAGCAACTGCTCCAGGACCTCCAAGACCAAGGAGTCATCTCTAGGGTCACGGAACCCACAGACTGGGTAAACTCCATGGTCTGCGTCAAGATGCCATTCAGCGAGCTGCGGATCTGTATTGATCCTAAAGATCTGAATCAGAATATCATGCGGGAGCACTACCCGATTCCGAAACGTGAGGAGCTCACATCTGAGATGGCCCACGCCAAACGGTTCTCAAAACTGGATGCCTCGAAGGGTTTCTGGCAGATCCAACTAGATGAGTCAAGCAGGAAGCTGTGTACGTTCAACACACCCGGGGCAGGTTCTGCTGCAACCGGATGCCATTCGGCATCATCTCTGCATCCAAAGTTTTGCACTGGATCATGGAGCAGATGATGGAGGGGATCGACGGCGTCCGGTATATGTCGACGACATTATTATCTGGTCAACCACCCCGCAGAAACACATTGTCCGCCTTAAGTGTGTTTTCAGGCGCATCCACGAACACGGCCTCCGCCTCAATAGGGCCAAATGCTCCTTCGGACAGTCGAGTATCAAGTTTCTGGGGGATCACATCTCCCACCAGGGGGTGTGTCTGGACGAGGACAAGATTGCAGCAATCACGTCCGTGAAGACGCCCGAGGACAAGAAAGCGGTCCTCCGGTTCCTGGGTATGGTGAATTTCCTCGGGAAGTTCATTCCGAATCTTGCCTCACACACCACGGCCCTCAGAGACCTGATTTGCTCCCTGCTCACGAGCGTGAATGGCAGGAGTTGAAGGCCAAGCTTTCCACGGCCCCAGTGTTGGCCTTTTTCGACCCGACCAAAGAGACCAAAATCTCCTTCCCCAAGAAGCTTCTGGAACATACTCGCCACAACACGCCAGCATTAGCCCCCTCAGGGAGACCGACAATTCTTAAGTTCTGCCGGCGAGCTCTATTCTCCAGGTCTTCTACCTTCTCCCTTCTCCAGCAGCCTCTTTTGCTGAGCCTTCAGCATCCCCACCTTCAGCTCGACCACCGTTTGGTCCTCCTCGTGGTCCGCCAGCACTTTCTCCAATTTCTGAGCCGTCCGACTCTGGGCATCCAGCCTGCGCTCCAGCCAATCGATTGACTCCTTTATCGGGTTAAGACAGTCTCGTTTCTATCTGGCAAAGCCCTCTTGAATGACCTGCATCAGCTGCTCCGTCAATGGCTGGGCCGTCGCAGCAGGAGTCCGTACATCAGCCATGTTGTCTTCAGCTGCCACCTCCACCCAGCCCTTGCTTATCCTTTTATTTCTTCCTTTTCGGTCCCTTGGGATTGTCCGTCCCATGCACCACGGTGTGGATCCAGAGCCTAATCGTCTGCGCCTTCAAAGCCAAAACTCAAAACCACGAAAAAGTCGGGGAGAAAGGTCCAAAAGTCTGGCCAGAGCGGGAGCCACCAAACGTGCGGCTTACTCCCTCATAGCCACCACCGGAAGTCCCCAGGACTGGAAAATGGCAGCTTTGACAGAAGATTGGATGGGCTGGGTAGTTCTCCTCGGAATAGAAGAAGCTGAGGAGAGATTTGACTGAGGTGTACAAATGTGTGAGGAGTGTGGCTCAAGCCAATTACTTTAGCAGAGAGGCCAGTGACTATATTTAAAGACCGTTCTACCTAATCTCACTCCCCCCTGCCTTATCCCCATAACTTTGCACATTCATTCTTTTCAGAAAGCAATCCAATTCCCTTTTGAATTGGCAGAAAGATTAGAAGGGGGTGTGGAAACACTTTAATCAACTATTCGTGGGGTTCTGGAACCGTAACGTGCAGGGCGCTGGACCAGATGGGGTTAGACTGGACATGATGGGCAGAGTTCGTTAATTTTGTACTTTTTTGGAAACGTTCTATGATTTTATGATCTAAAAACGATACAGAAAAGGCAGTTATAGAAAATTCTGGTTCTTGTGTGTGCCAGCTGCCCCTCAGTGGTAGTGGTCCAGCCTTTGAATCAGAAGCTCATGTGGTCAAGCCCATTCCAGCAATTTGCACACATAGGCCAGGATTTTCTGATCCCACCATGGGCGGACGTTCCATTGACTTTTGTCAGGACCGGGCAATCCTGGCGATGGGCGGGGCTAGGAAACCCTGCCCATAATCTGCACTGACACTAGACCACAAGAGACAGGAGCAGGAGAAGACCCTTTAGCTTGTTGAGCCTGCTCCGCCATTCAATATAAACCTGGCTGATCTTCGTCTTCAACACCACTATCCCGCTAACTCCCCACACCCCATGATTCTCTGAGAGACCAAAGCCAGTCAGTCCCAGCCTTAAATATAGTCAACGATGGAGCATTCACAACTCTCCGCATTACACTGAACGGGTGCTGCTACATTCCTGGAGGTCTTCTCTTTCAGGTGAGACACCTGCTCTCTCAGATGGATCTGAAAGATCTCACTGCACAATTTCTTTTTTCTTTAAATTTCGAGTACCCAATTATTTTTTCCCCCCAATTAAGGGGCAATTTAGCATGGCCAATCCACCTAACCTGCACTTTCTTGGGTTGTGGGGGTTAAACCCGCGCAGACACGGGGAGAATGTGCAAACTCCACACGGACAGTGACCCAGGGCCGGGATTCGAACCTGGATCCTCAGTGCTGCAGTCCCAGTGTTGACCACTGCGCCACACGCCGCCTCTCACTGCACAATTTGAAAGATGAACAGAAGGTTTTCTTTGGTGCTTCAGACAAAATGTATAGCTCAACACTGAATCAGCTTATCCGATCATTACCATGTTGCTGTTTGTGGGAGCTTACTGAGGGCAAATCGGCTGCTACGTTTCCTACATTCAGACAGCGCATACACTTCAAACACACTTCATTGGCTCTAAAACCCATTGTCATGATTTGAGGTCACAGATGGTGCTATATAAATGTAAATCTTTCTTTCTTATACATCCATTTTTTGGGATATAATGTTTGCAGGGATTTTTATTCTGGGAAACTTATGGGTAAGAGGTGATCTGGAGCTGGATTCTCCGGTTCCCCCAGCCGCATATTTCTCAGTGGCGCACCATTCACTGGTGAATGAATTCTTAACTCCCGCCGTTCGTCCATGCAATATCCCATTGAAGTTCCCTCACGCCATGGGTGCCAATGGGGGGGAGGAATTCTCTGACCCCCCGCAGGGTCGAGGAATCACCCGGGGCCGGCGTAAACCCCGCCTCCACTGTGGCCGGAATTCTCCACCACCCGGGAATCGGCGAGGGGGGGAATCGCGCCCCGCTGGTCGGCGGGCCCCCCGCGCTGATCGGCGGGCCCCCGCGGCGATTCTTCGGCCCGTGATGGGCCAAAGTCCCGCCGCTGTCAGGCCTCTCCCGCCGGCGTGGTTTAAACCACCTCTGTGCCGGCGGGAACAGGCTGCGCGAGCGGGCCCCGGGGTCCTGTGGGGGGGGGCGATCGGACCCCGGGGTGTACCCCCACGGTGGCCCGGCCCACGATTGGGATCCACTGATCGGCAGGCAGGCCTGTGCCGTTGGGGCACTCTTTTTCTTCCAGCGCTGTCACGGCCTCCACCATGGCGGAGGCGGAAGAGACCCCCTCCACTGCGCATGCTCATGCGTGGACGCACGCCGACCGGTGAAGGCATTTCGGCCAGCCCCGACGCCAGGCGGCATGACGCCAAAGGCCATTAGCGCCAGTTGGTGGAGCGGGAGCCCCTCTGGCGCGGGCCTAGCCCCTAAAGGTGCAGAGAATTCCACACCTTTGGGGAGGCCCGATGCCGGAGTGGTTGGCAGCACTCCGCTACGTGGGGACGCCCCACCCCGCTGGGTAGGGGAGAATTTCGCCCGGGAAAAGGGAATCCCAATGGCCAGAGAATTCCGGCCCTGGTAGCAGTTTTTAAAATTGTGAAGGGGATTTGATTGAGTGAATGGGGAAAGACTTTTAATGTGGAAAGACTTTTCACTTCTTTATTGATCCAGAAAAAGAGGCCGCACATATCAGATAGCCACACAAATAAGATCTAACAAAAAAATGAGGGCAATTTCTTCAGGTAGAGAGAGAGGTAGGAATTCTAGAAGTGGCTCCCACATGGAGTGGTCGAAGCATTGATGCATTCAAAGGGAGAGGGGTGAGCTTGTTGCATACATGAAGGCTTTGGGAGCAGGGTGGAGAGTCGGCAGAGCCCCTTGGAGAATATAAACACCAATATAGACCAGCTGGGCTGAATGGCCTGTAGACTCCATAATAAACATGTGTGGGTCTTCACAGGAGATTGAACAGAGAGTAACCTCTGCAAATCACATGGCGCTGGTTTGATCCCTTTGGAAGTACGGTTCAGAACACCTAACATTTTGTATTTGTTTTTTTTTTAATAAATTTAGATTACCCAATTATTTTTTCCAATTAAGGGGCAATTTAGCGTGGCCAATCCACCTACTCTGCACATTTTTTTGGGTTGTGGGGGCGAAACCCACGCAGACACGGGGAGAATGTGCAAACTCCACACGGACAGTGACCCAGAGCCGGGATCGAACCTGGGACCTCAGCGCCGTGAGGCTGTTGTGCTAACCACTAGGCCACCGTGCTGCCCTAACATTTTGTATTTGTGTGTGTGGGGGGGTGGGGGGCTGTTGATTCATCAGGAGTTTGAGGGATTGCCGTATCCTGTGTCTAATTAGTATTCTGGGATATCGCAATGAGCTGTAGCTGCTTTTGAGGAGGAACATATGGAGACTATCCAAGACAGATCATTAAAAATAAACAGTTTGAGAGTCTGCGAGAATGAAAACAGTCAAAGAATGATTCAGAAAGGAAAACTGAAACTTAAACCATATCTCGGTAGAGGATTGGAATTCATCAAATGCTCTTATTCTAAATTAATAATCTTTTCAGGGTTGCCAGTGCGAACCTGTTGCTTCCTGTGTCTGGAAACTATTCATATTAATTCTTGAAACACCAGATTCTCAATCCATGACTATCCTCGTTGACATGTGAGTCTGATTCTGTTCAAATCTCACCATATCCTCATCTCTGCCCATCTCTATTGCCTCCACAACCCATCAAAATATCTGTGCTCCTCTAATTCGAGCCTCATAGGGAAATAGGAATGTAAGAAATAGAAGCAGAAATAGGTCAATCCCAGACCACCCCCCCCAACCCGCTTCCAGCCTCCATCATTCTAATTAAGTCACCGGCAGTTCTGTGTGCACCATTGCAACGGCAAGGTCACAGAACACAACAATCAACATTCTGGTCTCAATTTTGAGCCTGCGTTAGCCACCAGTCTAAACAGCGACGCGGGCCCAAATTCTCGCGAGAGTCGGGGATCGAGATTCTCAATGGCAAGATCTCGTTTCCCAATTTTCCACACCCCTCATCTGTGAAATAAAGAGGTTCTTGCTCAGTCAGGTCAGGAACTTCATTTCAATACATTATCATAAGGTGGCACAGTGGTGCAGTGGTTAGCACTGCTGTCTCATAGCGCTGAAGGCCCAGGTTCGATCCCATCTCAAGGTCACTGTCCGTGTGGAGTTCGCACATTCCCCCCGTGCCTGTGTGGGTCTCATCCTCATAACTCAAAGATGTGCCTGGTAGGTGAATTGGCCATGCTAAATTGCCCCTTAATTGGAAAAAACAGAATTGGGTACTTTAATTTTTTTTGAAATAAATACATTATCATATAATTAGCAAACCATTCTGCCGGGACTTCCACCCTCTATTTATGCCGTTTACAACAGCTTGATAAAACTGTGAAACCTGGCAACCTCACCTCCAAAGGGTAATGTGTGATTGTGCTATTGATTGGCGTTCACTAGTTAACCCTTTGGGAGCTGAACCCCCCACCCCTCCCCATCCACCCTGCAAGTACCGAACTCCATGGCTTGCACTCTTCTCCCGTGATGAGAGCGGTGATACAGGTTTAACCCCAAATACAAAGGGCAAAGGTTACAGAGCTCAGCAGGCAGCCCTGAAACGAGAAGTATTGTGCCAGTGTTTCAGTCCCCCAGGAAGTCAGTACACAGGTCAAGTCATTGAACGCAAGTGCCCTCAGTCGCTCCTTGGAGTGTTCTGCGGGCCACCAAGGCTATCCAACTGTCACACGGAGTTTCGGACAGGGTTGTGTGGGGACATGGTCATTGTGTTAGAGAGTACGGGTGTAAAGTTCACTGGAAAGGTGCTCATATGGGGGAATATGCATGGATGGATATCCCATTTCTTGATAGGACAACGGATCAGGACATTGACAGAACCTCTCATTGCTTCCAGTACATAGAATCCGTACAGTGCAGAAGGCGGCCATTCAGACCATCGGGTCTGCACCAACCAACTGAAAGAGCACCCTTCCTAGGCCCAATCCCCTACCCTATCCCCGTAACCCCACCTAGGGACAATTTAGCATGGCCAATCCACTTAACCTACACATCTTTGGACTATGGGAGGAAACTGGAGTACCCGGAGGAAACCGGAGTACTCAGACGAAACCCACGCAGACATGGGGAGAAAGTGCAAACTCCGCACAGTGATTCAAGGCTAGAACTGAACACAGCTGCTTTGAGACAGTAGTGCTAACCACTGTGCCACCGTGCCACCCAGTTCTTGGAATGTGAGGATGATGCAGCCATTGGATTTGGCTGTGTTTTTGATTTCAGTGGAGGAGAGAGGACATCAATGTGTGGCTGAATGTGGACAGGACCAGCGCCTGCAGAGGAGGGACTGGCAGGGTCCACTAGGTTATCTGGCGCAGGGTCACACATTGAGGTGGCTCAGAGGGAACACTGATGGGTGTTGGTGTACTGGAGGAGAATAACATACCTCCAGATGGACAACTCTAGGGGCTTTTCACAGTAACTTAATTGAAGCCTACTTGTGACAATAAGCGATTATTATTATGATGGTGAACCAGTTCCAGTGACAACTGGGTCTGTCCTGAGGGACGGTAGACCGACTATGCCATGTCATGCAGGAGTTGGTGTCATATGGGCTAGGAGGTCGCCCCATTGCTTGTAGACCTGGAGATTGATGCCACACTGAATTTTTATGCCAGCATCTAATTTCAGGGCTTTATGGCGGATCTGTACAGTATCTTACAGTCCGCCGCATAAGGGAGGTGACCACTGCGCTATTTGTGAGGGCTCATTACGACATCAACTTTGACCAGGAGAGGCGAGACAGGATGCCAGGTTGATGGGCTTCACCTGCATAGCTGGTCTGTCCCAAGTGCAATGTCTTATTGACTGCATGTAACTGGCTCTCCATTCCTCACGGCAGCATGGGACATCCTTCTTGAACCTCAAGAAATTTCACTCCCTCAATGTGCAGATCGTCTGCGACAGTGTGATGTGCGTTCTGCAGGTGAGTTGCCTGTTTCTTAGTGAGTACTCCCTCAGGAGATGGCTAATGACAACAGTGCAGAGGCCACTAACACCCATGGAGACTAATCACCACCAGGCTCATGCTTCAACACGTGCGCTTGTGGAACAGATGATAGGCCTGCTGAAGATGTTGTTCTAATGCCTAGACCAGTCAGGGGGAGCCCCCCAGTATAACCCCCATCTTCATCGTTTGCTATGCTCTTCACAAACTGCCATTTCAACAGGGTGAGGAGCTGGATGAGGACGAAATGGACAACTGCCTCATCTCTCAAATGAGAAGAAAGTTGAGAAGGGTAGCGAGAGGCACTTCCGGAGGAGGCGATGGAAGGACTTCGGACAATGGCCAGGGCCCGAAAAGAGTACAGGGCTCAAGACACCATGATAGCCTCTCGCTTTGGGGAGGACCAGAAGATGGGTGGGCAAATATGTCCCCCAAGGGGTCTGAGACCTTAGAACATAGAACAGTACAGCACAGAACAGGCCCTTCGGCCCTCGATGTTGTGCCGAGCAACTATCATCCTACTCAAACCCACATATCCACCCTATACCCGTAACCCAACAACCCCCCCCCCCCCTTAACCTTACTTATTAGGACACTACGGGCAATTTAGCATGGCCAATCCACCTAACCCACACATCTTTGGACTGAGGGAGGAAACCGGAGCACCCGGAGGAAACCCACGCACACACGGGGAGGACGTGCAGACTCTGCACAGACAGTGACCCAGCCGGGAATTGAACCTGGGACCCTGGAGCTGTGAAGCATTTATGCTAACCACCATGCTACCGTGCTGCCAGACTTACTTGTGTGCTGCCAGCAGAAGGTCTCCTTGCTGATCGCTCCTTTCATGGGCAGGGTATGGAAGCCCAGTGACCAGACGATGCAGGAGAATGATAATGACTTGCAGTGAGTACAGAGCTCCTCATATCTCCTGTAAATGTCTGACTCCTGACAAAAACCTGAGCACGACCTGCCACTGAACAGGGTGATCTGGGGCCTGGGGGCGATTAGACGCCGAATGGCACATCTTAGCTGGTATTGACTCTTCCAAGGTGGGTCTAACCTTTGGTGCAGGTGGACAGACTCGCATAAATCTCCAGTTGATGGCTTCCACATGATGAGAGAATGCTTCGACAGATAAAAGTCGTTGGCCTCGATTGGCAGTAGTAGGTGGGGAGGGGGTGGGTCTGCTGCATGGCTGCGTCATCACAATGGGAGGTGCGGGGAGACATTCATTGAGCTGCCATATTCTCCAAGGAGGTTGTGGATGTGCCGGCGTTATGCTTCCAGTCAAAACATGGGGGTTGGCTTAGCATGCAGCAATGAAACAAGAATGGGGAGGCACTTTTAGGGTGTATAACTGAATTTTAAAAGATTAAAAAATTTAATTTAAAAATGCTGCTAACATTGGTAATTAATCTCATGCTTAACTCACCTATACCTATGCTGTTACTATAATCTCTGTGCCTTCCCAACCCTAATAGTGCATCAAGGTGTATCCCGAGGATCCACAGCTGAGGATGAGGCAGCATGTTGACTGCCATGCCCTGTTTCCTAAGATGACCTTGGTGGGCATCTCCAGGAGGGCTGGGACTCGTGGATTCCCATCAGCACCTCCACCATGCAGTTGAAGCCCTCCACCATGGAACTCATACGCCCAGCCTTGAAGTGCATGACCTGAACCATGGAGTGGGCATCTCCCGCCATGGAGTCATCATCCTGCATCAATATCTCCACTGCGGACATCCCCCTCGCAGTGTTGCCCGGGTTGCCTCGGAGTGACGGCACCATTTCCTCGGATAAAATTTGATGGGGTTCCTCAAGTTGGCTTTGTAGTTCAAGGGCTGACATCCCTCACTAATGCTCGCGATTCTGCCTTTGTAGTTCCAGCAGCTTTGGACAACCGGACCCAGGGGCACGACATCTGACCGGGGCTCAGCAGAGTTCTGAGCTCTGGAATCCCTCAGCGTTCTGATTCCCTGCGACTTCCCTGCCTCCGCCGGCTGTGGATCATCCGGTGTGGAGTGCTCACTAGCGAGTGACCCAGAAGCTTGACTACTAGTTATTCCCACCGAGGTGCGGGTATCTACGTTGGTGGAGGGTGGGGGTGACAGCTGTGCTGCCTCTTCGATGCTCGTCTCCGAGATGTTTCCCTCAGAACTGCTCGAGTCCGTTGTTTCCAGAGGGTGATAGGATGGTCCCGGCTGGTCGACTGATTGACCTGCCAGGGACGGGAGATGGCATTAGTGCATAACAGGGGCATAAAATCCCGCTGTCGGTCAACAGGTGGGCTGTCTCCCGCTGCCAAGAAACACCGTTTGGGGGCCCAGAGAATCTCGCCAATATTCTTCAATTCTGCAAATATCCAATTAGGACCATTGAGACATAACAACTGAATACATCGAACTCTGTCTTTATTCCGTAGTAAGAAATCTTACAATACCAGGTTAAAGTCCAACAGATTTGTTTTGAATCACTAGCTTTCGGAGCACAGCTCCTTCCTCAGCTGAATGAAGAGTTGGGTTCCGGAAACACATATATAGACAAAGTCAATGATGCAAGATGTAACTTTGAATGCGAGCCCTTGCAGGTAATTAAGTCTTTACAGGTTCTGCGGAGCGACTGGAGAGAGGGATAATCACAGGTTTTTTAAAATAAAAATTTAGAATACCGAATGAATTGTTTCCAATTAAGGGGCAATTTAGCGTGGCCAATCAACCTACCCTGCACATCCTTGGGTTCTGGGGGCAAAACCCATGCAAACCTGGAGAGAATGTACAAACTCCACATGGACAGTGATCCAGAGCCGGGATCGAACCTGGGACCTCGGCGCCGTGAGGCAACAATGCTAACCTCTGCGCCACCATGCTGCCTTATCACAGGTTAAAGAGGTGTGAATTGTCTCAAGCCAGAACAGTTGGTAGGATTTCGCAAGCCCAGGCCAGATGGTGGAGGCTTGTTGGTCTAGGGGTAAGATTCTCACTTCGAGGATTGTACACCGCAAATTTGTGAGAGGTCCTGGGTTCAAATCCTGGACAAGACCTTTGATGTTGTTTCTTACTTTAACCTGGTGTTGTAAGACTTCTTACTGTGCCACACCAGTCCAATGCCGGTATCTCCACTTTATTCAGTAGGATAGTACAATTTCTACAAGCCATTTGGGGATCAGGTCCTGCTATTTGTCCCTTGCTTGACGAAAACAAAAGCAATGGCCTCACCGATAAATCCCTCCTGCATTCCAGCTACTCACACCATTGATAGCATGAATAAGTTGATACAGACAATAAAGCGAAAGATTTTATACTGTATGCCACTCACTCCACTCAGGATACAGACTCCTGCAACACGTAGACTTCCAAACAAGTGTTTTTTTGCTGAATATTATTGATTGTTTTACAAATGCTATATATATATCCAAAAATAAAGCTGTTACTCGGAAGAAATTCAGAATAATGGCACACAGCCAGAAATGTGATTTAAATACAAGTTCCTTTTGGTTTTTATCTCTTTTGCTCTCCTCTCTCATGGGTCAGCTTAATTCAGTCAACAGTATCCCAGCCCCTGAGTCAGAATATTTGGTCCATATTATTGTGGCCCAGGTTATCAACCAATACAGCATCTGTTTCAAGGTGTTTCTGAAACGATTGAGACAGGATGGGAATTTACGCATATTTCTGCCAGATATACGTTGCCTATCCCACGAAAAAGGACAAAAATTAAGCACGTTTTTAAAAACAGGCATTAGACCCTTTTGCATAAGTCTAGAATTTATGGAATGGTTTTGAAGAAAGGGACTGTTTGGCCCACGGGTTTGTGCCAGCTCATTCAAAATGAAAACCAGTCAGCATTCTTTCACTCTCCCTACGGGCGGGATTCTTCCTTCTGGGGACTAAGTCCACATGCCTGCTGGAAAATGGGTGAGAATCACTCCGGACTTTTTCCTCGAAAGTCTGGGGTGATTCTCTGTTTTACAGGGGGCTTGCAGGGCCCCGGCGTGTGTCCCACCACCCTGGCTGCCAGCGGGGCCCTGCAGTCCAGACCGCACGTAGTACCAGATGTAAACCACGCTGGCGAGAGTTTGGCCAGTCAACCACGGAGTATCGCCGTAGGGGCCTGTTCCAACGGCACCCAACTGGCGCCACATCGACTCCCCATGTCCGACTGGCCGGGCATGATTCCGGCGTGGAGGGTTGTAGAATCCCGCCCTACATCTCTGCAATTTGCTTTGCCTCAGTTATTCATCCAATCTCCTTTTGAAGGTTACTGCTTTATCTATACCCACCACCCTATCAGGCAGCGCATTCCAAATCCTAACCAATCGTGGCATGCAAATGATTTTCCTCATGACGCCTTGAGTTCCTTTGCCAATCACCCTAAATCTCAACGGTTTCTCTTCATTTATGCTATCAAAACCCCTTCACGACTTTAAAACCCTTCTATCGGATCTCCACTGAGCCTTCTCTGCTTCAAAGGGAATAATCCTTCTTTCTCCAGTATATTGCCATCCCTGAAACTGTGCTAGTAAATCTCAGCTGTACCCTCTCTGAAACCTTCAATCCCTGTTTCTTCGTCACTGGTACTACCGGCGTGACACAATCACTTACATGAATTGGTTTGACGGCCCCTGTCTTGACCAGCCTCTCCAATTCTGCTTCGACCTGATAGCATACGGCACTGACCTTTAAGCACCTTGTTGAATTTCTTCTTTAATCTTTACCTTTACTGAGATCTGTTCCATGCTTCCCACCTCTCCATTAAAGAGTATGACATGTTTCTTTAAAATCTTCGATAGACCTGCTTTAGACGCCGACATGAGGTTAACCTCGGCCCAGTCTAGCTTGATTCTCTCCAGCCAGTTTCTCCCCATTAAGGCTGGGTAGTTTCTCCCCATTAAGGCACCTTTATCAACATGCAGGGCAAGTCTGTGATCTGCCCATTTAGCTGCATACCACTTCCCAGGATAGGTTTTTAGTCTTGTCTTTGTGGGTTATAAGGTGAAATATCATAGTTTCTCTTGGTAAACAGTTTCTGGTCGTAACGAAACTGCTACTCCAGTGCCCAACTCCATTTTCACCGGTTGTCCATCCAGTAGAGGAGTAGTGGTTTTTTGTGCTTGCCAGTACTTTAACAACAGTTTGTCATCTGACTATGACTCTGTTCCTTTTTCACACCATTTTTGTATCACCTGGATCTTTTTTCCTCCATTCGGTTTTACATTTGGTACTTGCTTTTCACAGTTCTTGTTTGGATCTTGTGGTTTCTTTTCCAACACACACGTTTGATGTACCCCTTTTTAACACAATTCCTACATTTTGCATCTCTGCACCAGCAGTCTGCTGCTCCGTGCCTAGTGTTTGCAAATCGGTGGCAATTTCGAACCTCTGTCTGTGTTTGGGTCTCAGCCAACATTTTATGGATTTTCATATTCAAACTTAATTATTGGGATTCCTTAGTTACTAATTCCATATAGATCATGACTTCTAAAGCCTTCTTTAGGTTTAAGTTACTTTCTGTTAGCAGTCTTTTTTGGATGGCTCCACTTCTTAACCCACACACTAGTCTGTCTCTAATGGTGTCGTTCAAGACATCTCCAAATTCACAGAATTCAGCTAATTTCTTCAAAGTAGCTCCAAACTGTTTGATTGACTCACCTTCTTGTTGGTTACGTCTATGGAACCAGAACCCTCGGCGACGACCAAAGGTTTAGGTGAGCGATAAGTGATCCTGCAATATTGCCACAACCTCATCATAGATTTCCGAGCCTGTTTTTTCTGGCTGCACCAGACTCCCGAGGAGGTTGAATGTTGTCCCCCACCATTGTAAGCAGGAAAGTTGGGATTGCAATATCTGCCACAATTTTATTTGCTTGGAGAAAATAATCGAATCATTCAGTATTTGAGCTCCGCTGCACGGTGTTCTCATTGTAAGGTCCCATGGCTCCACAATCTCCTACCATTGTTACTATGAAAAGGGATTGCGTAAGCACGATGTGCCACAGGTTTTCAGCACTACCTTGCTTCATTTTTTTCAAACAAGGTGTCCCTGAACTTAGCCTATTTCTTTATGAGTTTTGGAACACTCCCAGTTCTAAACTATTGTTGCAGAGTAATTGCGACTCTCAGTGCTCCCTGTACTGTTCCAGGACTTTCCGGTCAGGGCACATGGCGAGTTTCTTTTAAATGTTGTTTCCTCCGCAATTCACGTTTAAATTTTGGTTCTTTCAATGGCTGCTCTCAATATTTGGCATCCCTCCGTCATCAGCTTTTGTGTAGCAAAGTTTTTAGCTTGTTAATCCTTTTTAATGCCTGCACATAGATCGACGATTTTTCTGTATTTTTTTGTTATGTCACCGAGAGTCTGCCAGTGTGGTTCCAACCTCCGTGTCGCCAGCTTTCTTTGTAATAACTTGAAAGGATAGGCTTGCAGGCCATGAAGTTTCAAACAAACAAGAGCTGATAGAATCATAGAATTTACAGTGCAGAGGAAGGCCATTCAGCCCATCAAGCCTACACCGGCCCTTGGAAAGAGCACCCTACTCAAGCCCACGTCTCCACCCTATCCCCGTAACCAGTAACCCCACTTAACCTTTATTGGAAAGATGTTTGCTTCATAGACTGTAAAGATAGACTGCCCGTCCCCCCCCCCCCCCCCCCCCCCCCCGTCCCCGTCCCCCGTCCCCCCACAAACGGCTGAGGAGTTCATCAATAAGTCACGTCATCAGACTCTTAAAGTGGCATTGTTCCAAGTTGGAGCAAACATGAATATACAACACTGGTAATATTACTGGACTCATATTCCAGACGTCCGGGTAAAAGATTTGGGGACATGGGTTCAAATCCCACCACGACAGCCGGTATAAAAAGCTTCAGTAATCTTGACCAGAAAACTATCATTGATTGTCATAAAAATATATTTGGTTCACTAGTGCTGCTCTGGCCTACAGGTGATTCCGGATCCAAAGCAATGCGGTTGACTGCTAACTGCCCTCGGAAGTGACCTAGGAAGCAAGGCAGTTCATGGGCAATTAGGGATGGGTAATAAATGCTGCCCTTGCCAGTGACACTCACCAGGAAAGGAAACAATTTCAGGGAAAGAGGCTCTTTGGTCTGGCCTGAAACTTGTTGGTCTTCCAGAGCAGAGTTGTACATGACTGAGCGTTGCAGACTGGCACATCCCAAAGTCCAGAACAATGTACTGGGAACACACTAAAGCTTGGTGTGGCTGCTACAAAGATGCAACGGGGAAAGGTCAGTGAATAAGGTCTTCCCTTGTGGAATTTGCACATTCTCCCCATGTTTGCGTGGGGTTCGCCCCCTAACCCAAAGATGTGCAGAGTAGGTGGCTTGGCCATGCTAAATTGCCCCTAATTGGGACAAAAATGAATTGGGCACTTTAAATTTATTTTTTAAAAAACAATACAGGATCAATTCCTGTACCAGATGAGGTTATTCGTCAAGGCCCTGCCTTCTCAACCTTGCCCCTCGCCTGAGGTGTGGTGATCCTCAGGTTAAATTACCACCAGTCAGCTCCCCCCTTAAAGGGGAAAGCAGCCTATGGTCATCTGGGAACTATGGTGACTTTACTATATTGTAAGAAGCTTACCTCAATTACACTTTATTGTTGAATTCGAACTGTTATGTAATGTACTTTTACAGGCTTTATGAATAAAATATATTTCTGGAAATGGAAAAGGTTCAATTTCATTGTTGCAAAAGTGTGATTAGATTTAAAACTATCGGTAACTGAGTTTTTCCTCATGGGGTTATACACATGAGGGAGCAACCACTGGCGATCGCTGTAGGTTCCTCAGGGCAACTATTGATGCTTAACAGTTCTGCCCCAGTGGCCTGTTTACCAAAACTGCTTTTGCCCATTTTAGCTGAGGTGTGGCTCACTTCCTCAGCAGACACAGAACTGAGCTGCAGTCTGCTTTGCATCCTGCCTGATCGGAGCATGCTCAAACCCCGCAGGCATCAGGTTTTTTAATTTTAAAAGATTATTTTTTGCTTAAAAATAAATTTAGAAGATAAAACTGAAATGCAGACAGCCTGTCAAAACAATCCAGCCTCTTTGTATCAACTGCGTATTCTCAACACAGACAGTTCCTTCAACTGAACAAAATGGTTTCAGTTTAAATAACCTTTGTCAAGAGAATAGTAACATTATGCAGAGTAATGCCATAAATATCACAAAACATTGAAGGGCAAGGATGTGTTCCAGAGAAGCCCCAAGCCTCTGAAACAGGCTTTTGGTCGCCAAAATTACTTTATGTTCACACTTTCGGCTGATACTCCAGTGTCGGACTGAGGGAGAGCTGCACTGTCAGAGATGGCAACGGCCAATATTTACCCCTCAATCCAGATTACGACAAACAGATCATCTGATCATTATCACATTGCTGTTTGTGGGATCTTGTGTACAGGTTAGCTGACCCTTTGCCTACATTACAATCGTGACAACATGTCAAAGGCACTTAATTGGCTGTATAGGATTTTGGAACATCCTGAGGTTGGGTAAAGATGTGCAGGTTTGGTGGACTGTCCATGATCAATACGCGGGGTTATGGGGTTAGGGAATTGGAGTGGGTCCAGGTAGAGTGGTCTTTCGGAGGGTCAGTACAGATTGGATGGGCTGAATGACCTCCTTCTGCACTGTAGGGATTCTGTGAATTCTAAGGCACGATAGGAATGGGGGGTTTTCTTAATCCCTCAGTTGCTCCAGCTGATACATAAGTTGAAATGAATGATCTAGTTTGGTGCAATATCTAAATGGATAGTGTAGAGAGCATCAGCTAATAAGTATTTACAATGCGGCTGGTTAAAGATGATTTATCTCCCTCTAATTTTCACAGATCTAACAACAACCTTCCTTGATATAATGGTCTGTAACAAAGCAAAATGCCCCGGTGGAGTGGTCCTATAGTCAGTTAGAAGACATGCCAATTTGGTCTCTATGGAGGACACAGGTTGTTTCTTCATGCCAGTTTTAAAAATCTACACCACCCGTTCTGCCAGCCCATTGAGATGGGTGATAGGGTGATACTCCTGATAAGTCTGATGCCATTGGATTGCATGGAGCTTTGGAATTCATTACTGATGGAGGCAGGGTCATTGTCGGAAACTAGGACTTCTGGTATTCCGTGCGTGCATAAACTCTGCCACAATTTCTCGATTGTAGTGTCGGAGGTCATGGAGCCCATACACTGTATCTCCAACCATTTGGAGTGTGTAGCCCCCAGGATCAAAAACATGGAGCCCATAATAGGCCTGGCAAAGTCCACCTGTACTCGCACCCTAGGCCTGCCTGGCCACTTCCATCCAATTAGGGAGGCTGAGGGGAGGGAGTAGTACCTTAGATGGGCTGAATAGATCAGCACAAAGTGGCAGGTGGGGGGTATTGCACACTTTTTCTGCCATTTTGTGAGTTGTTGTCAGTCAGTGGATATGTGGAGGAGTGATGTTTGCCAGGACAGGGAGCCAAGGGAATCATAGAATTTATAGTGCAGAAGGAGGCCATTCAGCCCATCGAGTCTGCACCGGCTCTTGGAAAGAGCACCCTACCCGAGGTCAACAACTCCACCCTATCCCCATAACCCAATAACCCCACCCAATACTAAGGGCAATTTTGGACACTAAGGGCAATTTATCATGGCCAATCCACCTAACCTGCACATCTTTGGACTGTGGGAAGAAACCGGAGCATCCGGAGGAAACCCACGCACACACAGGGAGGATGTGCAGACTCCGCACAGACAGTGACCCAAGCCGGAATCGAACCTGGGACCCTGGAGCTGTGAAGCGATTGTGCTATCCACAATGCTACCGTGCTGCCCTAGTGTTTTTTAGAATGGTGTTTTTAAAAATAAATTTAGAGTACCCAATTATTTTTTTTTCCAATTAAGGGGAAATTTAGTGTGGCCAATCCACCTACCCTGCACATCTTTGGGTTGTGGGGGTGAAACCCACGCAGACACGGGGAGAATGTGCAAACTCCACATGGACAGTGACCCAGGACCAGGATTCAAACCCAGGTCCTCAGCGCCACAGTCCCAGTGCTATCCACTGCGCCACATGCCACCCTAGAGAACGGTGTTGAGCGTAGTGTTCCAGTAATGATACACATGGCAGCATTCAGCTGGGTGACATTATCACTGTGCAACAATCTCCTTCCCAATACTTAACAAAAAAACAGCTTCAACAAAATATAATTGGACAATAAAGGTTACATCAGAGAGCTGTGAGAAGCTAGGAAAGAAGGGTTTGATCAGCTTTAACTTGTATTCAGTCCAAGAGAGATAAATGAGAAGAAGGACATGTTTATACAGCGGCCATAATTTTCCGTTCTCCATGGCGATTGTGAATCCTGATCATGTGGAGAATGGCGCATTGGCAGAAAAATGGGTTCTGCGCCAGACGTCAGACCCATTCCCAGTCTCCACCCTGTGCCGCTGACCATAGAGGGCTACCCGCCCCGTGATAGCAGGAACATGCAAACCGCTGATTTGCACATATTTCAATGTGATTTATTGGTTTAAAGCCCGAATCTCTGCCCACCATTATGCTCCATCTCTCACAGCCAGGAGTCTCACAGGCGTGATTTGATGCAAGTATTTACAAATGGGCTCCTGGTACCATGGCCTTTGAGGGGGAGCAAGGAGGTAAGAAAATGTTTTAAATTATCCGGGCTTGCAGGGGGGTGTACGCCTGGAGCTCTGGGACTTGTGGGGAACAAATTGGTGCCAAGGGTGTGGACTCAGGGCATCCCCATTGGGATCAGGGTGTCGTGGCTGAACGTCCCATTGCTGCTGTAAAAGTATTGCAACCCACCCCATAGGTGCGACTTACCGGCTCTGGACTGTTTTAACTGTTGTCTGCTGCCAGTATCCGAGAAAAGCTCAGGGCAATCCTGATTATGTACAAATCCACCCAGCTCGCCCATCTGAACACCGTCATGTACGCGGCTTGACTATCCTTAATCAGGTGTTGGGACTCCTCATTGTTCACCTCTGATGCACAACTCCAAAGCAGAGGAAGCAGGGGATTAACAGAGGTAACCCCACACAAAGGACACATGTACCATTGGCTGCTGGAACCCTCCCTGGCACACAGCCCCTCTCAGAGTAACAGCCTCACTAGTGAGACTATCAGCTAACCGGCTACGCAGGATTGGACCATGTCTCCACGCCCTGCAGGTACACCACGCCCCATTTCTATTACACAGTATGAGCCCATGCATCCCGGAATCCACCCAGGAAGCCTGGCCACCTCCCTGTCATTATTTCTGTGTTAGACCCAGGCTCTACATCGCACTGCAGCCAAGCTCCCAGCAAAGTTGCACACCCTGCAGAGACCCCCCCCCCCCCCCCCCCCACCATCTGTAGGATGCGTCCACACACCAGTCTCTTGGCATAGAGCCACATTCCATCACTGTATGAACGTCTCCACCACACAACCAGCTGCCACCGCTCTGGCAGGAAGATACAAGGCTCGCTCAATGAGGACATCACAGTGGGTCTCATTGGGAGAACCAGGACAGGGGCCACAGAGACCCATCGCTAACATCTGTTGTGGCAACCACTGGTACCCCATTTGTCAGAGACGGGTGGTGAGAATAGGGGTTTTCTACATTAAGGGATGTGTGCAAGTCACTGATGGGGATCGGGCGGCAGTGTCAAGCTCATGATGTGGAAGCGGTTGGGGGAGGGGGGGAAGAATGGGTGAAGGGTGGTGAGGGTGGCGGAGCAGTACAGCTCATGATAAATATATAAGCTGAGGGGTTGAATGGTCAAGGGAAGCATCATCTTGGTGACAGTCTCTGTCGCTCCCTCCCGTCCCCCAGGAGTGAAATAGAATTTGGGACTCCAGGCTGCTGGATTTTCGGCCATCGCTGGCACGCCCAAGATCCAAGAGGTTATTAATGGCACCCATATAGTCCTGTGAGAACTGGCTCACCAGGGAATGCCCTTCATTAACAGGAAGGGTTTCCACTCCCTGAACATGCAATTGTTGTGCGATCACCAGCTGCACATGATGCACACCTACACCCGATATCCAGGTAGCGTGCATGACGCATACATCCTGGCCCACCCGGAGGCTCCCGGCAACTTTGAGGTGCTCCCTCAGGCGAGCGATTGGCTAGTGGGTGACAAGGCCTACACGCTGAGGTCATGACTGATGATGCCTGTGCAGATGCCCCAGACCCAGGCTTAGAGGCACTGCAACAGCGCTCACTCAGCAACCAGGAGCATCATCAAGCAGTGCATTGGGCTCCAAAAGATGTTCTACCACTCTCTTGACCCCTCTGGTGGGGCTCTCCAGTATAGCCCCAGAGGGTCCAGTGCATCATGGTGGCCTGCTGCATCCTGACAACATCACGCAGCAGTGGGGTGACAGGCTAAGGGTTGGGAGTGGGGGGGGGGGGGGGGGAGAGAGAAAGGCAGACCTCATTTGGCAAGGAGGACGCGGATGGTGTCCAGGAGAGCCAGGTGAGGATCCTGAATTGGCTTATAGAATTTACAGTGCAGAAGGAGGCCATTCAGCCCATAGAGTCTGCACCGGCTCTTGGAAAGAGTACCCTTCCCAACCGCACACCTCCACCCTATCCCCACAACCCAGTAACCCCACCCAACACTAAGGGCAATTTTGGACACTGAGGGCAATTTAGCATGACCAATCCACCAAACCTGCACATCTTTGGACTGTGGGAGGAAACCGGAGCACCCGGAGGAAACCCACGCACACACGTGGAGAACGTGCAGACTCCGCACAGACAGTGACCCAAGCCGGGAATCGAACCTGGGTCCCTGGAGCTGTGAAGCAATTGTGCTAATCACTGTGCTACCGTGCTGCTTGAGAGGCCGCAGAATGAGTCCTTCAGGGCCGTTGCAGCAGGAAGAACTTGATAAGCTCCCAATTCATTGAATGGAGGCCAAAAGACCACCAGCTCCATCGCTATCACGGCACTGCCCCCCCTTCTCTCCCCACCCCATCCTTGTCCTCAGTGTCGTCTGACCCATAGCCTCCCCACCTTCCCCTCAGCCTTTCATGCCTTCCCACAATGAGAGCTCCCCCTCCCCATTCTGTTGGGGGTTTCTAGAGGGTGGGTTATGTTATGCTGGCCAATGGGTTGCTACTGGAAATAGGGGATTGGGGGCAGCTGTCAGGGGTCAGGGATGGGCGAGGTGTCAGGGGCATACTCACCCGAGCTGTTTGAAGGAGATTGTTCACCGATCCTCTTGGTGAGGGTGCCATTACTCACATCCTCTGCTCCCTCCTCCCTGGTTTCCTTCATGGTCGCTGGCTTCTGCCTCCGCCCCACTCTGGGAACAAGCGTGTCTCTCTTCACCTTGCCCGCATCCAGAAACCTGGGAGAAGGTCGTTTAGCGGCCATCCTCTTGGCTGGAATGAGAGTATGGGCTGTGCTGAGAGCTTAAAAGCTGCTTTAGATTGTCAGCCTCACAATGGGATTCCCAACCTGAAAGAATCGGACATCTGGGAATTCGGGGTTCAGGTGGCACGTACGTGGGCAGCGTGCTGGCCCATTACCATACTATGAATCGCGTCTCGCTGGCGCTGCTAGTGGCAACGCGGATGTGTCCCAATTCCCTGCTGGCTCCAGCTTAGCATATGGAACAGAGAATTGCGCCCAGCACCTTTCCCAGTGACTAGATACCCCGGCCAATGAATTACTTTATTTTGGAAGTGTAATCGTTGTTGCAGGAAAAGATATTAGATATTAGAAAAACTATTATTTAGCTATAATTTTCCATATCTCCCAATAACCCTCTTCCATTTGACTTCATTTATTATAGGGTGGAATTCTCCCACCCGGGGCTGAATCCGGAGGTGGGGACGGGGTTGGGGTGTGTTACCCGCTCTGGAGGCTGACGGGGAACCACGCTATATTATGTGTCCTTAACCTCATTAGTTATGCATTTGGAGTTTAGCACCATATTTCTATGTGGGGCGGTCTTGCTAGCATGTGTCCTGCTATCATATCTGTGTGCCATGCTTATAAGGCGCCCAATATTACTGACCTCCGTTGAAGAGAGAAGATGGACACCTGAAGAAAAAAGATAGATCTTGAGGAACATGTGGCCGCGATTCTCCGCCCCCACACCGGGTGGGAGAATAACGGGAGGGCCTCCCGACATTTTTCATGCCCTCCCGCTATTCTACCACCCCCCCCCCCCCCACGCCCGACCCACGCCACGAATCGCCGCTCGCCGCAATTCTCCGAGACCGATGGGCCGAGCGGCCGGCCCTTCACGCCCGTTTCACCATGGGAGCAAACACACCTGCTCGCTGCCGTCGTGAAACGGGCGCCAGGGGCATCTAGAGGCCCAATTGGCACGGGAGCACCACGACTGTGCTCGGGAGGGGACAGGCCCCCGATCGGTGCCCACCGATCGTCGGGCCAGCGTCCAAAACAGATGCACTCTTTCCCCTCCGCCGCCCGGCAAGATCAAGCAGCCACGTCTTGCCGGACGGCTGAGGCGAAAGACGCCAACTGCGAATGCGTGGGTTGGCGGTGTCCAACCTACGTATGCGCGGATGACGTCATCGGCCGCGCCAGCCGCCGTGATGCTTGACGTGCGGCCTTGACGACCGTCGTCAAGGCCACGCCGCCGTGACGCATGGGGCCGCGCTCCTAGACCTGCCCGGGGGGGAGAATCGGCCCCGGAAGTGGGCGTGAAGTGGGTCCCGGCCTGTCCCACGGCAGCCTTTACGATTCTCCGCATTTGCGGAGAATCTCGCCCACAATGTCCAGATCTTTCTGTTTTTATTCCCCAGAGCATTAGCCCGGGCCTCTGAACTGCCAATCCAGCGACGGTACAACCGCATCTTCATCTCCCCAAGTGAGATCACAAATGAAATATGGGTATTTAGGAACATAGGAACAGGAGGAGGCCATTCAACCCCTCGGGCCTGCCCCACCATTCATTGAGATTATGGCTGATCTGCAGCCTAACTCCATACCTAGACTTGGCCCTTCATTGAAGTTTTAACAACAAGTTACCTTTGTGCACGATCATATAAAATATCCCAAGGCATTTCACAGGAGCATTATAAATTGACACCAACCTATTCACCACCAACCTCCCCCACATATATGGGGCGGCATTCTCCCCTACCCGGCGGGACGGGGGGTCCCGGCGTAGGGGAGTGGCGCCAACCACTCCGCACCTTTGGGGGCTAGGCCCACTCCGGAGTGGTTGGCACCACGCCGATTGGCGGCAAAACCGGAACCAGTGGCTTTTCAGGCCCGCCGCCCGGCGCCGGGGCTGACTTAAAAGCCTATGTCGGTTTGCGCATGCGCCGGTTGTGACGTCAGCGGCAGCGCATGCCGCTGGTGGATTCTCTTCCGCTTCCGCCATGGTGGTGGCCTTGGTGGTGGCGGAGGAGAAAGAGTGCCCCCAAGGCACTGGTCCGCCCGCCGATCGGGGGTCCCGATTGCAGCCTGGCCACCGTGGGGACACCCCCGGGGTCTGATCGCTCCGCGCCCCCCCCAGGACCCCGGGGGCCCGGTCGGGCCGCCGATCCCGCCGCCACCAGAGGGCCGGAGAATCGCCGCAGGGGCCTCGCCGATCGGCGGGGCGTGATTCCCACCCCCGCCAATTCCCGGGTGGCGGAGAATCTCTGCCACGGTGGGGGCCGGATTTTCGGCGGCTCTGTGCGATTCTCCGACCCTGCTGAGATTAGGGCAATAATTATCATAGAATCATAGAATCCCAACAATGCAGAATAAGGCCATTCGGCCCATCATGTCTGCACCAACCCTCTGAAAGAGCATCCTACCTAGGCCCAATCCTCCTCCCTATTTCCGTTACCCCATCTAACCTTTGGACACTAAGGGGCAATTTAGCACGGCCAATCCACCTAATCTGCACATCTTTGGACTGTGAGAGGAAACCGGAGCATCTGGAGGAAACCCACGCAGACACGGGGAGAACGGGCAAACTCCACACAGACTGTCACTCAAGGCTGGAATCGAACCCAAATCCCTGGTGCATTGAAGAAGCAGTGCTAACCACTGTGCCATCCCATTATTATGATATTATATTGGCTCCAGAAGCCTTTTCTTACCTCTCCAATGATCTAATACTCCTGTCGATTTATATTCAGTTGTGTCCCACAAGTCTAACAAGTATAACTGGGGTACTTATTTCTGTCTGTCTCCTACCCATTGTCATAAAAGATAAATATTAGGCTATTGAAAAGAAATATTTCCTAAATGCTCGAATTCCAGACTAGCATCTTGAGAAATAAGCAATTTAGAGACAGGGAAACGCTTTTGAAATGTGGGAGGCGCGACAGGCAATTTCCACACTGCAAATTCTCAGCAATGTGATAATATCCAGAACATGCATTTTTACTGCTGCTGGTTGAGGGCCAAATATTGGCTCGGACTCGAGAGAGAAGACTTTTCTGCTTTTCTTTAAAATAATGCTGTGGGGTTTTGTTTGACCTTGCATGAAGGATACCGGGCCAGGGTTTTTAAAAAATAAATTTAGTGTGCCCAATTCATTTTTTCCAATTAAGGGGCAATTTAGCATGGCCAATCCACCTAGCCTGCACATCGTTGGGTTGTGGCGGGTGAAACCCAGGCAAACACGGGGAGAATGTGCAAACTCCACATGGACAGTGAACCAGAGCTGGGATCGAACCAGGGACCTCAGCGCCGTGAGGCTGCAGGGCTAACCCACTGCGCCACCGTGCTGTCCTCCGGGCCGGAGTTTTATGGGGCTGGAAGGAATCTGGAACCATTTAAAAATCGTGGGAAGGACATGATTTTGAGATTTCTACCCCCATTCCTGGTGGACCCAGATTTCACTGGTGTGCGAGCAAGCCTGGCCTGACCTGGCCAGCTCCATTCTGAGTGTAGGCATCTCCTAGGGCAATGAGTATGCATCATGAGGCTTCGCTGAGAGCCCAGACTCTCATAAAAGGATTATCTCTGTTTACACAACAGAACTTTGCTGGATTGACATTTATATAAGGTTGTAATAAGCTATTTTTCTGTGAATGGCTCAATGTATTGTTGCACAGAAGTTGAGAGACGTTAAGTGCTTAAAGCTTTTGTTATTGACACGCTAATGGTCAAGTTGATTGACACTTTTATAGGCTTGTAGCAACAGCAGTTTTTGTTTCAAAGAATTATGAATGGGTTTTGTTTAGCATTTTACACACATGCCATAGTTATATGAGGTTAATTGGTTATGTATACAATGTATACTGGGTGAATGGGCCTATGAGTTGGCATGGAAGGTATGAGGAGTCATTTGGGATGGGTGGAGGGGCATGGGTTGATATGGATGATAGGAGGGGCATTTGGGGTTTGGTGGAGGGGCATCCTTGTCATGGTGGTTTGAAGAAAGCCATTGGACTGGGTGGGAGAGCATGACTTAGCATAGAGTTGGCATAGGGGTATAAGGGACCATGGAGATGAGAGTGGATCATGAGTTAGCAAGGAGCTAGCAAGGGAAGTGGGTGGGAGGTGGTGGATATGGGGTGGAGGGCCTAAAATGTTACCAAACAACTGGGATGAAGTCCCAGAGGACCAAGGCAGGGTTTTTAACAAGCCCTTAGCGTTTATTAACAGGGGACTTGAGTTTAAGTGCCGTGGTGTTATGCTGCAACTGTACATGACCCTGGTGAGACCACATTTGGAGTATTGTTTGCAGTTCTGGTCACCTCACTATAGGAAGGATGTGGAAGCATTGGAAAGGGTGTAAAGGCGATTTACCAGGATGTTGGCTGGTTTGGAGGATAGATCTTATGAGGAAAGGTTGAGGGAGCTAGGGCTTTTCTCTTTGGCGTGGAGGAGGATGAGAGGCGACTTAATAGAGGTTTATAAGATGATGAGGGGGATAGAGACTATTTCCTCAGGTGGATGTAGCTGTTACAAGGGGGCATAATTATAAGGTTCAGGGTGGGTGATATAGGAGGGATATCCGAGGCAGGTTCTTTACTCAGAAGGTGGTTAGAGTGTGGAATGGGCTGCCTGCTGTGATAGTGGAGTCGGACATTTGAGGAACTTTCAAGCGGTTATTGGATAGGCACATGGAGCACACCACAATGACAGGGCGTGGGACAGCTTGATCTTGGTTTCGGACAAGGCTCGGCACAACATTGAGGGCAGAAGGGCCTGTTCTGTGCTGTACTGTTCTATGTTCTATGTTCTATGTTCAATTCTGCACTCAGCTACACTGTGGGGCTATCTCAGCCACACTGTGGGGCTATCTCAGCCACACTGTGGGGCTATCTCAGCCACACTGTGGGGCTATCTCAGCTACACTGTGGGGCTATCTCAGCTACACTGTGGGGCTATCTCAGCTACACTGTGGGGCTATTTCATCCACATGCGAGAGCGTCGGGCCAGCCGACATCCCACACTCACCTCCCAAGGTCAAAACCAGACAAGTAGGAGACGTTTAAACAGAAGTGACTCATATTCTATGGTGCGGGGCTTTCTGACAAGGTGGTAAAGGTACAGGAATGCCACTTTGCTGAATTTAGCTGGTCCCAAAATGATAGCAAAATTTCTGATCTGAGGATGAGAAAGAAGACCCTGAGATAATCTTGAACAAATTCAAAATCATATACCTTCTGCTTTTTTAAAAAGTAATTTTTATTGAGATTTTCCAAAACATATCAAAAACAGAAAATAACAACAAGAAAACAGTATTAACAACAACCAAAAGAAAAACACACTAACCCCCAAAACCAACCCCCCCAGTAACTACAAAAAGAAGAAATAGATAAACACCCGGCATATTCAATAAACACATGTACACACTTCTCCCTTCCCCCAAAACAACCCCCTCCCCCCTCCCCCCTCCCTCCCTCCCCTCCCTCCCTCCCTCCCCTCCCTCCCTCCCTCCCTCCCCTCCCCCCTCCCTCCCCACTCCCCCCTCCCTCCCCCCCTCCCCCCCCCCTCCTCCATATAATTGATCCAGGCCTCCACGCTTGGGGGCCTTGCATCCTTCCATTGGAGCAAGATCCTCCGCCGGGCTACTAGGGATGCAAAGGCCAGAACACCGGCCTCTTTCGCCTCCTGCACTCCTGGCTCCACTGCAACCCCAAAAATTGCGAGTCCCCAGCCTGGCTTGACCCTGGATCCTACCACCCTCGACACCGTCCTTGCTACCCCCTTCCAAAACTCCCCAGCGCTGGGCATGCCCAGAACATATGGGCGTGGTTCGCTGGGCTCCCCGAGCACCTAGCACACCTGTCTTCGCCCCCGAAAAACACTCATCCTCGTCCCAGTCATGTGGGCCCTATGCAGCATCTTGAACTGTATGAGGCTAAGCCTCGCACAGGAAGTGGAGGAATTCACTCTTTCCAGGGCATCCGCCCACGTCCCCTCCTCAATCTCCTCACCCAGCTCCTCTTCCCATTTACCCTTCAGCTCCTCCACCAAGGCCGCATCCACCTCCTGCATGACGTGGTACATGTCCAAAATCCTCCCCCCTCCAACCCACACCTCGGAGAGCACCCTGTCCCGTACCCCACGTGGGAGCAGCAGAGGGAACCCCTCCACCTGCCGCCTGGCAAACGCCCTAACCTGCATGTACCTAAACATGTTCCCCGGGGGGAGCCCAAACTTCCCCTCTAACTCACCCAGGCTCGCAAACGCCCTAACCTGCATGTACCTAAACATGTTCCCCGGGGGGAGCCCAAACTTCCCCTTTAACTCACCCAGGCTCGCAAACGTCCCATCCACAAACAGGTCCCTCAATCTCCTAATACCTACCCTGTGCCAGCCCAGAAACCCGCCATCGATGCTCCCTGGAACAAACCGGTGGTTCCCCCGTATCGGGGATTCCATCGAGCCCCCCACCTCCCCCCAATGCCGTCTCCATTGCCCCCAAAGTTTGAGGGTAGCCGCCACCACCGGGCTCGTGGTATACCTCATTGGAGAGAGCGGCAACAGCGCCGTTACCAGCGCCTCCAGGCTCGTGTCCACGCAGGACGCCATCTCCATCCTCTTCCATGCTGCCCCTTCCCCGTCCATTACCCACTTACGCACCATCGCTGCGTTGGCAGCCCAGTAGTACCCACAGAGGTTGGGCAGCGCTAGACCCCCCCTATCCCTGCCCCGCTCCAAAAACACCCTTCTCACCCTCGGAGTCCCATGCGCCTATGCAAATTCCGTAATACTCCTGTTGACCCTCCTAAAAAAGGCCTTCGAGATAAGGATGGGGAGGCACTGGAACAGAAACAAAAACCTTGGGAGCACCGTCATCTTGACAGACTGCACCCTACCCGCCAGCGACAGCGGCAACATGTCCCATCTTTTAAACTCCTCCTCCATTTGCTCCACCAGCCTAGTGAGATTAAGCTTGTGAAGGGCCCCCCCCCCAGCTCCTAGCCACCTGGACTCCCAGGTACCGAAAGCTCCTCCCCGCCCTTTTCAGTGGGAGCCTATCAATCCTGCCCCTTGATCCCCCGGGTGCACGACGAACAGCTCACTCTTACCCACGTTGAGCTTGTACCCAGAAAAGCCCCCAAATTCTCTAAGGATCTGCATCACCTCCGGCATTCCCCCCACTGGGTCAGCCACATAAAGCAACAAGTCATCTGCATATAGTGACACTCGGTTCTCCTCCCCACCCCGCACCAGACGTCTCCAATTCCTCGACTCCCTCAACGCCATGGCCAGGGGCTCAATTGCCAACGCAAAGAGCAAAGGGGACAGGGGACACCCCTGCCTCGTCCCCCGGTACAACCGAAAGTACTCCGATCTCCTTCTATTCGTGGCTACGCTCGCCATCGGGACCTCATATAACAGCCTCACCCAACTGACAAACCCCTCCCCAAACCCAAACCTTTCCAGCACCTCCCACACGTACCCCCACTCAACCCTATCAAAGGCCTTCTCCACGTCTAATGCTACCACTATCTCTGCCTCCCCTTCTACCGCCGGCATCATTATAACATTCAGAAGCCTACGTATATTGGTATTCAGCTGCCTTCCCTTCACAAACCCCGTCTGGTCCTCATGAATGACCCCCGGCACACAGTCCTCTATCCTTGTGGCCAAGATCTTCGCCAACAGCTTGGCATCCACATTTAATAACGAGATTGGCCTGTATGATCCACACTGCAGGGGGTCCTTGTCCCGATTAAGGATCAAGGAAATCAGTGCCCGTGACATAGTCGGGGGCAAAGCCCCCCCCCCCTCCCTTGCCTCATTAAAGGTCCTAACCAACAGGGGGCCCAACAGGTCCACATACATTTTGTAAAATTCGACCGGAAACCCATCTGGCCCCGGCGCCTTCCCCGACTGCATGCTGCTTATCCCTTTGACCAGCTCCTCCAGCTCAATCGGCGCCCCCAACCCCTCCACCTGTCCCTCCTCCACCTTCGGAAATCTCAGCCTATCCAAAAAGCGCCCCATCCCCCCTCCCCCCCCCCCAACCGGGGGCTCGGACCGATACAATTCCCCATAAAAGTCCCTGAAGACCCCATTAATGTCTACCCCCCTTCGCACCACATTGCCTCCCCTATCCGTCACTCCACCAATCTCCCTGGCCGCGTCTCGTTTACGTAGCTGATGCGCCAGCATCCTACTCGCCTTCTCCCCATATTCGTACACCGCTCCCTGTGCCTTCCTCCACTGAGCTTCCGCCTTTCCGGTGGTCAGCAAGTCGAACTTGGCCTGAAGGTTACGTCGCTCCCCCAACAGTCCCTCCTCCAGAGCCTCCGCGTATCTCCTGTCCACCCTCACCATCTCCCCCACCAACCTCTCCCTCTCTCTTTGCTCTCCCCTCTCCCTATGGGCTCGGATGGAAATCAACTCCCCTCTAATCACCGCCTTCAATGCCTCCTAAACCGTCCCCACTCGGACCTCCCCATTATCGTTGGCCTCTAAGTACCTCTTGATACACCCCCGAACCCGCCCGCCCACCTTCTCATCCGCCAGCAGTCCCACCTCCAGGCACCAGAGCGGGCGCTGGTCCCTCTCCTCCCCCAGCTCAAGGTCTACCCAGTGCGGGGCATGGTCCGAAATGACTATAGCTGAATACTCTGCATCCTCCACCCTCGAAATCAGCCCCCTGCTCAGGACAAAAAAATCGATCCGGGAATAGGCCTTATGCACGAGGGAAAAAAAAGAATACTCCCTGGCCCACGGCCTCACGAACCTCCACGGATCCACCCCTCCCATCTGGTCCATAAACCCCCTCAACACCTTAGCCGCCGCGGGCCTCCTACCCGTCCTGGACATGGATCGATCCAATGGGGGATCCAGCACTGTGTTAAAGTCCCCCCTCAGTATCAGGCCCCCCGTCTCTAGACCCGGAATGCGGCCCAACATGCGCCGCATAAAACCCGCATCATCCCAATTTGGGGCATAGACATTCACCAGCACCACCCGCTCCCCTTGCAACTTGCCACTCACCATCACATACCTCCCTCCACTGTCAGCCACCACCTTTGACGCCTCAAACGACACCCTTTTTCCCACCAGAATCGCCACCCCCCGATTTTTTGCATCCAGCCCCGAATGAAACACTTGGCCTACCCATCCCTTCCTCAGTCTAACCTGGTCCGCCACCTTCAGGTGCGTCTCCTGGAGCATAGCCATGTCCGCCTTCAGCACCTTCAGGTGTGTAAACACCCGGGCCCGTTTAACCGGCCCATTCAGCCCCCTCACATTCCAAGTTATCAGCTGGATCAGAGAGCTCCCTGTCCCCCTCCCCTGCCGACTAGCCATAACCCATCCCCTGCCCGCCCCTGGCCAGTGCCCCCCGCTCGGCCCGTTCCCCACGGCGGCAAACCCCCCCCCCCGCCCCCCCCCCCCCCCACCCCCCACCCCCCGCATACTCCAGCTCCTTCCTGTCCATTTCAGCAGCAACCCAGTACCCCCCCATTCCCCCCCCCCCCCCAAACCGGCTAGGACCCCTTCCAGCTGCGTTACTCCCTCCATAGCGCTCCCGTGAGCCAGCTAACTTCTGCTGACCCCGGCAGCCCCCGCCACACCTCTGACCCCCCCCAACATGGGACTACTTTTCCTCCCCCAGACCCATCAGCAGACCCTCCTCCTCCCCCTCCCGCTCTCCCGTGGGAAAAAAGCCCGCGCTTCTCAGCTCCGACCCAGCCCCATCCACCCTCAGCGCGGGAAACAGAAGAAAAGCCCGCGCTTTCCCTCTGCCCGACCCCGCCCCCGCAAAAAAAAAGAGCACCCCACCCACCCAAGAACCAACACACAACTAGCTTAAAACAGCATAAAACAGCATAACACAGAGACCTTCCCACCAAAAGTTAACACAGTTATTTACAAACCCCCGACCCTCAGTCAGAGTCCAACTTCTCGGCCTGCACAAAGGCCCACGCCTCCTCCGGGGACTCAAAATAAAAGTGCCGGTCCTTGAATGTGACCCACAGACGCGCCAGCTGTAACATGCCAAACTTCACGCTCTTTCTGTGGAGCACCGCCTTCGTCCGGTTGTACCCGGCCCTCCGCTTGGCCACCTCCGCACTCCAGTCCTGGTAGATCCGCACTACCGTGTTCTCCCACCTGCTGCTCCGCTCTTTCTTGGCCCACCTAAGCACGCACTCTCGGTCAGTGAACTGGTGGAACCGCACCAGCACCGCCCGTGGCGGCTCATTCGGCTTGGGCCTCCTGGCCAGTATTCTGTGGGCCCCCTCCAGCTCCAGGGGCCCTTGGAAGGACCCAGCTCCCATCAGCGAGTTCAACAAAACGACCACACAAGCCCCCAGGTATGACCCTTCCAGCCCTTCCGTGAGGCCCAGGATCCGCAAATTTTTCTGCCTCGGCCGGTTCTCCATCTTCTCAAACCGCTCCTGGCACTTCTTATGGAGCGCCTCGTGCATCTCCACCTTTACCGCGAGGGCCGCAGCCTCAACCTCTCTTTCGGAGGCTTGTTGTCGGAGCTCTCGGATCTCCACCCCCTGGGCTGTCTGCGTCACCAGCAGCTTGTCCGTATTAGCCTTCAGCGAGTCTAGCAGCTCCACCTTTAGCTCCTGAAAACATCGCTGGAGAGTCTCCTACTGCACCTGCGCCCACTGCCTCCATTCCTCGAGGCCTCCGCCGGCCACCATCTTGATTCTCTTCCCCCGCCTTTTCTTGGGCGCTGCCACCGCTATTCTGCTGGCCCTTCTCCTGGTCACGACCATAGACCACTGGGGATTCGCTGCAGACACCTTCCCACGTCGGGAACCGTTGAGCAAGTACCGCGGGGGGCCCTTAAAAGAGCCCAAAAGTCCGTTCCTGGTGGGAGCTGCCGAACGTGCGGCTTAGCTCCGCATAGCCGCAACCGGAAGTCTCCTTATACCTTCTGCTTAAGAGACTCATTCTCATTTGCCAAATTTTTCATTCCACCAACCAAAACCCATACGTTTTATTGAATAGAACCATAGAATTCTTACAGTGCAGATGGAGATCATTTGGCCTAGCGAGTCTGCACTGACTCTGAAAGAGCACCACACCTAGGCCCACTCCCCACCTCATCTCTGTAACCCCACCTCACCTACACATCCTTGGACACTAAGGGGCAATTTAGCACGGTCAAGCCACCTAACCTGCACATCTTTGGACTGTGGGTGGAAACCCACGCAGAAACGGGAAGAACGTTCTAATTCCATACACATAAAATGTGCAAACTCCACAGGTCCGTGATTGAACCATTGTTCCTGGTGCTGTGAGACAGCAGTGCCAACCACCATGCCACACTATTATCTTATGTTCCGACTGAAAGTTTTCGGGCCATTTGGAAATTTTATAGATGAGTTTGTTAGGGATTGGTTGTTTTGTGGAGTAAACAGTGATGCGACCCGAAAACAATTACTGTGACAAAGAGTTAACGTTAAAGTCAGCAGTGGATATGTGCATGCTCAATGAACAGTCGGAGAAATCAAGCAGAGAAGTCAAACAGGAAACGGCTCAGTTTGGGTGGGACAATGAGGTTTTTGCAGTGCAGGGGGGCCTTACACCAACTTCAGCGATCAGCAGCCTCCCCCACTGCCAAACAGAGCATTTGGAAAAAACTGCAATTGATGCGGTAACTACTTTGCCAAATGCTGCAGGGCAAAGAACAGCCCCTTACTGTTAACAGCAGAAGGTCTGCCAAGCGATCTCTAATGGATAGGCACATTAGTAAGATCAATGAATTACAATTCAACCCAAGTAGTATGGTCACTGAACTAACAGCAACTGAATATTTTTTAAATGTTTCCAATTAAGGGGCAATTTTAGTGTGGCCAATCCGCTTATTATAGAACAGTACAGCACAGAACAGGCCCTTCGGCCCTTGATGTTGTGCCGAGCAATGATCACCCTACTCAAACCCAGGTATCCACCTTATACCCGTAACCCAACACCCCCCCCCCCCCCCCCCTTACTTTTTAGGACACTACAGGCAATTTAGCATGGCCAATCCACCTAATCCGCACATCTTTGGACTGTGGGAGGAAACCGGAGCACCCGGAGGAAACCCACGCACACACGGGGAGGGCGTGCAGACTCCACACAGACAGTGACCCAGCCGGGAATCGAACCTGGGACCCTGGAGCTGTGAAGCATTTATGCTAACCACCATGCTACCGTGCTTACTCTGCACATCTTTGGATTGTGGGGGTGAGACACACGCAGACACGGGGGGTCACTGTCTGTTCTCCCCGTGTCTGCGTGGGTTTCCTCCCACAGTGGCAAAGACATGCAGGTTAGGTGGATTGGCCACGCTAAATTGCCCTTAGTAACCAAAAAGGTGAGGAGGGGTTATAGGGTTATGGGGATAGGGTGGAAGTGAGGGCTTAAGTGGGTCGGTGCAGACTCGATGGGCCGAATGGCCTCCTTCTGCACTGTATGTTCTATGTAATTTGCAAACTCCACATGGACAGTGACTTGCGGCTGGGATCGAACCTGGGTCCTCGGCGCCGTGAGGCAACACTGCTAACCACTGTGCACCCTGCTGAACCATAACAGCAACTACATTAACGCCCACATTGACATCCTGCGTAAGTGTGGTACCTGCTGTGGAAAAGGGCGAGATCTTCACTAGCCTACTCACTAGTAACGTCGGACTTAGAGTTAAGATTGATACTGGGGCGAAATACAATGTACTATCTAGCCATAAACTAGGAGAGATAGACCTAGATGTGATGCCAGATTCCAACCAACAGTCTGACCTTGTGGCTCATGGTGGACAGACAATCACGACCGAGGGTGTAACTACCCTTCATTGTGCACAAGGAGACTTCGATTTTCACATTGTGAATCAGAAACGTAAAGCCATTATTAGGACTTTGAGATAGCATCACTCTCAGGCTCATTAAACTTGGTGCAGAGGTGCATGCCGTACAACTTCAGAGATGATAATGTACAGCAAGGTTTCCAATTGTCAGATCATCAGAAAATACCAGTTGTGTGTCACATGCGATTTAATGACTCAGTTCCATCGACCATCGACAGTTTGTGCTTCAAGAAGAGTACCAGTAGCCATGAGGTCAAGAGTCACCAATGATCTGCATCATATTACGGCATTGGGCCTGTTTCCCCCAGTGGAGGAGACCAGAGAATGAGTTTCAGCAATGGCAGCCAAGGTAACAAGGCACGGTCCAGTCAGGATATCCATCAACCCAGTACATCTGAACAAAGCATTACTCACCCCATGAAGACAGTGGAGTTGGTGATATCAGACATTCCACATGCGAAGGTATTCATTGTGCTTGATGCAAAATGTGGATTTTGGCAAATCCCGTCAGTTTTGGCATCTTCAAAACTGACGACACCCATCTCTCCGGGAGGCAGATACCATTTTCTGCGTATGCCGTATAGTCTCTCCACCGGCACTGAGGTCTGCCGCGGAGCATGGAGCAACAATTTACAGATCAACTGTTTGAGATCATAGTCAATGATATCCTGCTTTGGGGTTGTACTGTGCAAGAACATGAAGCGCATCTTCGCTGTCCTCTGGACAAAGTCAGGGATCTCCAATTGAAGCTTAACCCTGCAAAATGCAAATTCAGGGTAAATCAGATTACAAATGTAGGTCACGCCGACGATGTGAAACCTGATCCAGACAAGACTGCAGCCAGAAGATAAATGGCTATTCCTGTGGACAAGCACGCACTACAGCGCATTCTGGGCATGACAAACTATCTTTCCAAATTCATTCCGGGTTATAGTGAGGTCACTAGACCACTTCTTCAACTCCTCCTCCAGGACATTGAATGATGTCAGCAAGAACGACACACAGCATCTTTCAAGAGTGTCGAATGAGCATTCGCAACCCCATCGGTACTACAATGTTTTGATGTTCAGACACCTGTCCTAATCTCAGCAGATGCCTCCCAGTGTGGACTCGGTGCAGCATGCATACAAAATGGCAGACCTTTGTCTCGAGGACACTCATTGACACCGAGGCTCATTATGCACAAATCAAGAAGGAACTGACAAATCTGTCCATCTCTTCAACATACTTAACGACCCAAACCCTACAGCCCTCTGCGGTAATGGATCCCACAGATTCACTACCCTCTGAGAGAAGAAATTCCTCCTCATCTCTGTTTTAAATGGGTGACTGCTGACTCTGAGATTATGTCCTCTGGTCCAAGACTCCCACAAGAGGAAGCACCCTCTCAGCATCTACCCTGCAAAGCCCCCTGAGAATCCTAGATGTCTCAATGAGGTCACATCTCATTCTTCGAAACAGGCCCAACCTTTTCAACCTCTCATCATAAGAAAATCCCTCCGTACCCGGGATCAACCTAGTGAACCTTCTCTGGACTGCCTCCAATGTCAATATATCTTTCCTTAGATAAGGGGACCAAAACTGTTCACAGTATTGCAGGTGTGATCTAACTAGTGCCTTGTATAGTTTCAGTAGGACTTCCCTATTTTTACACTACATTCTCTTTGATATAAAGGCCAACATTGCATTTTCCTTCCTAATTACCGACTGAACGAACATGCTAGCTTTTTGTGATATATGCACAAGGACCCCCAAACCCCACTGTGCTGCAGCTTTCTGCACTCTTTCTACATTTAAATAATATTCAGCTCCTTTATTCTACTTACCAAAGTGCAAAATTTCACATTTCCCAATATTGTATTCAATCTGCGGATTTTTTGCCCACTCACCTAACCTGACTATGTCCCTCTGTGGACTATTTGTGTCATTTCTCACCACTTGCCTGCTCATTGATTTTTATGTCATCCACAAATAGTGCATTCTCTTCCCTAGTCCCAGTCATTCATGTATATTGTGAATAATTGTATAAAAAAAACAAAAAGAAAAAAAAAAGTGGATAAATGTGACTCCAGCATGGACGACAGCATTCTACTATTTATAGTTTGCCATCCTGAAAATGCCCCTCTTGTCCCAACTCTCTGTCTTCTATCAGTTACCCAATCCTCTATTCATGCTAATATACCTCCAACACCATGGGCTCTTATCTTATTTAGTAGCCTTCTGTGCAGTACCTTATTAAATGCTACATCTACTGATTCCCCTTCATCTATCCTGCTCATTGCCACCTCTCAGAATTCTCATAAATTTGTCAGGTTTAATTTGCCCTTCATGAAGCCATGTTTGATTATATTTTGCATTTCTAAATGCTCTGCTATTATATCATAGAAACATAGAAAATAGAAGCAGGAGGAGGCCATTTGGCCCTTCGAGCCTGCTCCGCCATTCATTTTGATCTTGGCTGATCATCAAGTTCAATACCCTGATCCTACCTTTTCCCCATATCCCTTGATTCCTTTAGCCCCAAGAGCTAGATCTAATTCCTCCTTCAAATTACACGTTTTGGCCTCAACTACTTTCTGTAGCAAATTCCACAGACTCACCACTCTCTGGGTGAAGAAATCTCTCCTGATCTCAGTCCTAAATGGTTTACTTCTTATCCTCAATCTATGAACCCCAGTTCTGGCCTCCTCCACTATCGGAGACGTTATTTCTGAATCTACCCTGTCTAATCCTGTCAGAATTTTATACGTTTCCATGAGATCCTCTCTCACATTTCTAAACTCCAATGAATATAATCCTAACTGACTTAGTCTCCCCTCATATGACAGTCCTGCCATCTCAGGAATCAGCCTGGTAAACCTTTGCTGCACTCCCTCCATAGCAAGAACATCCTTCTTCAGATAAGGACACCAAACTGCGCACAATACTCCAGGTGTGGCCTCACCAATGCCCTATACAATTGCAGTAAAACATCTCTATTCCTGTACTCAAATCCTCTCGCTGTGAAGGCCAACATACCATTAGCCCTCTCTACTGCCTGCTGTACCTGTATCCTTAATAATGGTCTCATAGATGTTAAGCCGAACTGGCCTATAGTTACTTTATTTTTGTCTTCCTCCCTTTTTGAATAAAGATATTACATTGGCAGTTTCCCAATCCTCTGGGACTTTACCTGAATTTAAGGATTCTTGGAACAATACTGCCAGTGCATCCACTATCTCTGTAGCTACTTCCTTTAATATCCTGGGATGCAACCCATCTGGTGCAGGGGACTTATCAGCCTTTAGCCCCATTAGCTTCCCTACTGCTTTTTCCCCAGTGATATTTATTGTATTTATTTCCTCCCCCCTCTTCTGCCCCTTGATTATTTAATATTTTGGGAATGTTATTAGTGTTTTCCACCATGAAGACTTATACAAAGTATTTGTTTAACTCCTCTGGCATTTCCTGGTTCCCGATAATTATTTTCCCAGTCTCATTCTCTAAGGGGGCTATGCTCACGTTGGCCTCTCTCTTACTTTTTATATATAAGAAAAAACGAAATCCAGTATCGAATCCAATGCACAAGTGCAGTCTATGGACGCCTGAGGAACAGAGTGTTTGAAGAACAAGATCTCAAATCCAGCATCAAGCTCATGGTCTACAGAGCAGCGATGATCTCCGTTCTCCTGCATGCATCAGGAACATGGACAATGTACAGCACTCACCTCAAATCCCTGGAGAGATATTATCAATGTTGCCTCTGCAAAGTCCTACAAATCCACTGGCAGGATAGGCAACATAAACCAACATGAGCGTCCTCTGCCTGCCAATATCCCCAGTATCGAGGCACTGGTCACGCTCGGCCAGTTGTAATGGCAAGCCACATTGCCCGCATGCCCAACACACGACTCCCGAAACAAGTGCTCTACCCTGAGCTCCGCAATGGCAGGCGATCACTAGGAGGACAGAGGAAATGTTACAAGGACTCTCTGAAAGCCTCCCGAAATAAATGCAATATTCCAATCGTCACGTCGGAATCACTTGCTTCAGAGCGCACAAACTGGAGAAAAAGCATCCGCCGGGGTACCAATCACTTTGAGCATCATGGGGTGGAGTACACGGAGGCCAAGTGTAAACAGCAGAAGGAGAGTGCAGAATCCCACCCACCCATTTCATCAAATACCACCTGCCAAACCTCTGGCAGAGTCTGCGGGATCCAGGATTAGACTATTCGACCACAAAATCCACCTTCCAGAGTGGAAGCAAGTCACCCTCAATGCTGAGGACTGCTCAATCAGAATATGCTTAAAGAAACTCTTGCTGTCTGTTTTTATATTTCTTGCTAGTTTACCATTATAGTTTAATTTCTCCTTTTTAAATTTCACTGGTCATCTTTTGTTGTTTTTTTAAAACTCTCCCAAACCTCTGGCTTACCACTAATCTTTGCCACATATGTTTTTTTCTTTCAGTTTAAGACTTCACTTCCTTGGTTAACCATGGTTAATTGGGCACAATGGTTAACATTGCTGCCTACGGTGCTGTGGACCCGGGTTCGAATCCCGGCCCTGGGTCACTGTCCATGTCGAGTTTGCACATTGTACCCGTGTCTGCATGGGTTTCACCCCCACAAATAAAAGATGTGCAGGTTAGGTGGATTGGCCACACTTAATTGCCCCTTAATTGGAAAAAAATAATAATTGGGTACTCTAAATTTATTTTTTTTAAAACATGGTTAATTAATCCCCTTCTGGGCAGCACGGTGGTGCAGTGGGTTAGCCCTGTTGCCTCACGGCGCCGAGGTCCCAGGTTTGATCCCGGCTCTGCGTCATTGTCCGTGAGGAGTTTGCACATTCTCCCCGTCTTTGCGTGGGTTTCGTCCCCACAACCCAAAAGATGTGCAGGTTAGGTGGATTGGCCATGCTAAATTGACCCTTAATTGGAAAAAATAAATTGGGTACTCTAAATTTATTTTTAAAAAAATAATCCCCTTCCTCGAATCCTTCTTCCTCACTGGGATATATCTTTGCTGAGTCATGAACTATTTTCAGACACATCTGCCAATGCTGATCAACCATCTTTCCTGCTAAACTCCTTTCCCAGTCCACTCCAGCCAATGCTGCACTCATTCCTTTCTAATTACGTTTATTTAAGTGTAGTACAATTGGTTCTGATCCAAGTTTCTCACGCTCAAATTGAATGCTAAATTCTACCACATTATGATCACTGCTTCCCAGGGGATCTTTTACTCTGAGATTGTTTATTAACCCTACCTTATTACACATTACCAAATCCAAAATAGTCTGATCCCTGGTTGGATCCACAACATATAGTTCTAGGAAACTGTCCCAAAGACATTGTATGAGTTCTTCCTCATGGCTACCTCTGCCAATTTGATTTTCCCAATCTACATGAAGATTAAAGTTGCCCATGATGACAGTACTGCCTTTTTTACATGCCCTCATTATCTCCTTATTTATTCTCCATCCCACATTATAGCTACTGTTAGGGGGCCTATAGACTACTCCCACCAGTATCTTCCTCCCCTTGTTATTTCTTCCCCCACCCATCTGAATTCTGCATCTTCCGATTCAAGATCATTTCTTGCTATTGTACTTATTCTATCTCGTACTAACAAAGTTACTCCACCGCCCTTTCCTTCCTGCCTGTCCCTATGAAAAGTCACATACTCCTTAATATTTAGTTCCCAGTTCTGATCTCCCTGCAGTCACATCTCTGTAATGGCTATAAAATCATACCCATTAGCTTCGATTTGTGCCATTAATTAATCTATTTTGTTCCAAATGCGACGTGCATTTAAGTAAAGGGCTATTCATTTTGCCCTGTAACCATCTTTTCCCTTTTTGACCTTATTTGTTGCTGATTTTTTTTCCTGTTTGTACGCTCTGTCTCTTCCTGTCACACTCTGGGTATCATTATCTAATTAGCTGCCTTGTAATGCTGCCATGTTGTTTTGCCTTTCAAGCCTACATCCCCTCGACAGAACTGGCACCCCTCTATTTAGTTTAAAGCCCTCTCTACTGCCCTACTTATGCGGTTTGCAGGAACACTGGTCTCAGCACAATTTAGATGTTGGCATCCCAACAGTACAGCCCCACCTTCCCCAGTACTGATGCCAGTGCCCCATGAACCGAAACCCATTTCTCCCACACCAGTCCTTAAGCCATGTATTCATCTCTCTAATTTATGTATCCTATGCACGTGGCTCAGGTAATAATCCAAAGATTACTTTGGAGGTTTCGTTGTTTAATTTAATGCCTAGCTCCTCAAACACTCTAAACGGAACCTCTTTCCTCATTCTTAGTCGGCACTGTGGCACAGTGGTTAGCACTGCTGCCTCACAGCGCCAGAGATCCGAGTTCAATACTGATCTTGGGTGGCTGTCTATGTGGCGTTTGCATGTTCTTCCCGTCCCTGCGTGGGATTCCTCCTGGTGCTCTAGTTTCCTCCCACAGTCCAAAGATGTGCAGGTTAGGTGGGTTGGCCATGCTAAATTTGCCCCTTAATGTCCAAAGGTTAGAAAGGGTTACAGGGTTATAGGGATAGGGCGGGGGAATAGTCCCAGGTGGGGTGCTTTTTCAGAGGATCGGTGCAGACTTAATGGGCCAAATGGCCTCCTTCTGCACTGTAGGGATTATATGATTCTATTCTATGGTCCTACCTTAGTCATTGGTACCTACATGGACCACGACAAAGGGATCCTCCCCTTCCCACTCCAGCCAGGAGCAGATCCCAAACCCTGGCACCGGGCAGGCAACACAGCCTTTGGGGCTCTCGATTATGGCTACTTCTTGCCTTCGTTTTTGTAATTTCATGATTTTGTCCCATTACCATTGAAACAGACCGTCAACCACCCATTGGTGTCACAGGTAGCTTACCTTTATATTCATAGAATTTACAGTGCAGAAGGAGGCCACTCGGCTCATTGAGTCTGCACCGGCTCTTGGAAAGAGCACCCTTCCCAACCACACACCTCCACCCTATCCCCATAACCCAGTAACCCCACCCAACACTAAGGGCAATTTCGGACACTAAGGGCAATTTAGCACGGCCAATCCACCTAACCTGCACATCTTTGAACTGTGGGAGGAAACCGGAGCACCCGGAGGAAACCCACGCACACACGGGGAGAATGTGCAGACAGCACACAGACAGTGTCCCAAGCCGGGAATCGAACCTGGGACCCTGGAGCTGTAAAGCAATTGTGCTATCAACAATGCTACCGTGCTGCCCACAATGCTACTGTGCTGCCACTAACTGCAATGAAGTTACTGTAAAAACCTCTGGTCGCCATACTCCGCCGCTTGTTCGGGTCCACTGAGGGAGAATTCAGAATGTCCAATTCACCTAACAAGCACGTCTTTTGGGATTTGTGGGAGGTAACCGGAGGAAACCCATGCAGACATGGGGAGAACGTGCAGACCCCACACAGCCAGTGACCCAAGCTGGGAATCAACCCGGGTCCCTGGAAAAATCTCTCCACACTACGTCTGCATGGCTGCAACGCGTGATGTTGAAGTTGCAGCATTATAATTTCACCGCCGAAGAGGAACTCTACCTGGCTGATGCCAGAACCTTCCGGCCCACTGCAGACCAGGATAATCACAACTTGGACATGGACATAATGGAAACAGAGATGTTGCCCTCTCCTCCTGTCCAAGAGCTCAAGCAGTCTCTACAAGCAGACATTATATGCATACGACTGCATGACATAATAATGAACAGTTGGCCAGAACCAACCAGGGAGCTGCCTCACAAACTTTGTCTATTCTTTGCTTTCAGAGAAGAGTTAACCATTCAAGATGGCCTAATTCTGCATGGCCAATAATTTGACATTCGACCTGTCCTCCAGCGCTATTACACCCAACGGCTGCACCAAGGAAACAGTTAAAGAACCGCTGTCCTGGCCCTCTATGTACACTGATATAGACAGTGAAGTCTCAAGATGCTCACCTTGTAATGCACTGAAGTCGCACCAAGTGAAGAAACCGCTACATCTGCATGAGGACCCAGACCTCCCGTGGGTATTCACAGTGGCTGATATTTTTCTGTATAACAATAATCAGCACTTGGTCCTTGTTGACTCATAGTCTGAGTGGTTCAATGTCGACAACCTTCCGAACACAACCTGCTGTTCACTGACTATAAAGCTCAAGAAACATTTTGCCACACAAGGGGCTGGATTCTCCGTTTGGGAGGCTACGTCCCCACGCCGGCATGAAAACGGTGGTGTTTTACGCCAGGAAAACTGGCTGCAAAACGGCCACTGATTCCCCGTTTTGTTGGGGGCTAGCGGTGCGGCCGTGTGTGCTTCATGGCGGACACAGCCCACAGAAACGGACTGCAAAAGTAGTGCCCCCCCTTCAGCTGCTCATGCGTCCCGGACCGCCTGCCCACAATGCCCCCAACCCCGAATGAAGGCCCCCGCTGCCCGCTTATCGGCCCTCGCCCGACTGTGGCGCCGCCAGATTGAGTCCGAAGCCACTACGCTAAGTTCACGTTGGATGAGACCACACAAGTCCCATGCCATCAGGAACTCAGCCGATCGGAGGCAGAGCATCGAGGGGCGGACCTCAGGCAATGGCCAGAGGCAGTGCAAACATGGCACTACGACTACGCCGCTTTTCGGGGGCGAGGAATCCGAAAACCGGTGCCACCGATATTGGCATTAAAATTGATTTTCCGCCCCGTCGTCGAACGCGATTTCGGCATCGGGGAGCTGAGAATCCAGCCGATGGCATCCTGCGGAGACTCATGACAGACAATGCTTAACAGTTCACCTCTGTGCATCTGGGACTTTGAGCACATCTCGTGCAGCCCCCTCCACCCTCAGTCAAATGGACTAGCAGAAAGAGCGGTACATTCAGACAGTCACCTCTTAGAAAAATGTGCACAGGACTACACAGATTACTATGCTGCGCTAATTAGCCTGCGGAATCTTCCGAGACAACGTCTGCTCCGTTCACACAGTGGCTTTTTTCCAGACGCACTAGGATCTTGATTCCTATGGAATCTGTTCCTATGGAACAATTGCAGCCCAAACATAAATCTAATGTGCCCTGTTGCAATGCAGACTGCACAACAAAGCACTTTATGATCAACATGTTCATAGCCTTAGCCCCGTAGCACTAGGCTAAATGGTCCGGATCAAGACCGCGCATGGCCATGACCAGTTGGAGGTGACCAACAGGGAGACCCCACAACCCAACAGCCACGTGGTAGCTTCTAACGGCAATCGGTACGTACGCATTCACCGTCACTTCCTGTGAGTATCAGAACCATCGACGTCAGCTGGTGCTGTAACTCAACCATCTCGCCTTGACTGCAGGTCCTCCACACCCACTTTCATGCAGGTCCCACCGGAGTCCGATGCAGTGGGACCCACATTTGTACAATACACACACAACGTGTCACGTGAGTCCAGCAAAAGGAGCACGGGCCATACAACAGTCTCCACTCCACCTGTTGGTGTTATCACAAGCTCTGGGCCTCTGAGCAGGCCCAGCAGACAATATCGGGGTTTCGTCAACACGTAGATTGATTGGATTGCTGAACTTTGTTTTGTTCTGCCTTCTCTGTTGTTCCCTCGCACCACAAGCTGAAAGAAGGGGGAGAAGTCCACTCAATGGACTGGACACCAAGTTGCTGGAGCGTAATTTGTGTTTCATTGTTCACACAAACCATTCTCCACTGTTGTATAGCTAATTGCCTTTGTACACACATGTCCGATATCGTTTTCACTGCATACGCAGTTATTCCTCATACCACCGGGGACCCAAACTAATCGGGGAGGATGTAGACCGGGTCATCACGTGACTATATGATGACGTGGCCACGTCTAACGTTATAGGGCGAGAATGCGTCAGGGCACAAGTGTTTCTTACAGCTGCAGAGTTGGTTTAAGCAAACTCACTGTCATTACCGTCCTTGTTGCAGTCAGTGTTACTGTGAAGCACAGAAAAAATACATTGCCATTCTCAATTCTAATCTTGAAAGGGAAAGGAATTGTGAAAACAGCCATTCGACAAACCATTAAAAAAAATATTTGGGAAAGGACTAGAGCCACACAAAAAAGTTTGATCATAACTGTGTTGTATTTGTGCGATGCCATGATGTGTTTTTGTACACGTAGCCATTGAGTGTCAACAAACCCAAAAATGTTTGGCAGCTACTTTATGAAGACTGCTCACGGCATTTTCTCACATGGGGAGGAAGGGGAGGATCACATGACTCCACCCAAAATGTCTTTGAAAGGAATGGCTGTCATTGTTATTTTTCCTGGTTGGGCAGGCAACCAGCTTTTCTTTTGGGTTTGTTTTTCCTCTCCTTAAATGTCTAGGATAATTCCATCAGCAGGCTGTTGTGCCTTTTGAATGGCCCTGTTACTTCAGAATGACACAGTGGCCTCAGTTTCAGACTGTCTCTGTGTGGATGTGCCTCGTTGTTCATCAGACTGCAACTGGAGCATTACTGGGTTTATTAATACACGTGTTGTACTCCAGCAAAGATGGGTGGTGATTGTTTGTGTACCAATGTGTTCTCCCAGATCACATTCTCCCTGATTTATGGAGCGAGACCGATGTCTTGCATTTGCACACTTCCAGAAATCTGGGCCAGAATTTTATGTTGATCGGGTGGGCCCGTACCCGATCCAGAAATGGTTCAAATCGCGGGAGACAAAGTTGGATGCGTGTCCCGCAATATTTTGGTCAGCGGACGCACGTGATATTGGAAGCCCGCCCACCAAAAATCAATTCCCCCGTTAAGGGCCGACTAACCACAATTTTACGTGGCCCATCTGTTTCTACAGTTGCCGGGCGACCTGATTGACCAGACGGCCTTTGCTTTTAGCTGCAACCTCGATCCCGGGCAGGGTGAACTGTCCAGGCTGAAATAAAATGAACGGATATGTCTGGGGGCTGAGGCTTGGTCTTGATTCTGCTGCTTAGATGCACTTGGCATAGTTTTGACACCAATATTCATTTTCCACTGGTTCCTGAGACAGCTCCACAGAGGCTGTGCACCTGAGGGAGCACACTCAAAGTGCCAGCCCAAACCCTCCCTTTTCTTGGTGCCTGCCCTTTTCCCACCCTCCCTGGCAGTGTTCAGCCTTTCCCAGAGCGTCTGCCATGCTGGATGGCTCTTAATTGACCAGCCATTGTGAAATTGCGCTCTGGGGCTGACTGCTTCCAGGCCCATGGAGGACACGTGGCCTGCAGGCAGAAAATCCAGGCTCTGGAATTACCTTCTCTGAATATGATGCGGAGATGCCGGCGTTGGACTGGGGTGAGCACAGTAAGAAGTCTTACAACACCAGGTTAAAGTCCAACAAGTTTGTTTCAAACATTAGCTTTCGGAGCACTGCTCTTTCCTCAGGTGAATGAAGAGGTATGTTCCAGCAACATGAAACAGAAAACTACTTCTCTGAATAGGCTGTGGATACAGGGGAAGAATCGAAGCTTTCAATATTGACTTGCGTTTGTCAGAGGTATCACGGACAATGGAGCAAATAAAACAAGTAAATGGAGCTAAGGTACAGATCAAATATAATTGTATTGAATGGTTTTCTCACATTCTCAGGATATCCCAAAAGCAAACAATGAATTTGTTTTGAAGTTATTGAAGTGGAAAATATCCACATATAAAAAATACACAAATAAAATCAATAATTTGGTGTTGTTTGAAGGACAAATATTGACCAGGACACCGGGGAATTCCTTGCTCTTTTACAAATAGTGACATGGGACACTATCCCAAAGAATACATCAACAAGATATACGTCACTCAAAACTGCATCCAAGTGTCCCAGACCACAGCTGTTAAAGTCCTGAAGGCTGTTTGTACCTCAATTGTCCCACAAAAATGTTATGACCGGCCACCAGTTCTGCGAGCTACTTACCCTTCTGGGATTCATACCGAGAGAAAGTAGGGTCTGAGAGCATATTGGAATAATGTGGTCCTTTTAATTAGCTCTGTGGCTCACTGAGCTCTAGAGATCTGTCTGAATTGGGTTAAGTGGCCTGTTTAGCGAGGCAGACAGATGTTTCAGCCGGAAATAGGGTTTGAGTAATCATAAAGGTTTCAGGACATGTGATGATGGACGGTTTCGAAGGGGGAGCTTTATTCTGAATAAAGAAATGTAAGACAGACCTGCAATTATAAAGCAAATGCCATGGCCGCCTAACCCAAAGCTCTCGACTGCCAATTAGTTATTTTTAATGTAATCACTATTTTAATGTAGGAAACACGGCAGCCAATTGATGCAAAGCAACCTTTGAGAAACAGCAGCTTGATGATTAAAAAATGACCATACAATCTCTTTGGGCGGCACGGTGGCGCAGTGGTTAGCACTGCTGCCTCATGGCACCGAGGACCGGGGTTCAATGCTGGCACCATGCCACTGTCCGTGTGGAGTCTGCACATTCGCCCCGTGTTTGCGTGGGTCTCACCCACATAACCCAAAAGGGATTGGGAGAGCTGGAACTCCTCTTAATATAAGTCTTTTTGTTTGCTTGCCTGGACAACCAATAGAGACGAATATGGTGGTGCAATTTTTCATGCAATAGAGAGTTGTAGGTTTGTCGCTGTGGATTCCTGATGGAGGATGAAACCAGAAAGGAGCACAGGATAAAAGAAGGCTAAGGGGTGACTTAATTGAGGTGCACACAATTATGAGGGGAAGAGATAGAGTGGACAGGATCAAATTGTTTCCCTTGGGGGAGAATTCTAAAACCGGGGGCATAGATTCACGATAAATGGCAGAAGGTGTGGAGGAGACACGAGGAAGAACCCTTTTACGCAGCCGGGAGTGGAAGTCTGGAATTCCCTGCCCAAGTTGGTGTGGAGGCAGAGACCCAAAACACTTTTAAAAAGTACCTGGATTTGCACCTTACATGTTGCAAGCTACAGGGCTATGGACCGGGTGCAGGAAAATGGGATTAGAAAGGGCACCTGGGTGACCTCGCGCTGGTATGGACAAGATGGCCAAATGGCCTCCTTCCGTGTTGTAACGTTTCTAGGATAATAACGGATGGAAGTGGTTATACTGCCCCGTTGTTATAACCCCCCACAAGATCCACGGGGATGACCCGATTCATCTCTCCACGGGGCTCGTGGAACACAAACTTCCCCGCTGAGGGTGGGCCCAACAGCGTGCTTGTTAATTCCCCAAATTAAAACCAGCCCAGGAAAGAGACAACCTCTCAGGATGCTCACGGTTGGGACTTGGGCTGTTGCTTGGATGCTGTACGTCCTAGCTGTGAGTAGGGAACAAACTATTTTTGACTCATCTTTTCGGGACTCCTCATTGACGACAATACCTACAAGGAATCTCTAAATTCATTCCTATCAGGCAATGGGAGAGGAGCTCTGCCTTTTCAAACTCAATTCACTAAGGAAGCCTTGGATGACCTCTGCCAGTTCCTATACATTGACCTGAAGCACATGTTAATTGCTAGTCAAGTTTTGCCGGTAGCTATTTTTGGCATGAGAGGGATGTAATGTGGATATGTCATTTTTCAGGAATGCATCCTGGCCTGTATTTCTGTGGGTTTTTTTAGATTTCCTGGCTCGATCGGGAGGGAGCTGTTGGGATTACGCCTGCTGGGCAGCTGTTGCTACGAAGTCACATTTATTTACACCAAATGTAAGTGGAGTAAAAGTGGTGGTAACTGTTGTTTCAGGTCATCCCGTTCGTCGGCATTGCTGATGAAGAACAGAGGAAACTGCTCCCTCCGCACCTGGACTGGCTATTTCAAAAAGTCCAAAATAGAGCAACAATCTGGTGGGAATGGGGATATTTTTTGGTCCTGCTGCCGTGGGAATGGACGGACAATCTGATGGACTATTTAAATGTCCCGGGTGGGAATTTCTAGTCTCGGGATTGGTGCGACCTGAAAATCCCACGCTTAACCCAACCCAAAATCCACCCCTGAATATACTGGGCTGGAGTTTCCATCCTCGTCCGTGCCCCCGTGTTTGATGATGGCAGATGCGACCCGCCAGTGGCCGGTAATGGGATCTTCCAGTCCTGCCGCTGTCAAAGGGGTTGGCAGTTGTTTGCACTCTCGGCTGCCGGGGAAGCCGCGGCAGTGGGGTCACCATTGGTGAAAATGGTCAGCACGGTAGCATGGTGGTTAGCATAAATGCTTCACAGCTCCAGGGTCCCAGGTTCGATTCCCGGCTGGGTCACTGTCTGTGTGGAGTCTGCACGTCCTCCCCGTGTGTGCGTGGGTTTCCTCCAGGTGCTCCGGTTTCCTCCCACAGTCCAAAGATGTGCGGGTTAGGTGGATTGGCCATGCTAAATTGCCCGTAGTGTCCTAAAAAGTAAGGTTCGGGGGGTGTTGTTGGGTTACGTGGATACGTTGGTTTGAGTAGGGTGATCATTGCTCGGCACAACATTGAGGGCTGAAGGGCCTGTTCTGTGCTGTACTGTTCTATGTTCTATGTTTACATCCTTTTCTGTTTAAAAGTAGCAAGGAAATTCAAGGCTTGAATATGTAGGTCCTGGACAAAGGCTTCAATCCATTCTGAGATCTATTTCATGATGGGCAATTGGACTGTCGAAATAAATCTATTTGACATTCTTTTATTCTTTTCTTACAAAGCTTTCCATTAAGAATTAATGTACGTCAAAATGTTAATTGTTTGTTCTTTTTTTAAAGAAATGTTGTGTATTACCACACTTGAGTAAATTGCAGACTGAATTGTGCGTATTGAAGGCAATATAAACAACTCCAAACAAATGACATTCTTATCAGCATGGTGAAGGTGATGCTAATATCCTACATTTTGTAAGTTGACTCCCAAAGGAAAAGTGTTAGAATTGTATTGTATTTCATATTGTATTTCTATCCATGGCCAATCAGAAATCTCCTTACTGGGAACAACCATAATTGTGAGTTTAACAGAATGTGAGCTAGCTATGAAAAAATCTCAGGTTTCTTTATATGGCCTCATTCCTACACCACTGATCAGATTGTTTTGAACACCTATCAAAATTATTGTCACCCAAGGCAGCACGATGGCGCAGCGGGTTAACCCTGCTGCCTCACGGCACTGAGGTCTCAGGTTCGATCCTGGCCCTGGGTCACTGTCCGTGTGGAGTTTGCACATTCTCCCCGTCTTTGTGTGGGTTTCGTCCCCACAACCCAAAGATGTGCAGGATAAATGGATTGGTCACGCTAAATTGCCCCTTAATTGTAAAAAATTAATTGGGTACTCTAAATTTATTTAAAAAAATTATTGTCATCCATCTGTTTTTATAGATATAATGCACTTGACACGTCAATCACATTTTTTGATTTTTAAACTCTAATCATTGCTTTCAAATCCCTTATTGCCTTTCCTTCCCTATCTCTGTAATCTCCTCAAACTCCACAATCCTCTGAGATGCGCGCTTTAATTCAATATCCTCAATTTTAATCGCTCCAATATTGGTGGCCGTGCGTTCAGCAACTTCAGCCCAAGCTCTGAAATCCCCTCGAACATTTCACTACACTTCTCCACCTCACTTCCCTCTTCTTAAGATATGCCTTAAAAAGCCTGCCTCTTTAACCAAGATTTGGGACGTGTGGTGAATTATACTGCATTGTAATTCACACTGTATTGCATTGCGTTGTATTATGTCTCTGTGGGCTCTGTATGTGAGCCGTTGCGCAGCTCTGCCCACAGAGGGAGATGAGAAGCTTGTACTGGGCTTCACCCTCGACCAGTCGAAATGTGTACTTTCTGAACGTCATCGACGAATTCTCCTGCTTCCCGTTTGCCATCCCGTGCCCCGATATGACCTCCCACACAGTCATCAGAGCCCTGCACAGTGTCTTCACCCTGAACGGTCCAGGAATCTCCCGACCTCCCACTGGCAGGACGTCCTCCCCGACGCGCTCCATGCAATTAGGTCCCTCCTGTGCACCGCCACCAACCAGACCCCTCACGAACGACTATTTGTTTTCCCTAGGGGCACTACCACGGGGGTTTCGCTCCCTTCCTGGTTGAGGACACCGGGCCCGGTTTTCCTCCGGAAGCACGTCCGGGCACACAAAACAGATCCGCTAGTACAGAGGGTGCTACTGCTTCATTCGAACCCCCAATATGCCTTTATTGACTACCCCGACGGCCGTCAGGAAACCGTTTCCCTCCGGGACCTGGCGCCTGCAGGATCTACCACCACCACCACCACTACCGCAGAGGTACCCCTCTCACTACACCCCACCCAACCCCCCCGCCTTGTGCCCCCGTGCCTATAGGTTCCCTGCCCACGCTCGGTGCCCCCGCGCCTATAGGTTCCCTGCCCACGCTCGGCACCCCCGCGCCTGTAGGTTTCCTGCGTCGCCCATCGCACCGGTCAGGAATGAAGCTCGGGCCGAAACACCGCCGGAGTCCACCATCATACCCATGCCGATCGTCACCACCCAGCCACCCGAAGAGGCTGCAACCTCTTTGCCCCGCCGATCCCAAAGGACGACTCGGCCACCCGTCACCCCCGCCAGACTTGATTTTTTTACAGGGGGTGAATTATACTGCATTGTAATTCACACTGTATTGCATTGCGTTGTATTATGTTCTTGTGGGCTCTGTATGTGAGCCGTTGCGCGGCTCTGCCCATAGGGGAAGATGAGGAGCTAGTACTGGGCTTCACCCTTGGCTCCGCCCATGGCTCCGCCCATGGCTCCGCCCATGGCTCCGCCCATGGCTCCTCCCACTAACCGGAAGTATAAAGTGCTGCAGCAGTAAGCCTGCTCTCAGTTCCTCTGGTCGCAGGCTGGCTCAGTTGTAAGACTATTAAAACCACAGTTTACTTCCAATCGTGTGTCTAGTGAATTGATGGTCACATCAGGACGCAATCGAACAGCCACGTTACGCCCGAAAAGCAACGCGCCCAGCCGATAGAAGCCGGGAGACCCCGCCACCAGGATTTACCTGGCACTCGTGATCTAACGTGATCTCGCGAAGCATTGTGATGTAAATCCCACCCATTATGGGCAGGATCACTTTCTACATATTTGTTTTTTATAAATTTAGTGTATCCAATTCAGTTTTTCCAATTAAGAGGCAATTTAGCTTGGCCAATCCACCTACTCGGCACACCTTTGGGTTGTGGGGGAGAAACCCACGCAAACACGGGGAGAATGTGCAAACTCCGCACGGGCAGTGACCAAGAGCCGGGGTCGAACCTGGGACCTCAGCGCCGCGAGGCAGCAGGGCTAACCCACTGCACCACCACAGTGCCTGGCAAATCTGCATATTAAAGTGAGACAGCTAGTCTCACTTTCATGTGCAGTTTCTGAAGTATCCGAGGCATTGGGATCTATCCCTTTCTCTTTGGAGACCTCGGGCAAAGGCCATTCAGTACTGGTCTCCACAAATGGGGAGCAGATGGGACGGCACTTGTGGGAATCTCCCAGGGGATTGGAGGCCCCAGGTGCATGCCATTAGGGCAGGGTGGTGTGGTGGCACTTCTGATGTCATCCAGCCACAACGGCACTGCTAGTCTGGTACCCTGGTCGTGCCACCTAGATGCCACCCTGGCACTGCCAGCATAATGTGGATAAATATGAGGTTATCCACTTTGGTAGCAAAAACAGGAAGGCGGATTGTTATCTGAGTGGCTATAAATTGAGAAAGGGGAATGTGCAGAGTCCTTGTACACCAGTCATTGAAAGTGAGCATGTAGGCATAAAGAAGCCAAGTGGTACGTTGATCTTCATAGTGAGAGGATCCGAGTACAGGAGCAGGGATGTCTTGCTTCAATTATACAGGGCCTTGGCAGGGCAGCACGGTAATGCAGTGGGTTAGCCCTGCTCAGCGCCAGCCCTAGGGTTGCTGGCGCCCCGGGCAAGCTGAACTTCAGCACGGTGGCACAGTGGGTTAGCCCTGCTGCCTCACGGCACCGAGGTCCCAGGTTCGGTCCCAGCTCTGGGTCACTGTACGTGTGGAGTTTGCACATTCTCCGTGTGTTTGCGTGGGTTTCGCCCTCAAAACCCAAAGATGTGCGGGGTAGGTGGATTGGCCACACTAAATTGCCCCTTAATCGGAAAAAATGAACTGGGTACTCTAAATTTTTTTTTTAATACAGGGCCTTGGTGAGGCTCTAATTGCCCTTTAACTGACTAGCTTCCTGAGCCATTTCAGAGGGCAGTTAAGGGTCAACAGCATTAGTGGTGGGCTGGTAAGGATGGTGGGTGTCCTTTCTTCCTGAAAGGACATTGGGGAACAATCGAGAACTGTTTTATTTTCATCATTCGACTTTTAATTCCAGATTTGTACTGAATTCAAATTTGGTGGGATTTGAACCCAGGTCCCCGGAGCTTCATTGTGTCTCTGGATTACTAGGATTACTAGTCCAGTCACAATACCACTGTGGTGGTATGAATGTGAGCACTGCCATTGGTGCAGAGCATGGGTTTCCCATTGGCTCTGGCTGGTCATGTGCCTCTCGTCCGATTGGCTGGGACTAGTCGTGTGACTGCTCACCAATTGGTCGAGAGGCAAGTAGATCCCGCCTCTGAGGCGGGGTATAAATACCCAGAGTTCCTGGCGGTCGGCCTTTCTCTGTAGTCGACCACCGGGCTAACAACTAGTTGATTAAAGCCACAGTTTGGATCTTCATCGTGTCTCGAGTCCAATTGATTGATCAATTTAATCAGCTAGAATTTTGGAATGGAGCTACGCATCAAGCCTGACTGCCTCCGCACCAGCCCGCATGCTGCAAATGCGTCTGCAATCTTTAAACACTGGCAGGCGTGTTTTAATAGTTACCTGACGACTGCAGCTGGCAAGCCCACCAAGGAGCAGAAACTCCACATCCTCCACTCATGCGTGGGCACAGCGGTATACTCAATGATTGAGGACGAAAGCGATTATGATGCGGCCATGGAGATTCTCAAAGGACACTTTCTCCGGCCGGTCAACAAAGTTTACGCACGGCATCTCCTGACGACTAGACAACAGTTCCCTGGTGAGTCGCTCGATGAGTTTTACCAGGCCCTCGCAGCACTAGGGAGACCGTGCGCATGTCTCCAGGTTTCAGCGACTGAGCACATGGAACTTTTAATTAGAGACGCTTACGTTGCTGGCATGCAGTCCCCTTCTATCCGCCAACGATTGCTGGAGAAGAACACCTTCAGCCTAGCTGAGGCACGGACTCTTGCAACCTCCCTGGACCGTGGACCCCGACCCCCCCCCCCAAACCTGTGCTGCGGGTCGCTCCGACAAACTAGCGGGGCCCCGTTGCTATTTTTGTGGTCTCTCCAAGCACCCCCGCCCGCGCTGCCCGGCCCACTCCGCTCTGTGTAAGAGCTGCGGGAAGAAGGGCCACTACGCGGTGGTCTGCAAGACCAAGTCGGTTGCTGCTGTTCCGCGCAGCGACCGCGGATCGCCCCCCCTGGGCCCCCCAGGGCCCAGCGCCGCACATCAAAACCTCTCCGGCCCGCCTCCCGGCCCCCTCAACGGGCCCACGGTCCTCCCGACCCTCATTTCCAGCTGCCCCGACCGGCCCGCAGACGCCGCTGACACTGCCCCCAGCTGCCACAAGGTTCTCACGGGCGCCGCCATCTTGGGCCCCGGACGCCATGTGCGGGCCATGGGCGCCGCCGTCTTGGGGCCCCGGCTCCACGTGTGGGTCTTGGGCTCCGCCATCTTGGGACCCCGACTCCACGTGCGGGTCCTGGGCGCCGCCATCTTGGGCCAACACGGAAGGCCCTGCCAGCGATTACTCTGCCACCGAGGAGGATCTGGAACTCTCACCACGACTTGTTTCCATCACACTTGACCAGTCGCGACCACGCACGCTCGCCAAGACTATGACAACGAGCCAGCTCAACGGACACAAAACGAGATGCCTGCTGGACTCCTGGAGAACGGAAAGTTTCGTCCACCCTGACACGGTAAGACGCTGCGCGCTCCCCATCCATCCAGTTAAGCATAAGGTTGAATTGGCCTCGGGTTCGCACTCCGTCCAAATCACCGGGTGCTGCATAGCGGACCTCACGGTCCAGGGGAGGGTTTTCAGAAACATCAAACTCCTCATCCTCCCCCGTCTATGCGCTCCGGCACTCTTGGGCCTGGATTTCCAGTGCAACCTGCAGAGCTTGACCTTTCAATTTGGTGGCCCTATTCCCCCTCTTACTGTTTGCAGCCTCGCGTCCCTCAAAGTGGACCCCCCTTCCTTGTTTGCTAATCTCACCCCAGTTTGTAAACCTGTCGCCACTAGGAGCAGACGATACAGTGCCCAGGACCGGACCTTCGTCGGGTCCGAGGTCCAGAGGCTCCTTAAGGAAGGTGTTATTGAGGCCAGCAACAGTCCCTGGCGAGCCCAAATGCTGGTAGTTCGGACTGGGGAGAAAAACCGATGGTCATCGATTACAGTCAGACCATCAACAGGTTTACGCAGCTGGACGCGTATCCTCTCCCCCGTATTTCCGACCTGGTTAACAGGATCGCGAAATACAAAGCCTTTTTCACGGTGGACCTTAAGTCCGCCTACCACCAGCTCCCCATCCGCGTGAGTGACCAAAAGTACACCGCGTTTGAGGCAGATGGGCACCTCTACCACTTCCTCAGGGTTCCATTCGGTGTCACAAATGGGGTCTCAGGGCAGCATGGTGGCACAGTGGTTAGCATTGTTGCCTACGGCGCTGAGGACCCGGGTTCGAATCCCGGCCCTGGGTCACTGTCCGTGTGGAGTTTGCACATTCTCCCCGTGTCTGCGTGGGTTTCACCCCCACAACCCAAAAGATGTGCAGGATAGGTGGATTGACCATTCTAAATTGCCCCTTAATTGGAAAAAAATAATTGGGTACTCTAAATTTATAAAAAAACAAAAAAAAAAACAAATGGGGTCTCGGTCTTCCAACGGGAGATGGACCGAATGGTCGACAAGTACGGTTTACGAGCCACCTTCCCGTATCTCGATAACGTCACCATCTGCGGCCACGACCAGCAGGACCACGACATCAACCTCCAAAAATTCCTCCGAACCGCAAAACTCCTTAATTTAACTTAGAATAAGGATAAGTGCGTGTTTAGCACTGACTGTCTAGCCATCCTTGGCTACGTAGTGTGTAACGGAGTGATAGGCCCCAACCCCGAATGCATGCGCCCCCTGATGCAACTTCCCCCTCCCCAACTCCCTCAAATTCCTCAAACGCTGCCTGGGCTTCTTCTCATATTACGCCCAGTGGGTCCCCAACTATGCCGACAAAGCCCGCCCCCTCATCCAGCCCACCTCCTTTCCCCTGTCGCTGGAGGCCCGCCAGGCCTTTAGCCCCATCAAAGCGGATATCGCAAAGGCCACGATGCATGCTATCGACGAGTCCCTCCCATTCCAGGTCGAGAGCGACGCGTCTGACGTAGCTCTGGCGGCCATCCTGAACCAAGCGGGCAGACCCGTGGCCTTCTTTTCACAAACCCTCCACGCTTCCGAAATCCGCCATTCCTCAGTGGAAAAGGAGGCACAGGCCATAGTTGAAGCTGTGCAATATTGGAGGCACTATCTGGCCGGCAGGAGGTTTACCCTCCTCGCAGCCCAACGGTCAGTAGCTTTCATGTTCGATAATGCACACAGGGGCAAGATCAAGAACGACAAGATCTTGTGGTGGTGGATCGAGTTGTCCACGTACAACAACGATATCTTGTATCGTCCTGGGAAGCTCAATGAGCCTCCCGATGCCCTATCCCGGGGTACATGCGCCAGCGCGCAGATCGTCCGCCTCTGCTCCCCCACACGGGATCCCTCTGCCATCCAGGGGTCACCCGTTTTTACCATTTTATTAAGACCCGCAACCTGCCCTACTCCGTTGAGGAGGTCAGGACCGTCACCAGGGACTGCCACATCTGCGCCAAGTGAAAACCGCACTTATACCGCCCCGAACGAGCGCATCTGAGCAAGGCATTCCGCCCCTTTGAACGTCTCAGTATAGACTTCAAGGGTCCCCTCCCCTCCAACAACCGTAACACATATTTCTTGAGTGTTTTCGACGAATACTCCCGCTTCCCTTTTGCCATTCCCTGTCCCGACATGACCACAACAACCGTCATAAAGGCCCTCCTATCCATCTTCTCCCTGTTCGGTTACCCCGCGTACATCCACAGCGACCGGAGGTCCTCCTTTATGAGTGACGAACTGCGTCAGTTCCTGCTCAGCCGGGGCATAGCCTCTAGCAGGACGACCAGTTATAACCCCCGGCGTTCGAGCGAGAGAATGGCACCATTTGGAAGACCATCCTGCTGGCCCTACGGTCCAGAGATCTCCTTATTCCCCGTTGGCAAGAAGTCATCCCCGACACCATGCATTCAATCCTGTCTCTCCTATGTAATACCTCTAATCAAACACCTCATGAACGTCTTCTTGTTTTCCCCAGGAAGTCGTCCTCAGGATCCCCTCTCCCGACCTGGCTGGCCACCCCCAGGCCCATCTTGCTCCAAAAGCATGTGCGGGTGCACAAGTCCAACCCGCTGGTTGAGCGAGTCCAGTTACTCCACGCCAACCCGCAGTATGCGTATGTGGAGTATCCCGACGGTCGGCAGGATACGGTCTCACTTCGGAACCTGGCACCCGCCGGCGTGCGGCCTTCTCCCCCTACATCAACACCTCCCCTCCACATCAACACCTCCCCCCCAACCCCAATTCCCCCCAGCACCCCCCGCGCCCCCACGACCAAGCGCACATGCCCCCCTCTCCCCCGATTACAGCGTCTCCACCACCGGCCCGGGGTACGGAGACACATCTATTACCGACGCTCCCGGAGGCAAGGACGACCATCGGCCCGACGTCACCGGCTCCACTGCGACGGTCCACCAGAACACCACGGGCACCCGACAGGCTGATCGTGTCCATCTGATGTGACCATGGGACATTTTTGGACTTTGTTGTTATTCTGTTGCACCTTAAGTAGTAGTAGTAGTATTGTTTTTTTGCCACGAGCCAGTGGGCAGCCCACCTTTTTCAATTTTCGCTGCTCATACCACCAGTCCTCGGACCCCCCCCTCTCTCTCTTCCACTTATACCTCCCCCCGCCTTCTTTCTCCACAAGAGGTGAATGTGGTGGTATGAATGTGAGCACTGCCATTGGTGCAGTGCATGGGTTTCCCATTGGCTCTGGCTGGTCATGTGCCTCTCATCCGATTGGCTGGGACTAGTCATGTGACTGCTCACCAATTGGTCGAGAGGCAAGTAGACCCCGCCTCCGAAGCAGGGTATAAGTACCCAGAGTTCCCAGCGGTCGGCCTTTCTCTGTAGTCGACCACCGGGCTAACAACTAGCTGATTAAAGCCACAGTTTGGATCTTAATCGTGTCTCGAGTCCAATTGATGGTACATCAACCACTATGCCAGATGCCTCTCCCTGACTTAAGCACTTAGCAATGAATAAAGTTTCGCACTCAAGTGGTAAATTTTATCGACAGAATAAAGGAAGCAATGATGGATAGCAGTGCAAAGGAAATCTGGGGCTGGATATCGTGCACCCACCAGCAGGTTTGAGGCTGGGGGAACTCCTAAAATCCAACAGTAGGCCTTCCGACCTCTGACCTTTCTGAAATTTTACAAGGGGAGAGGAGTTGTCAGTTGGCCCTTCTGCCCATGGGTCTTTTATGGCCCTTAAGTGGCCCACTAGTGGCCATTTAATGGCCACATCCCACCTCCGCTCCCCGCCCCACCACGATTTTATCTGCTTTGGTGGAGGCCCAAGCCAAACAGGAAGCCTAGCAGCTCTACCTCCACAGGCTGGTGTCAGGCAGAGGGTGGGGAGAAGCAACCTCCATCAGTAACAGTTACCCAGAAAAGGTCAGACAAATTAAAACCACTACTAACCCCTGGGCAATTATAGTACTGACTCGCTACGGAACTCCTCCCACTCACCCTCCCTTCCCAATAGTCCTACCCGGCAAACATCCCCACCCCCACAACTAACCTTTCCCTTCAAACATCCAACCCTCCCCAATAAACCCGCCCCCAACCTACAACACCAGACCCCCCCCCCCCCCCCCACCCCCTCACTGACCACCTAACACCTCTCCTGACTGACTCCAATCCCTACAATCCTGCCCACTTACCTCACTTTTGTACGGGCAACCAAGAGTCCACACCGAGTCGGTCAAAATAAAAACTTATTTTATTTTACAATAACCGTTACAAACAGCTCCAGTAGTTCCCTACTGGGTGTTCTCTAGTCAGTGCCTTACTGATTTACTCTGTTTATACATAACCAGAGATTGTTGAGGGTTTCCCCTCCCCCTTATTAGGGGAGCTCGTATTACGCAAGATCCACGAGGCAGTTAATCATCCCCACCCCGTAAGAGCCGTACACTCACAAATCTACCTTCTTAGAAGTGGCTGGGCCTTAAAACACACTTGCTTTATGGCAGCCAGTAAAAATGGGGGCGTGACCTCCTTGCAACTGACTGTGCAGCCCTAGACTGAAGGCCTCAGGTGTCTCCACTACAGTTCTAATCCTAACCTTAACCCTAACTCGGCCTGGGCACAAGGTCAGGTGAGAAAGGATCACCTGGATTTCGAGGTAGGAAACTAGGAGAGGAGTGGCCACCTGGTTGATTGCTGCTCTGAGGGAGTTCTTGGTCTGTCAATTTGAGTGTGGAATGGTCTTGTAGCACCTGATTAAATCACATTCTTAAAAGGATACGTGTCGCTCGTTTCTAAAATAATTTGGAGTCTTTCCAGTTTACAGTCTCAGTTCCAAATCATCAGGGAATAACATTTTAGGATGTCCAACTCTCATTTAAAAAAATAAATAAATTTAGAGTACCCAATTATTATTTTTTTCCAATTAAGGGGCTAAATCCACCTAACTGCACATCCTTGGATTGTGGGGATGAAACTCACGCAGAAACGGGAAGAATGTGCAAACTCCACACAGACAGTGATGTAGGGCCGGGATTCGAACATGGGTCCTCAGCGCCGCAGTCCCAGTGCTAACCACTGCATCACTGTACTGCTCTCATTAATACTGCTTGAATAAACAGCGGTCAGAGTGTGTATTTTATATATTCATTGGTGCAGTGAAAAATACTAAAGGAATGAAAGAAACACAGTGGAATAATTCATGAAGTGATTATAAAATAGCATTATGGATTGCCCACTTCTCCCGCACAACATTCGAGCACTTTTCCCTCGGAGGCAAATATTAAACTTACAGTGTTTATGTTTAACTGCTTTCAGATTTTAAAACAAATCAAGATTCTATCTGTTCGCTCTGTTGGGCATAAAACATCCGATATCCTGGCCAATATTTATCGCTCAACCAATATCACAGAAAACAGATTTTCTGATCGTTACATTGTCGGGATCTGGTGCAGGAGACGGTTTGGGGGAACATAACCACATCACCAGGTTAGCCAAGATGTCTCCATTGGATGTACCTGCATTAAGGAGAGATATTAGGCTCTTTAAATGAGCAGGGGAGGAACCATGAAGAACCATAACCAATGAGCCATATAATTGTAATGGTAAGTGGGGGACTGCTGATAGAAAAAAACGCCCATTCAGAAATATTCTTTGGAAAGAAAGCGGCGTTTCTGCAAATCTAAAGAAGTGTCAGACAAACCATTAATGTTTGAATAACAGAAGCTTCAAACACAACTCTTAATCTAGCCCAAAGGAACGTTGAGGCATTGACAAAAGAGATCACAGAAAGAAAAACCTTATTACAAGTTTGCCAACCAAGCAATGTCAGCAATTCACTTCACTTCACATGTCAAAACAGGTTCCTTAGTATCTGGGGGATGGAGGATGATGACAACTCACTGTGAGATGAACTGTGATGCTCCTCTGTCTGACAAAGTCTGACTCTTGTCCTTTAGATAACATACCACTGAGTCCAGCCACTCGCAGCCAGAGACGGCTGGCTCAGTACTGGGCTGCAGATGGGAAGGTCATGGTCAGCAGAGGATTTGCGGCAATCTGGATTCGCCAGAGAACAGGGTGTAATCAATTGTACATATGTGGCTTTGAGAGCTCCCTGGCAGCAGACCTGATCTTCATTATCAGGAAAGGGTTCCACTCCATCAACATTGAGCTGGTGTGTGATCATCAGAGTCGTACCCAGGTGCCACATATATTTGAAGGGTGCATCGCTTACTGGATTGACTGCTGGGTGACAAGGGGTACTGCAAAGAAAAGATGGTTCCTGACACTGGTGCATTTTCCTCAAAGTGCGTCGGCGGAGAGGTACAATACAGCTATACGACAAGATCCATCATCGAGGCGACCATTGGCATCCTGAAGATATGTTTCCGATATTTGGACCACTCAAGAGGGCCCCAGCTGTACATTCCACAAAGGGTGTCACACAGCTCACCAGCCCAAACCCTGCATCAACTACACATGATGCAGACATGGCCACCTGAACAAGACACTCTCGCAGCCACAGAGATGCACAGTTGGTTGGAGAGACCACCATGGCTGCAGGTCTTGTGCTTTGGTACAAACTATAACAACAGCCCATTGTTGATGAAACAACTTTACCTGCAACTTTCCAAGTCACATGAGTACACACAGCTTTTTGGTGTGTTGTAAGGAATAAAAGCTCCAATGTGCAGACAGTTTCAGGAAAGAGCTTGACACAGCTCCCCAACATTACACAAGGGATGAGTAACTAACATAAGTCTGTTAAACATCAGGTGAATCTGAGGCTCAGCAACTTCTGATAGCAACACCCTGTTCTCTGTGATGATGGGGGACTGGTACCATTAACTCTCCTTGGCCTGGGGACTTGGAGGTGATGGGGGTCACAGGCAGAAAGGGTTGGTCAGACACACTTGGAGTCATCTTGGTAGATGGTCCCAGGTGTGCAGCTGACGGTCCTCCTGTGGGTGCCTGAGGGTGTCCTGCCGGATTCCCTGAGGAGAAGAGGAACCTGGAGGGAGGTCCAGGTGTCTCACCCCTCTCTTGTCTCGCCACTGATCCCACCTATTCCTATCGTGAGTGAGTGCAGGTCCGAGAGCAAATCCAGCAGGATCCGCTGAACCAAGGTCTCTAAGGTGATCGTCACCCTTCCCATGGAGCTCTCCCAGTGCTCGCTCATCAGAGCCACAACATCAGACAGCATGCAAGCACCCTCCTCCATCCTTCACTCTCGTATGCTGACAGCCTCTCACAATTCTATCTGTTTTTCCACCTCCAGCATGTGTGACATGTCCACTTCCAGAAGCTCATCACCAGACTCAGATTCAGCAGGCGCCTGTTCTCCAGCAGTCCTCCGACTGCTGTGGAGACGTATCTGTTAGGTATTCCTCGCATTGCATTCCTGAGCCTATTCTACAACTAGGACACCCCCGGTAGTGTGTCTCTGAGCTGGTGGAGGATGCAGGTGAATGAAGTGATGGCTATTTATAAGATGCATCCTTGGCATCCTCCTCTGAGGCGTCCTGTGGGCTGGGGCTCTGGTGATCTGTCTGGGGTTGCTGGTGCCTGTAAGACAGGGAAGATAGATTTAGTTCATGAACAGACTGAAAAGACATTAAACGTCACTCACTGTGAACGTCAGGATGTGACCAACTGATGGAAGGTTCACCGATACTGGCTAGCTGGGAGAGGCTGATCACACCTTCTCCACAGGAGAGATCCCTGCCAACTGGGCAGCATCCTCCTCAAATTCACTAATCTCCAGGATGTCAACTGTCCCTCGTGCAGTCTGGAATCTCACCCTCCTGTTGTGGCAGGCTTGGGGTACGTGAAGACAAATGGCTGGAATGTGATGAGAAGGGATGGAGCAGAGGTTGGGAAGCTTGCATGCCTGCTGTGTGTGCTGAACCCTCCCCAATGAGGGCTGAAGATGATATTTGTGCAGAATGATACATGAGATGCTGGGGACTTTAAAGTGTCTGTCGGAAATTCAATGCTGTTATCTCCCCTGCTAAAATGAGATGGGAGGGTGGGGGGGAGCTCCCTTAGGTGATGGGATAGTACAGCGGGAAATCCCAGTGATGATAAATTTCAAGGCGTGGTATTCCCAACCTTTCCCAGTGGAAACCACATTGCATCATTGACGGGGAGGTGTGGGGGGGAGGGGGGGGGGGGGAACAGGGACAATGTCTACGGGAAATCCCACCGGTGTTTAGGGACTTCCGTTTCATTTCCATTAGTTTTCCCACCCACAGAAAATGGGGGTGGAAACTCCCCCCTCCCATCCCTCCCACACCTGTTGGGTGGGATTTTACACACTTTGAGACTAAACTAAATGTTGGGTGGGATTATCAGCTTGTTTCCCGCTGTGCTGTGTGACAGGATAGTGCACCCGACTTTATGCTCGGAAGGACATTGATTACGCATCGGTGAGGACCTCTCCCCATCACATGGCAAGGCGGGCACTGAGTTGGCCGCCTTGCCATCAGCGAATGGGTTTGAAGGTCCCAGCATCATATTTAAACAGCACCTGAACACAGACATTCACTCTCTGCTGCCAAGCTGTCTTCTCCACTGATCCTGAGATGCTGCCTGCAGTGTAGGAAGAGGATGAATGATCTTATCCGCTTCGCCAGGGTAAGTCAACCTTGTGATCACTCCACACTCGCACTCTCATGTTGGCATCATGCACAGTCCTCAGCGATCTCACACAATGGACAGAATTTTCCCATAATTGTAGAGTATCAGCTCCAACTGAAAACTGATGTGTGTCTCTCCAGATCCACTGCTGAGTTTTCAGACCAGATCTTTAGCCACAGAGAAGCGGCTTACGCCGGCAGTCAGGCTGGGCTGGGGCCTGATAGAGCTGGCAAGGCCGGCACCAGGGAGCAGGGTGCCATCATTAACGGTCACCCCGATCAGAGCTGACATTAAAATCCTCCCAACACTGCCCACACCCCCAATGAAGGTATTGGGGGATCTTCATGCACCCCCAGCACAAAGGTATCGGCGGCTCACCCCCATCCACAGCACAATTATCAGGGGATCTCCCCTCCCATTCCCACAACCATCATAGCAGTATCGCTAACGCCACCTCCCTTCACTGCCAGGTTCCTCCCCCATCACTGCCAGGTCTCCCTGTCGATGCCTTCAAAGGCTTGATGCGCTTCCCCCCCACCACACATAATGAGACCGTCCCCAATTGCGCTTACCAAAGGTCCCATCCCTGGCACAGAATGGCATTACCAGTTTTGCACTTCTAGGTTGTCACAGACTGGCAATGACAGGCTGGCAGTGCCAATCCATGCCAGGAGCACTGCCAGGCCACTGCCTGGGCAAGTCTCTCTCCCCCTAACTCCCGCGCATCCCAGGGCAATACTCACCTTGGCACCCCTAATGGATCCCAACTGCTTCCTGCCTTCCTAAAGCTGTTGTGAAGCTCACTGACATGAAGTTCCATCGGCAAGTTTTGAATACAGTGAGGGGGGATCATGTGATGGATAGACCCTTTAATAATGTTCAAATTCATTAAAATGTATTTCGGCAGCACGGTGGCGCAGTGGTTAGTGCTGCTGCCTCACGGCGTCGAGGTCCCAGGTTCGCTCCCGGCTCTGGGTGAATTGGCCGCGCTAAATTGCCCCGTAATTGGGAGAAATTAATTGGGTACTCTAAATTTATTTAGTAAAAATGTATTTAAATCATGGCGTCACCATTGGGGAATAGAGGAAATCGAGAAATGAGATCTCACTGGTGTGAACCCCGTTTCTGGAATCTCACAGGATTTTGTGTCCATGTCGCTATTCTCACTGACAGCGAACACAGGTGCACAATTGCTCCAATGGGTGGGAGTTTCTACCCCGACACTGGCAGGCAATAATGCGGTAGCACTGGAAGACCTGGAAAGCGATTGATCTCTACTGTCCAAATTTAATTTTTTATTAATTAAGAGTACCGGATTATTTTTTTCCCAATAAAGGGGCAATTTACCGTGGCCAATCCACCTAACCTGCATACCTTTTGAGTTGTGGGGTGAAACTCGCTCAGACACGGGGAGAATGTGCAAACTCCACACCGACAGTGACCTGGGGCCCGGATCGAGCCCGGGTCCTCAGCGCCGTAGGCAGCAGTGCTAACCACTGCGCCACTGTGCCACCCTTCTGCTGTCCAAATTTTCTCGTCTCGCCTGCAACAATGCTCGTCAGTGCCAGGGTAGAAAGTCTCTCTCTCAGCTCAGTGAGTGTGAATGTAATGTGGGAAAGCCAGCTCAGCCCAGGTCACCATGGCGAAGTGGGGCCGACCAGTGCACTTTGATAACTTGCTACTTTACCAATCCACATGCTACTTTACAGGGGTTTTCCATCTTTCCACACAGGGGCCGAGGTCACAGTACATTTTGGGGTCGGTGAGGAGAGTGGGTGCGGACGTGGCTGGTTTGAAGATACACCTTAGTTCTCCAATACAGCAGCCCAGCCCCTAACATCGTTTAAATGCCCCTAAACCTCACCCCCACCCTACTATGACATCTCATATTCCCCCATGCCACCTCAAACCCCGGTTTCCCCCATAGCCACTCACCAAATGTGTACTATGTACAGTCTCAGGATCCATGCAGTAGCATTGGAAATTACTAGAAAACCATTAAACCTCGAACAATTTGAGAATATCCTGAATTTAAACTGACTGGATAGAATTTTACGTTTATTGCACTAATTTTCAACTCGAGGGAACATCCTAGCAATCAGTGTACAGACTCTTTGGGGCAGCACAGTGGCGCAGTGGTTAGCACTGGGACTGCAGCGCCAAGGACCTGGGTGGAGTTTGCACATTCTCCCTGTCTCTGGGTGGGTTTCACCCCCACAACCCAAAGATGTGCAGGTTTGGTAGATTGGCCATGCTAAATTGCCCCTTAATTGGACAAATAAATAATTGGGTACTCTAAATTTAATTTTAAAAAGTGTACAGACTCTTCATTCTATCCCCTGTCTCCTGCCTGTCAACTGTTTTCCAATCAATGTCACAAGATTAATGTTGATTTACTCCAAATGTGAAAGTAATTTTCTTAAGTCACCTTCTGCGAGAACTGTGAAACAGGGAGCAGGGAAACGTGAACATATGCACATCTGGCTACAGATTCAGCCTCATGTATTTGGGGATTTAGAGATATTTCCCTGACAAAACTGTGCAGCAGTATGATGAAAGCAATGCAGAATCTTGGCTTCATCACTCTTAAGTGGTTTCTTGCTATCATGAGGTTGGGACTGCACATAAGATTTCCCTTTGTTCTTCTGTAACGTCAACATTCAGATCAGATCCCCAGCTTCCTTGAGATGATTAGGCACCAGAATCATTAAAGTAGGGCTGGAATAAAGTAAAGAGATTGTTTTGTTATCCACTGTATTGAGAGACAGGAAATCCTCCTGAGTTGTCCAAGATCTAGTCGTGTGGGGCATGAGCTTTTCATTAAAAAAAAACCCTGTATCCAAAGGTACTGGGAAGTGTCAGCGCTTTCAAAGTGATATCTTGCTCTGCAAAACCTCACTGCTGTCAAACAACTGAACAATGATTTTAAGACCTTATTGTGCGAGCTCAGGAAACCCTACCTTGTCATTGTGAACGGTTTATCAGCAGTGGTTAATTAGCTGACAGCCCCTGGGGAAAGTGAAAGAGGTGACCGGCATCCTCAGAACAGTCCAGACCAGTCTTTGCAGATCATTGGCAGGATTGCCATTGGATTCAGAAAGGGAGATTTTGTTCCAACCACAACCCCCCCCCCCCCCCCCACCCCACCCCTCTGCCTCCTCCATTCCAACCCAAAGTTGTTCTGCAGCAGTGAAAAGAAATTTGCGTATCGCATGAATTTCAGGAAAATAAATTGACACAGCAAATTCAAGCAGCTCGAGAGTTACAAAATACAACTGGCTGTGACAACGCCTGCCTTATTGTAGGGAGCTATTGGTATTTAAGGTGCTTTCATTCCCAAATTGGGAATGGTATTCACCTTCATTAAATATTTGCAAATCCGGGGGGCAGCGTGGTTGTGAGGTGGTTCGCACTACTGCCTCATGGCGTTGAGAACCTGGGATCAGCCTGGACCCTGGGACACTGTCCGTGTGGAGTTTGCACATTCTCCCCGTGTCTGCATGGGTCTCACCACCACAACCCAGATGTGCAGGGTAGGTGGATTGGCCATGCTAATTTACCCCTTCATTTGGGAAACAAAAGAATTGGGTACACTAAATTTATTTTGAAATATGTTTACAAATCTTACATAGAACATACAGTGCAGAAGGAGGCCATTCGGCCCATCAAGTCTGCACCGACCCACTTAAGCCCCACTTCCACCCAATCCCCATAACCTATCCTATCCCCTCCTAACCTTTTTGGTCACTAAGGGCAATTTACCATGGCCAATCCACCTAACCTGCACATCTTTGGACTGTGAGAGGAAACCGGAGCACCCTGAAGAAACTCACGCAGGCACGGGGAGAACATGCAGACTCTGCACAGACAGTGACCCAGCAGGGAATTGAACCTGGGACCATGGCACTGTGAAGCCACAGTTCTATCCACTTGTGCTACCCTCAAATGAAGTAAGTCTGAAACAGACTTTGTGAAATGGAATATATCTTTATTATTTGTTTTTGAAATGAGTGCAGTTCTTCATTATCAAAACTTTATGCAGTTACTACTATGTGGTAAAAGAAGATAGGAAACAATGTTTAATATTGCATTGATCAGTTGTAGTGGAGATGAAAATTGGTTTGCAATAAAAGCATGCTCGGTGTGGTGTCCCCTTTAAATAATGCTTTTGGCTTAGAGATGATAATTTACAGTTCAGCGTCCATAGACATAGAACAGTACAGCACAGAACAGGCCCTTCGGCCCTCGATGTTGTGCCGAGCAATGATCACCCTACTCAAACCCACGTATCCACCCTATACCCGTAACCGAACAACCCCCCCCCCCTTAACCTTACTTTTTAGGACACTACGGGCAATTTAGCATGGCCAATCCACCTAACCCGCACATCTTTGGACTGTGGGAGGAAACCGGAGCACCCGGAGGAAACCCACGCACACAGGGAGAACGTGCAGACTCCACACAGACAGTGACCCAGCCGGGAATCGAACCTGGGACCCTGGAGCTGTGAAGTATTTATGCTAACCACCATGCTACCGTGCTGCCCACCATGCTGTGAATGTTTGGCATTCTCTGAGTTTCACTGCAACTGATAAAGGAAAATAACGACAAACCCTTTTATGGTGTAAGAGAACAAGGTGAAAACCGGTCCAGATCATGGAGATGATATTTACAGTTGTCTAAAGAAGAGTTTTATTCACAATGAACAGACTTACAAAAAGTTAAGGCTGAGCGAATATGCTGCAATACTCTACTGGGTGACAAAAAATTCTCAAAGGTAGGTAAGGTAAAGCCAAAGAAACAGAATGGAAAATACATGAGAAACGTTTTCAAGAAGCAGTTAGATATAAAACTTAGGGCAAAACAGATCGAAGGACATGGGGGAAAGCGGGTTTAGGCTATTGAGTTGGCTATTGGCGGAATAGGCTCAAAGGGCCGAATGGCCTCCTCCTGCTCTTATTTTTTCTGTTTCTATGACAGGAGAAAACTGAAGCGGGTAACTAAATCTGAAGTCGCTGAGGTCAATGTTCATTCCTAAATACATGCGCCAAAACCTCCACCCAGATTAGGAAACTTGTGCATATTTTCTGTTCCTGCTCCTTGTTTTCACTCTTCTGGCTGAACAAAGCTATCGTGACTGGAATCGCTGGCAATTTTCTTGTGAAATTGATTGCTAAGGCCAATGGCTTGACCAGTGAGATGCAAAGTTCTCTTTGGTGTCTACCTGTGTTCATTTACCTTTAATTGGGCCCTGATTGAAAGTGATGCTGTTCCGTGCTTTCCTGTTGCATGTTGCATCTCAAACAGATGTGCTGCTATGGCACTGTTGTCCACAGCACGGCCTGTTTTAGAGAACCTACAATCTGACCTGTGAACCACTGAGGACTTCTGCCCAATCCCTTCCTGTTGCCACCTCTCAGGGTGACAGTTTCCTTCCTCCTGTGAAGGCCCCTCAACAGATGCTGCCTATCATTCTACCCCCGCCCCCTGTTCCTGGACCTCTCTTCCAAGTTACAATGCCCCGCCATCACCCATCAACTACCCACCCACACTTTCCCGACTCTGGGTTCAGGCCCCTCTCGGATTTCCAAAAGTATATTGTTCCTGGTTGTTGTCAAGATATGAAAGGTCCAGAATTTTAAACCAATAAAAACTCTAAAACTCTTCATGGCAATTTTAATCCCATTTTAAGCAAAGGCTGAGCATTTTAGAAGCATGAATAAACATCTTCGAACTGAGAGTGCTCATGGAGCAGAGAGGAAAGGGAACCTGTGATAGCAGGTAGAAATTGTTGGAAGTGTTTCTCCATAGGGAATCATTACTTATTTTTAAAAATGAATATATTCAGCAGTAAGTTAAGTAATACATGTTAACCCAATCTCAAAGTGATGCCAGGGGGTTATTTAGCCTAAAACTGTGTAATAACCCTCACAAGACCCACGGGTACGACCTGATTGATCTCCCCGTGGGGCTCAAGGAATACAAGGTCCCCCACAGATGGGCGGAGGTCCATCAGCTGTAGCTCTTAGAATCAACCATTAAAAGCCGGCCCGGATTGGGACTGGATGGGAATCATGTGTTGTACGTCGAGTTGCGGCTTTTTCCTTTGGTTGGAAATAAAGCACCATTTTGATTCACTTTCTCGGTTCTCCGGAGCTTTTATACTGGCAACAAAGAAAATCTACTGCTGCGATTCTGGATGTCCCGACCACATTTGAATTCCTCAGCATGAGAGCAAGGTCAGAGAGATTTAAAAAATGGGGCTTTTTGGAGGGTGGAGGCTTTTGACGCAGGCGTGGAAGATTGGGCCCAGTATACTAAACAGATGCGGTATTTCTTCCAAGCGAATGGTATTTTTTGTAGATCACAAATGAGTCCGAACCGAGTAGATGAAAGAAAACTTGGTTAATAATATCCATCAGATCCCAGCTGTTGACACCATACCTGGCCGACTTTATACAGAACTTAACCAATGGCTGATTTAGGGCTCAAGGAATTCTTGAGGTGCCTTCGCAAACTGGCCAGCTAATGCTATATACGTTATAGTCCATGGAGTAATGCCGCCCAAGAGCAAGGCCGAGGGGACCCTGTCGCGACCTGAGCAATGTTGTGGTCTTTCGTTTGGAAAAAAGTGCCATTTTGATTCATCTTGTTCGGTCTCCTGAGCGTTATACGCTGTAAACCCTTCAAATGAGCAATGGCTCGGGAGATCCACTGCTATTAAATGTTCATTGTATTCTTAGCAACATATGGGCAGGAGTTTCTATCGGCTCTATAGGTGTTGTGCAAATAGAATAAGCGGTGTGTTTCCCACTGGGTTGTGTGCCCGATTTAACGCTTGGGTGTTCATTAATTATGCATCAGCAAGCATCACTGCGAATCACATGGCGGGTGGTCCGTCCACCCCACCGTCACATGTTGGGGGTCATAGTTCTTGGCACGTTATTTAAATACCCAGTGAACAAAAAGAATATTGCACCCAGTTTTATTCACAGCTTTCTGGGGGCTTTAATCAGAGGCGCTGCCAGCGCGCTCTATCCGAAGGGTGGATCCAGGACGGCCGCCAACCTCACCCTGCCGGCCTGGGCAACGATTGCAGTGGGGGTCAGCTCAGTGGGCAACTGTCAGAGAAACGCAACCCTGTGCAGGAAGAACAGAGGTGTCTCGAGGTTTGTGCCCCGGGAAAATTGAATTTCAGCCCCTTCATGACCTTTTGCCATTTTATAAAGACTTCATAATGACAAAAAAACCCTACAAATATAACAATGCAAAATTTATTACAGGTAAGTGAAAAAATCAAACTCAACAGGCATTCAGAAACGTACATTATCCTAACTGAAACTTCAAGACCTTTACAATTTGAAGGATTTTCTCGTGATAACAATTTTTTTGTACCCAATTATTTTTTCCAATTAAGGGGCAATTTAGCGTGGCCAATCCACCTATCTTGCACATCTTTTGGGTTGTGGAGGTGAAACCCATGCAGACACGGGGAGAATGTGCAAACTCCTCATGGATAGTGACCCAGGTTGTGGTAACAAAATTGAATGGTAAAAGAAAACTTAAGTTGTCACACTGAACAAATAAGTAAAAAAAAAAGAAAAGAAAAACCAAAGATAAATCAAACACAATAATAGACATGCAAATCCATGCATTAACGGAACTATTTTGTTTCTTTGACTTTTAGACCTACATATCTTTGCACAGCACATTCCATATTTATATTTCTGACACGGTCATTTTCTATTGACAAATTTGCAAGTGGATCAAATTTTTCTGGTGTCAATGACGATCGTAAGTATACCTTTATCAATTTCGGCCAAGCTTGGAGATCAGTTCCTTTGTCCATGTTTGAACCAAGGCTGTAATGAGGTCAGGAGCTGAGTGACCCTGACGGAATCCAAACTGAGCGACCGTCAGCAGGTTATTGCTGAGTAAGTGCTACCAGACAGCACTGTTGATGACCCCTTCCATCACTTTGCTGATTATTGAGAGTAGACTGATGGCTGGTAATTGGCAGGGTTGGATTTTTCCTGCTTTTTGTGTACAGGACATACGTGGGCACTTTTCCACATTGCCGGCTGATGCCAGTTTTGTAGCTGTACTGGAACAGCTTGGCTAGGGGTGCAACAAGTTCTGGAGCACAAGTCTTCAGTACTATTGCCGGGATATTGTCAGCATCCAGTGCCTTCTGCAGTTTCTTCATATCACGGGGGGTGAATCAAATTGGCTGAAGACTGGCATCTGTGATGCTGGGGACCTCTGGAGCAGACTGCGATGAGTCATCCACATGGCACTTCTGGCTTAAGAGTATAACAAATCCTTCAGCCTTGTCTTTTGTATTGATGTGCTGGACTTCTCCATCACTGAGGATGGGAATATTTGAGGAGCCTCCTCCTCCAGTGAGTTGTTTAATTCACGGCTGGATGTGGTCGCACTGCAGAGCTGTAGGTCTGATTTTTGGTCGTGGGATCGCTTAGTTCTGTCTATCACTTGATGCTTATGCTGTTTGGCACGCAAGTAGTTCTGTGTTGTAGCTTCACCAGGTTCACACCTCATTTTTCAGTATGCCTGATGTTGCTCCTGGCATGTCCTCCTCTACTCTTCATTGAACTAGGGTTGATTCCCGGCTTGGTGGTAATGGTAGAGTGGGGGATATGTCGGGTCATGAGGTTACAGATTGGTTGAGTGCAATTCTGCTGCTGATGGCCCACAGCGCATTATGGATGCCTAGTCTTGAGTTGCTAGATCTGTTCTGAATCTATCCCATTTAGCACAGTGGTAATGCCACACAACACGATGGAGGACTGTGTAGCGGTCAACCTACCGATACTGTCATGGACAGATGCATCTGCGGAAGGCAGGTTGGTGTGGATGAGGTTGTAATAACCTGCACAGGACTCATCCAGCATGAGATGATTGTTCCCAGCGCTCAATTGGACTGAGTTAACCCAGCACGAGCATTAAAGGCCGGCAGCTGTAGAGCCAGCTAAAAAGGAATGAGGACCCGGTGAAAGGTAACCGGGTCCTGTGCATGTATGATGCTGTTGCTGAAATAAAGGATTTTTAAGAAGCTCGTTGGACTCCCCTCGCTTTATCACAGAGGTCTAGTATGTTTTTCCCTCTCATTGGTTCCCTCACCCCCTGTCACACACTCAGTCTAGCAGTTATGTTCTTCAGGATTCAGCCAGCTTGGTGAGTAGTGGTGCTACCAAGCCACTCTTGGAGATATCCATTGAAGTCACCCACCTAGAGTCTCCCACTCTCAGTACTTCCTTCAACATGGAGGAGTACTGATTCATCAGCTGAGGGGGGACGGTACGTGGTAATCAGAGGGAGGTTTCCTTACCCATGTTTGACCTGAAGCCATGAGACCTCATGGAATCTGGAGTTGATGTTGAGGATTCCCAGGGCAACTTCCTCCCAAATGTAGACCACTGTGGTGCCATCTCTGCTGGATATGTCCTGCTAGTGGGACAGGACATACCGAAGGATGGTGATTATGGTGTCTGGGACGTTATCTGTCAGGTATGATTCTATGTCAGGCTATTGCTTGACTAGTCTGTGAGACAGCTCTCCAAATTTTGGCTTAAGCTCCCAGATGTTAATAAGGAGACTTTGCAGGGTCGGAAGGGCTGGATTCGCCATTGCCATTTCCAATGCCTGGTTTAATGCCGGTTTTATTTGATTTTGATTTATTATCACGTGTACCGAGGTACAGTGAAAAGTATTGTTCTGTGTACAGTCCATACAGATCATTCCTTCATGTGTCATGGGAGTATCCCTTTAAGAAATGTTTTGTCTTATCACAGGGCTTCAGTGATGTCATTGTGTGGATGGAGCTGGGCTGTGGCTCTGAGTTTTACTTTCACTTTGGTTTGGGGCTTGTTTGTAGCTTTTGAATTTGTTTGCTTTCGTTTTCACATTTGACTGCTGGATTCAGGCAGAAAAGTCTTGTCCTGTCTCTATCCTCATTTTAAAAGCTGTTTACAGATTACTTGGTAACTTAAAAGAGATAACTGCTTTCTGGAAGGAATTCAAACCTGCTGATTTGGAAAGGACACAAGAATACCCATATGCTAGTCTTAAAGACAGTAAGAGTGCTGTGTGCTGGGCCACACCTTTGAAAAGGGGGTACTAGTTTCTGGGATCTTGTGATTAAATTGGAACAGCTGAAGGGGGAAATTTATTACAGGTGATACATTGATGACTCTAGTTGTGTGGGGTATTTATGTTTGTAGTTGATAAAAATGCTTACTGTGTGTTTATAAAAATGTTAAATGAATTCGTTCAAAGCTTGTTTTTGATTAAAAGTGTTTAAGGCCTCTGCTGAATAACACCTGAAAGACAGGCCCTTATGCTCGCTGTAACCAAAATCTATAAACAGGTGTAGGTCAGGTGATTTGGCAAAAACATTGCAGTTAGCATTGCCTGACAAACTATGAAAAGAAGAGGTAATTGCGGCAGTAGCTGAGCATTTAAAATTGCCCGAGACACAGTCAGAATCATTGGAAATGTCAAGAATTCAATTACAGACCAATCAGCTTGAACATGAAAAAGAATGAAAGCAGCTTGAAAAAGAAGACAGAGAAAAAGAAAGAATAGCCCTCATAGAATAAAAATAAAGAGAAAGGGAGGTACAGATCAGGGAAAGAGAAAAACTTCAGAAAATGGCCATGAAACGTGACAGTTAAAATTGGTGGGTGTAAAGGGAAACGTACAGTTTGAGGATAGTGATGAGGATAGTGACAAAGAGCGTCATAGTCAAAGGCTTGGTGGGATCTATTTAAATATGTCCAAGCATTGCCAAGGTTTGATGAGAAGGATGTAGAAGCCGTTTTCATTTCATTTGAGAAGGTAGAAAAACAAATGAAATGGCCACAGGACATGTGGGTATTACTGAGTCAAACCAAGTTGGTAGGTAGAGCTAGTGAAGTGTTTGCATCACTAACAGAGGAGGTATCTGGGATGTATGAGGAGGTGGAAATATCCATCTTAGGTGCATATGAACTAGTGCCCGAAGCCTACAGACAAAGGTTTAGAAATTTAAGGAAAGAACCTGGTCAAATATACATGGACTTTGAAAGGAACAAAATAGAGTAATTTTGATAGGTGGATAAGGGCTTTGAAAATAGACCAAACGTATGAAGCTCTAAGAGAAATGATCATTTTGTAGGAGTTTAAAAATTCAATTCTTGATGTAGTGAGAACTCATGTGGAAGAGCAGAGGGTTAAAACTGCTAGATTAGCAGCAGAAATGGCAGATGATTATGAATTAGTTCATAAATCAAAGTTTGGTTCTCAACATCAGTTTCAGCCTGTGAGGGTTAGAAACTAGGGAAAAGAGAAATACTCAAGCGGTAAAGGTAAAGGGGATCTGCTGGGAGATAATAAGGAGAGTGTACCTCAGATTAAAAAAAGAAATACAGGAGGGTGGAAGAGAAAGTAAAAGTTTGAGATGTTTTTACTGTAATAAACTAAGCCATGTAAAATCACAGTGTTGAGGGTTGAAGAAAAGCACTGAAGGCTGATGTGGTAAAACAGGATAAGCCAGTGGGGTTTGTTAAGTGGTAAAGGAAAGCCCAATTGAAGCGAAGGAGGTCCAAAAGATTGCACAGCCAGATCAAGAGGTGTTTGATAAGAAGATGCCAGATCTTTTTAAAGAATTTACTTGTGTGTGTAAAGTTTACTCATGTGTACCAGGAGGAGTAGGTGAAGAAGTCAGAATTTTAAGAGATATGGGAGCGAGTCAATCTTTGATCGTAAGAGATGAGGAGTTATGTAGTTTGGGAGGAATATTGCTGGAAAAGGTGGTAATATGTGGAATTCAGGGTGAGAGGAGTAGTGTTTCATTATGTAAGGTAAGGTTGGAAAGTCCAGTGAAGAGTGGTGAAGTGGTAGTAGGAGTAATTGAGAAACTATCTTGTCCAGGAATACAGTTTATTTTGGGTAATGATATAGCTGGATTGCAGGTGGGAGTGATGCCTACTGTGGTTGATAAGCTAGTGGAAAATCAAACAACTGAATTGTTGAAGGACAAATATCTTGGGATTTTTCCGGATTGTGTAGTAACAAGGTTGCCAAGTCACAGGTTTAGACAAGAGGAGAAATCAAAGTGTGAAGATAAAGTTGAAGTTCAATTATCAGGAACGATTTTTGATCAGATGGTTGGAAAAGAACAAGAACAGGTGCAGGATGAGGTGGATATTTTTAGTTCAGGAAAATTGGCAGAGTTACAACCAAGAGATATAGAAATAAAACGGGTGTATCAGAAAGCATACACGGAAGAGCAATCTGAGTGTATACCAGAATGTTATTACCTTAAAAACGAAGGCTTAATGTGAAAATGGAGACATTTACATATGCAGGCAGATGAAAAGTGGGCAGAAGTTCATCAAATGGTATTGCCGGTAGAGAAAGGATGTGTTGGGAGTAGCACATGAGGTACCAGTAGTACAGTATTTGGGAGGAAGGAAAACTCAAACTAAAATACAAAAACATTTTTATTGGCCTGGACTACATAAAGATATTGTTAAATTTTGTCGATCATGTTAAGTGATAGGGAAACCTCAAGCAGTGATAAAACAAGGGCCCTTAATACCCATTCCAGCATTTGAGGAAACTTTTACAGGGGTTTTAATTGATTGCATAGGACCGCTTCCAAAAATGAAAAGTGGGAATCAATATCTTTTGTCTATAATGGATGTGTCTACTATGTTTCCTAGTCCATTCCAGTATGCAATATTGCTGCTAAAAAGATTATGGAGGAGTTACTTAAATTCTTTACTAGATATGGACTACCCACAGAAATACAATCGGATCAAGGATCAAATTTTACCTCAAGATTATTCAAGGAAGTTATGGTTAGCTTAGGAGTAAAACAATTTAAATCAACGTGTACTATCCAGAATCGCAGGGAGTGATAGAACGGTGGCATCAGACGTCAAATACAATGTTCAGGGCTTATTGTCATGATTATCCAGAGGATTGGGATAAAGGAATTCTATTTGTACTGTTGCAATTAGGGATGCACCTAATGAGTCAACCAAATTTTGAAGTATTTTTTGGTCATGAGGTAAGAGGACCACTTAAATTGATGAAGGAGAAATTGGTGAGTGAGCAGTCTGAAATTACATTATTGGATTACATGTCAAATTTTAGGGAACAATTAAAGAGAGCAGGGGAATTGGCTAAACAGCATTTAAGAGTTGCACAGCATCTGATGAAACACGAAGCGGACAAGAAAGCAAAGATTTGTAGTTTTACCAGTGGAGATAAAGTTTTAGTATTGTTACCAGTGGTGGGTGAACCTTTAAAAGCAAGGCTTTGTGGACCTGATCAGATTGAAAGGAAATTAAGTGAGGTGAATTATGTGGTAAAGACGCCAGATAGAAGGAAAATTCACCAAGTATGTCATGTGAATATGTTGAAAAGATACATTGAAAGGGAAGGAGAGGAAAAGGAGGCAGTTTTAATGATTCTAACCTAAAGTTGAGAACTGAATCCAGGTGACTCTGAATTTGACACTCCCCAAATTAAATTGGATAACGAGGATTTTCATAAAAATTGGGATAAATTGTTGACTTACCTTCCAGAGGAAAAACTGACTTGAAAGAGTTATTAATATCATATGGGAAAATATGTGGAGATAAGTTGGGGAGGACTAAAATGGCTATAGATGATGTAGATGTGGGAAATGCTGTTCCAATTAAACAACATCCATATAGACTTAACCCTTTAAAATTGGTACAGGTTAAAAAAGAAATTGAAAGTATGCTTAAAAATGGCATAATTGAAGTGTATTGCAACCAGTGAAGCTCACCCATAGTGATGGTACCAAAACCAGACGGTACCCAACGATTGTATGTGGACTATAGAAAAGTTAATGTAGTTACGAGAACCGACTCTTATTCTGTCCCACGCTTGGAGGACTTTTATCTCCAAATTTACTTAAAAGCTATTGGCAGGTACCTTTATCTGAAAGGGCGAAGGAGATTTCAGCTTTTGTGACTCCAGATGGTATATACCAATTCAAAGTTTTGCAATTTGGCATGAAAAACGCCCCAGCCGCATTTCAACGGTTAACTAACAAAGTCGTCACTGCTGTCTCACGGCGCCGAGGTTCCAGGTTTGATCCTGGCTCTGGGTCACTGTCCGTGTGGAGTTTGCACATTCTCTCCGTGTTTGCGTGGGTTTCGCCCCCACAACCCAAAGATGTGCAGGATAGGTGTATTTGCCATGCTAAATTGCCCCTTAATTGGAAAAAATGAATTGGGTACTCTAAATTTAAAATTTTTTTTTTAAACTAACAAAATTGTTTCAGGATTTTCCAATTGTGCGGTATACATAGACGATCTGGTGATTTTTATTCAGACATGGAAAGAACATTTGAAGCATCTGATGGAGTTATTCGATCGACTTCAGGAGGCGGGTTTGGTGATAAACTGAGCCAAAAGTAAATTTGGAAAAGCCCAAGTCACATTCCTTGGCTATACATTTGGATTTGGACAAATGATCGTATGGGATGTGAAAACAAAAGTTATTGGGGAGTTTCCAATACCCTCGACTCGAAGGGAAATAATGTGTTTTCTTGGCATGATTGGGTTTTACCGAAAATTTGTGCCAGGTTTTAGCAGCATAGTTGCCCACTGACGAACTTGCTTGAAGAAGCGTAGCATATTTCAGTGGACGGCGGAGTGTCAACAGGCATGTGACAGCCTGAAGGCTGTGTTAACCAATGTTCCTGTGTTGGCCACCCCAAATTACACAAAACCATTCAAAGTGGCTGTCGATGCGAGTTTTGTGGGATTATGTGCGGTGCCCTTGCAAGAAGACGACGAAGGAATAGAGCGGCCTATTGGATATTTTCCAAGAAATTGAATCATCACCAGAGGAAGTATTGAACGATTGAGAAGGAGACTTTGAACTTAGTGCTGGCTTTGCAACATTTTCACATTTACGTGGCCAGCAATTCATCTGAAACAATAAAAAATATTGATCATAATCCATTGACGTTTTTGGAGCGATTCAGGAATAAAAATGCCAGATTGTTTTGATGGAGTTTATTGTCACAGCTATTTCATTTAAGAATTATACATGTGGCAGGACGAGAAAACATGATAGCCGATGCTTTGTCATGAATGTAATGAAGAGAAGTAGGTTCGATGGTGGAAGAAGAAGAAGTAAAATGGACTGTATTCCCGTATTTCTGTACCAGCCTCCCCGAACAGGCGCCAGAATGTGGTGACTAGGGGCTTTTCATAGTAACTTAATTTGAGGCCTACTTGTGATTATTATCAGTGTTTGCCTGTTTTGTTTTTGTTCTTAAAAAATGTACCTTTATTGTCAATTGTTCTTATTTGAAATGTGAAAAGGTGAAAAAAATAAACCTCTTGGAAGTTGATTTTTTTTTCTTGGTGGGAGGTGTCATGGGAGTGTCCCTTTAGGAAATGTTTTGTCTTATCATAGGGCTTCAGTGATGTCATTGAGTGGATGGAGCTGGGCTGTGGCTCTGAGTTTCAATTTCACTTTGGTTTGGGGCTTGTTTGTGGCTCTTAAATTTTTTTTGCTTTCATTTTCACATTTGACTGCTGGATTCAGGCAGAAAAGTCTTGTCCTGTCTCTATCCTCATTTTAAAAGCTGTTTACAGATTACTTGGTAACTTAAAAGAGATAACTGCTTTCTGGAAGGAATTCAAACCTGCTGATTTGGAAAGGACACAAGAATATCCATATGCTAGTCTTAAAGACAGTAAGAGTGCTGTGTGCTGGGCCACACCTTTGAAAAGGGGGTACTAGTTTCTGGGATCTTGTTATCAAATTGGAACAGCTGAAGGTGGAAATTTATTAAGGGTGATACATTGATGACTCTAGTTGTGTGGGGTATTTATGTTTGTAGTTGATAAAAATGCTTACTGTGTGTTTATAAAAATGTTAAATGAATTTGTAGAACAAAGCTTGTTTTTGATTAAAAGTGTTTAAGGCCTCTGCTGAATAACACCTGAAAGACAGGCCCTTATGCTCACTGTAACCAAAATCTATAAACAGGTGTAGGTCAGGTGAAGTCCATGATATACTTTGGAGTTCTCTAAAACCTGCCCCATAACAAATGAAAAAGTTACCATAGGACATACATAAATACACAATGTAAATACATAGACATAGGCATTGGGTGGAGCATACGGAGTACAGTACTACTCAGTAGAGAAGATTTGTGAAGAGATCAGCTCAGTTCATAAGAGAGTAAATTGGAGTCTGGTAACAGCGGGGAAGAAGCAGTTTTTGAATCTGTTAGTGCATCTTCTCAGACATTTGTATCTCCTGCCCGAAGGAAGAAGTTGGAAGACAGAATAACCCGGGTGGGAGGAGTCTTTGATTATGCTGCTCACTTTCCATAAGGCAGCGGAAGTTGTAGACAGAGTCAATGGATGGGAGGCGGGTTCATGTGATGGACTGGGCTGTGTTCACGTCTCTGTAGTTTCTTACAATCTTGGTCCGAGCAGTTACCATAGCATGGCCAATCCACCTATCCTGCACCTCTTTGGGTTGCGGGGGGTGAAACCCACGCAGACACGGGGAAAAAATGCAAACTCCACACGGACAGTGAATCAGGGCTGGAATTTGAACCCGGGTCCTCAGTCCCGTAGGCAGCAGTGCTAGCCACTGTGCCACCGTGCTGCCCAATTGGAATGTTTCTTAACCTATTCCTTAACAGTCTACCCCTGCTTGGAGGAAAAAAATAATTTGGTGAAAACAAAATTACAAGATACTCAAAAACACACATGCAATTTCCCCCCCACTTTTTGTTTGGAAGGAAAAAAAACAGTCACAGAAAAAGGCGCCCTCCATTAACAATATCCAAATGTTTCTGTGAACTAGCCCCTCTTTTCGTTAAACAGCCGGACAATTGATAGCTACTGTCAACCTATTTAACTTTTGCTATCCAACATCTGCTTCAAACTTGCAATGTCTATCCTTTTTTGCCTTTTCTCATTGACACTTTTTGTAGAGTGCTCATTTTCCCACAGGGATTTATTGTCAATGTGACACTCAGTGGGTATGTTACCCAAATGCCCTAATCCCGAAATGTCTGTCAATATCGGAGATATATAAAAGGCCATATCCACTGCCTCTACAAGGCTGAAAGTCTCAGCAGCCAAAGTGCTTTTGACCACTCTTTATTTTCTTTGTTTCCCACACAAGAGGGCAACATTTACCATTGTTCCCCAAAGGAAAATTATGAAACCTCCTGCACTTGAAACCACATCAGATAAATTTGCATAGAACGCATCACTATCAACTATGAGTTCCAAGTGCCTAAGATCACCTAAAACTGGGAATCTCAAAACACACTCCTGCATTTATAGTTTGACCGACACTTTATTTACTCTCATTATGTCTTCCACTTTAGGATCATTCATTTTTGTACTCTTGAGACATCAAAACTTTTATATCTATTAATTTGCATTCCCTTTGTGGCTAATAGAGCCAAGAAGAACTTTAAAATAACCTTTCCTGCCGTAGGTAAATCTACCCTTAAATCCTGATCTCCTAAGTTTTCTTCAAATCCCCTTGCCCACAAGCCTGGCCTTTGCCATATAAGTTCCATCTGGAAGAACCTTTTCCATGCAAATCCATCTGTGGGATAGAACTCTTTGTCCCCTATCTGGTACTTCCGTGTATACCCCAAATTCACTCCAATTATGCAGTACTTGCTATTTGGCATCTTTGATAACTTCTTCATCTAATTTATTGGAAGCCACCAAAATCTCACGTGCTTCTACTCCTAGTAGCATTCATAGTCTTACCCATGTTCCGACAAACTACATCCCCTATCCCGCTTGGTATCTCATTCTGTACTGCTACTGCTTGATCTTTCCCTTCTGCTGTGGGATGTCCTTTCAATAGTTCTCGACCTTTTCCTGTGAACCTGTTCACTATGCAATGTACTATCTGAACTGGCACTGCGTTTCTATGCCCTCCATTTTTGAACTTCGTGTTCCCAATCCATTGTCTTGACACCCGCCCCTGTATGCTGTACATTTAACCAGTGTTTATACTTCCCAGTAGCCTTCCTTGCTCTTCTAATATCCTTCCATTGACTGGACCCTTCAGGCAAATATGTCACTTTTGTACCAACTTTTGGCAGTTGTCCTTTCAGTAAAATGGCCTGTTCTGATTCATCAGAAGTATTGTGTTCCACTACAGAAACCCTGTCTATATCAGTTAACTGGTCCTCATAGTTCTGTAATACATGTGTACCAGATGACCCTGGTTCCTCATCATGTCTGTCTAAACTTGAAAATTTGTAATCTGTACCCATTATCCTTGATGAATGTACCCCAACAGTCTGATTGTCATGTTGCAAAATAATTGTTTTGCCATCTATGCCTATGATCTTCCCTGGGCCTTTCCATTCATTAAAATTGTCTCTCTTATAGTATACTATGTCTCCTTCCTGAAAACAGTATTTGATGGCCGTACATTATGCCTTAAAGCTCTGCGAATTCTTTCAGAGACTTCTGCTTCCAAAAAAGCTTTTCTGCTGCTATGTAATTCATTTAAATGCTCAGCAAAGGCAGAGCTAATTGTAGTCCTTTCCCAAGCTGGAGGCTGGTCATCCAAAATGGATGGAATTTTAGGATTTCTACCAAACACTAATTGATGGGGACTATAGCCCCCAACCACCTGCAACAAATTCTTTGCATATACTGCCCATGCTAAGGCTGAATTTAGCTTGCAATTTGGTCTATGTGGCAAAATTTTCCAGAGCATGTCATCTGTTACTGCATGGTTTCTTTCACACACACCATTACTAAATGGGCTTTCCGCAGCCGTATTCATAACTGTGACATTAATGTTTACAAAGATATCCCTAAACTGATCATGAGCAAATTCTCTCCCCCCCCCATTGTTTGTAAGGAATTTTGCCAGTGGGCCCATTCCTGTCCCTGTCCATTTTTCCACGATCTGATCCAGGATTACTCTCTTGTCTTTACTTCGTACAATAGTTAATTGACTAAATCTGGTTACTAAATCTACAAAATGCAAAATAAATATATTGTTAGCTTTATCCCAGAGCTTAAGGTCCATGGCCGCACTCTCGTTAAAATCCCTGGCCAAAGGTAGGGTTACTATCGGTCGTGATGGTGTCCTTCTGTACTTCCTACAAACTTCACAACGATCACTAACCTGTTCTATCAGCTTAATGTAGTCTTCATCCCTTACCCCTGCATCCTTTAATAAATGTTTCAGCCTCCGTGGAAATGGATGCGCAAATTGCCTATGCAGTTTTAACACAACAAGCTTTTTATCAGCTAAAGTCCCATTTCCAGCTGCCAGTAACATATCCTTAGCAACTGCACCTGAAATACTATCTGTCAGTCATGAAATACAATAGTGTCCTGATCGTGTAAATTGTATGTCCACCGTCTTTCCAAAAACTGTTGCCTTATCCTGTTCCATATCCAGTGTCATGTGTGCTTTCTTAATCGATGATACAACATCCGTGCTAATGAAATGATTCACTCCGGCAATATTGCAAGGGATCACCACTCTTTTCAGCGACTTCAGAGTATTATCATCCCCAAACCTGAAACTTGTGGAACTTCAAATTCCTTAACCTTGTTACTATTTTCAGCATTCCAAGAGTCCAGGTAACAGTTTAACCAGTCAATTCCACACACAGTAGATGTGCAGCCACTGTCCAATAAAGCACAGTTGAAGGATTCTGCAACCAACACCCTCATTACCGGAGTAAAACTGCTTGTTAATAGGACAATGCCTTCTTTCTGGTCACTATCTTTTTCCTCTTCTGACTCTTCCGTGTCATGTGTAGCTTCAAACACTCTATTATAACATGTTGGACAGTTGAAAGCATAATGGTATTGAGAGTCACACCAAAACAATCGATTTATCATACCCCGGGCGTTTCTGGGGTTCATTTTCCTATTTCCATTCTCCATGTCCCTCCTCCTACTATAGGTTTTAAGTGGGTTTCTGTCCTCATAATTTCTGGGTCCTGATCTCCTTCCATACACTCGTAATCTGTTCGTAGCCATACGATCTCGTCGTCCTGTCAGTAGTGTATCTTCCATTGTCTGCTTTATTCCTGACTGACTCATTTGTGACATAAGACATAAGGGCAGCAGGGTAGCATGGTGGTTAGCATAAATGCTTCACAGCTCCAGGGTCCCAGGTTCGATTCCCGGCTGGGTCACTGTCTGTGTGGAGTCTGCACGTCCTCCCCCTGTGTGCGTGGGTTTCCCCCGGGTGCTCCGGTTTCCTCCCACAGTCCAAAGATGTGCGGGTTAGGTGGATTGGCCATGCTAAATTGCCCGTAGTGTCCTAAAAAAAGTAAGGTTAATGGGGGGGGTTGTTGGGTTACGGGTATAGGGTGGATACGTGGGTTTGAGTAGGGTGATCATGGCTCGGCACAACATTGAGGGCTGAAGGGCCTGTTCTGTGCTGTACTGTTCTATGTTCTATGTTCTAAGAGCCATAGGAATTGAATGTTTCCCCAGAAACATCTTTGAGGCCTCTATCATCTGATTGAATAAGGTGTCATTATCCGTAAACTTAACTCCTGTCAAAACCAGAAGCCTATCCATATTGGTCACTCTAGCACCGTCTGGTAACTTAAATGCCAACACAGACTGTGGAAATTCCAGGTGGTGTTTGTGCAGCCTTCTGTAAAGGCTGTTAAATTCCATTATGTAGTGTCAATAGAGATATCCTCTGTTTTCCGGAGTCTATCAAATTCTGACCAGGCTTCATACGCACTTAACAAGTCATTATTTTGATTAATCTTATCCATAAAACGTAATAGAGTCTCCAGACATTCTTCTGAGTCTAATTGTTCCAATTCCAGTTCAGAAAACACTTTGCTTCGGATTTTACTGTCATAAGGTAGAGAAAGAGCCAGTGCCATACCTTGTTTCCTCTTTCCCAATGCAGTTACCTTAGTCCACATAACAACTCCAACTTCTCCATTGGTCGTACGATCCCCTTTCAGAAAATAATGGTGGATTGTCATATCCGGCCATCTTCATCCGAGGTTCAGCAATTTTTTCTTTTTTCCTTCTCACTCACTCTTTGGTTGATGCAGAATTTTTTTTTCTGGAAAAGTATCTTTCAACCCTTTACATTTACACAGCAACCATCCTCTGCTACCACTGTTAGCCTCAGGCTGCTGTTGAGTAAAGAGTCAAGAGATCTGCTTCTTTTCCCCAACACCTTTATTTTTCTTTGAACACACTCAGCACCAATCGCGATCATCAAATCACATGCCCCAAAGGCCACCTGTAGCCTCTTTACATATCAGTGCCAATTATTGAATCAATGAGACATCTAATTGGAATATTTCTTAACCCATTGCTTAACACAGAGGGCACCTACCAAGGTCATATCAGCCATGACTGAATGGCGGAGCAGACTCAATGGGCTGAATAGTCATCACAGACAACAGGGCATTTCTGTCAACAGGCTGCATCCACCTCTGCTGCGGCTGCACCTAGATGAAGCGGTAGGTTCGAAACATTAGAGACTTTGATCACTCTGGGGTACAGTTGTTCACTAACCGTCGATGATGTATTTGCTGCTCATGACAATGGTCTGATTATTTGAATATGTTGTTCATATGTATCTATGTTCCCACTTATTGTGAGGGTGACCCAAGCTCCCAATCCCTTTGTGAGCCTCAGATTCATGAGATGTTTAGCAGACTATCGGTTACTTATCATCATTTCCAGTGCCTAGGTCGAAGTGGGGTGGTCATTCCCTTTAGCAGTTTGATACAACCGAATGGCTTGCTAGGTCATTTCAGAGGGCACTTAAGAGTTAATCACATTGCTGTGGGTCACATGTAGGCCAAACAGGTAAGGGTGGCTGCCAGATGGGTTTTTATGACAATTAACTAGACTTTTAATTCCAGATTTTTATTGAATTCCAATTCTGTGGTGGGATTTGAACCCATGGCTCCAGAGCATTACAGTGGGTCCCTGAATGACTTATCCAGTGCCAATACCACTACGCCACTGCCTCCCCATCCTCCTATGGATAGATAGGGAGGACAGATGAATATAGATTGACATCTCACTCACAGCCAGAGAGACACTATCGTGCCCTCGAGCTGCGTCTGCACTATTCGCCATTCCTTGTTCCAGTCTTGTAGCTGAGGTACTCCATCATAGATCACGGGTGCCTAGGAAGTCACCCCAACAACCTGACATCTCAATGCCATAGAGGATGGAAGAGGCTTGAGCACAGCCATGCAATGTTCACCCTCACTGGAGGCAGTGCCTGATTTGGTTTAGAGATGAAACCGCCTTTGCACTTTTGGAAAGATTGGATGTCCTGTAGCCTCGAGCCCGTGCCAATTGAACAATGCAATTTACTGGGTTTCAATGATCGTCGTACAGGTATCCAGCAGCCATTTGCCCATAAAGGCTATATCTTCCCTTCTCATATTCCTCTCACTTTTAAATGCTCAAATTGACCTCCCTAATGGGTGGCATGGTGGCACAGTGGTTAACACTGTTGCTTCACAGTGCCAGGGACTCGGGTTTGATTCTGGCCTTGGGTGACTGTGTGTGTGGAGTTTGTACGTTCGCCCCGTGTCTGCGTGGGTTTCCTCCGGGTCCTCTGGTTTCCTCCCACACTCCAAAGATGCGCAGATTAGGTGGATTGGCCATGCTAAATTGACCCTTAGTGTCGAAAGGTTAGGTGGGGTTCTGGGGATAGGGCGGGCGAATGGGCTTAGATAGGGTGCTCCTTCCGTGGCTTGGTGCAGATCCAATGAACCTCTGCACTGTGGGCATCCCATGATTCTTTGAATGTGACCCCAATGACTATTTTAGTTAAAACACACCACTTGTTAGTGGTTCCAAATTGAACTTCTAAATAAAATGTTCATGGGTTTCATCAGCTGAGCCCTCATCTCTGTGTTGAAAATGTAATAAATATGAGGGTTTCCCCTGAGAGGGCTCCAGGATCCAGATGTCGGCTCCTCCCACACTGCCTCAGACCACTTCCATGGAGATTTTTTCTCCAGTTACATTTTTAAGCTGCTTCGTTGTTTCAGGGTCACGAGATGGTATTGTTGCATTTTTACTTCCAGACCAGTTTCGACCACCCCCCCTCACCAACATTGCCCATCACCATTCATATCCTTCTGGTCATCCTGGAACCCTGCGATGAGTGGGGAGAACTCCCTTTCGTCATTCCCCTGCCTCCCCCAGTAACCCTGGAGTCTATAATTATTGTTATGGACATTTCTCCCCCTGAACCCATCACTGTTGATGTCCCCATTCCCCATGAGGACTCACACCTCCCCATCTTGAGGCAGTGTGCAGATTGGCACACAGGGTGACCTCTCCCCCAGTCATGAGTGTGAATGCAAACCTTTCCTCTTGTGCGACACTAATCCCCGCAGCTCCCCTATCCTATGCCATACAGAGCCCAACCAATCCCCTGCTGTGTCAGCGTTCAACCCTTACATGTCAGACTCAAGCTTCCCCATCCTAAACTTCCCTCCACCTGTCATCTGTCCACCCCCCCCCCCCCCCCCCCCCCCGCATACCTGCACCCCCTGTCTTGAAGCCAACACCGTCACTTCCATGTCTCTGCCCACCCCAACCCACTGCTCCCCATGGCTGGTCTGTGTTGGTAGAGTGCAGCCCTGCTGGAGAATCATAGCACCCACCATGAACAGCCCAGCTAGACATCCGAGGCACCGGCTAAGCAGGCAGTCTAGATACCAGAGACACCTACTGAACAGCCCGGCTACACACATCCAAATCAACCACTGAGCAGTCTGGCGAGACACCCAAAGCACCGACTGGGCATCTCAGCTACGCACCTAAAGCACCCAATAATAGTCTGGCCAGACATCAGAGCATCCGCTGGGAAGTCCAGCTGGACACTAAAGCACCCACTCAACGGCTCAGCTACGCACCCAAAGCACCCACTGAGCAATCCAGCTAGATTCTCAAAACATCCAAGGAACAGTCTGACTAGACAGCAGTAGCATCCACTGAGCAGTGCGGCTAGACAGCCAAAGCACCCATGGGGCAGCCAGCTACATCCCCACTAGTCTAGCCTTACTCAGCAGTTTTGTCATCACTGATGACCCTCCTCTGTTGCAGCTCAGTTTTGAATGTTGCACTCACCTGAAAGTCACGAGTGAGGTGAAGGTGGACAGCTGCAAACCACTTATATATGATTGTGATTCAGACCAGGTAATTTCCTGCTGGCATGGCATCGAATTGGGAGGGAGAACGTGATTCCAGTGATTTGCATTTTAATGAGTATTCGTGACATGCTAGTGCATCCGAATGGAGCTCCTGACATGGATCAATGAGAAAGTCGACCCACAATCATTCCATTAGTAAAGTATCTCAGGGAAAATTCTGATTCCCCTTCCCATCGATGGAAAACTGATATTTGGCCTCTCTAAATTTTACGCTCTCGCCCATCACAAATCACGCTGCTGTGGCCCGGTGGCACAAATGGTTAGCACTACTGCCTCACAGTGCCAGTGACCCAGATGTGATACCAGCCTCCCCGAACAGGCGCCGGAATGTGGCGACTAGGGGCTTTTCACAGTAACTTCATTTGAAGCCTACTTGTGACAATAAGCTATTTTCATTTCATTCATTTCAATTGGGGATCACAACAGTGCGTTGAAATTAAAGTCACATTGATGTCTCCACGGCTGGAATTAAATTGAAACAGGAAATTATATCTGACCCAAGGAATCAACTATATACTTTATCTTATTTAATGCCAGCCCTGGAGTATGAGTGGAAGAATGCCCATTTGTTTTTAGTACAAGAAAACCTAGTGGCACAGTGGTTAGCACTGCTGCCTCACAATGCCTGGGATCGGAGTTCAATTCAGGCCTGGGAGTGACTGTCTGAGTGGAGTTTGTACGTTCTCTCCGTAACTGCGTGGGTTTCCACAAGGTGCTCTGGTTTCCTCCCACAGACCAGGTTAGGTGGACTGGCCATGCTAAATTGCCCCTTGATGCGCAGATTAGGTTCTGGGGTTGCGGGAGTTGGGCGGAGGTGTGGATTTGGGTAGGGTGCTCTTTCAGAGGGTTGGTGCAGGCTTGATGGGCTAAATGGCCTCCTTCTGCACTGTAGGAATTCTATGAATATCATGGGGAGCTGGTTGGGGCGGGGGGGGGTGGGGGGTTATTGGCCAGATGTTAGTCCTTTTCTGTGTCTGGCTGTTTCTGGGGTTAGAGAGTCAAGATGTCTATTATCCTTATGTTTGTAGACAGTTCATACAATGCCAGATGTGAAGTTCATCAGGGGAACTCCCCAGACATTTCCCCTGGCAAATGCACATTTAGAGGTTTCTAGAAACTTGGCCAATTAGTAGGTCAGGTGACTGCTATAGCTATTTTAAAACACCGTCTTTGCAGTTCGAGCTGTCTCCTTTTTAAAAAACAATCCGTGGCATTTCACCAGCCAACGAAACTGGAGATTGATGGTTCACAGTGTACACAACACATTGTTGTGACAAATATCACAGGTTGCCATGGAGCATGCACCAGGGAATGACTCTACCATGGCAACACCTGTACACTGGCAATGCCTCTACCAATCAGAGTCCTCGTGTCAGCCAATCATCACCCTCTTCTCATGCATTTAAATTGTTGTTCCCTTTGAGATGTGGCATGCCCGTGAATCAGCCCTGATGAGTACAAGATGAAAAGCTTCAACAGCATGTCTCTGTTTTCGGCAACGCTCCAGTTATGCAGAACCAAACAATGACTCCTGTATGTCTCAAACTCAATGCAGTGACACTGGTTCATTTTCTCACAGCTGAAAGATTGTTTTCTCTGCCTTACCCGGTTTTGAATTAGAGCAGTTCTCTTCAGTGCTATTGTTGTTTATTGATATGATTAAATCGACCTTCACAATTTGCGTGAATGTCAATTTTTAAGTTTGCAGCTTCATGCGTTTCCCTCGTTTCTGGATTCCGGGTTCTAGTTTGGAACTCAGGCTGTTGACAATTGACACAGTGAGTCAAACAAAACCGCCTTGTTCTCATTAGGATTTGAGACACTGGCACTGGCATAGATACCATGTCAAAAAAATCAAGTGGCCACATTGCTATTCTTGTGGGTCACAATAGACGTCATTGATGCTGACATGTTTTTTAGTGTGGCCAAGGGATTTGAAAGCAATCCACCTTAACGCAAGTTGGCAAGTGGACAGACATTCACGATGTTGGACATGAGCGACACTTATTTAAAAAAAATAAATTTAGCTTCATTCATTTTTTCCAATTAAGGGGCAATTTTAGCGTGGCCAATCCACCTACCCTGCACATCTTTGGGTTGTGGGTGTGAAACCCACGCAAACATTGGGAGAATGTGCAAACTTCACACGAAGTGACCAAGGGCCGGGATCAAACCTGGGACCTCGGCGCCATGAGGCAGCAGTGCTAACCACTGCGCCACCGTGCTGCCCTATTGGTGCTGGAATGTTAACAGATTCAGTTCAGGCAGTGCTTTCAAATAGATCTCTGGGCTGCTCCATCAGCCTAATCGCGTGCTCTGTACGAAAGCCATAAAGAGAGTAAACAACAAGCAACAAGCATAAGTAAAATAAATGAGGCTTGATGCAAATATTTAAATATAAACACTCAGAACACTGCGTATTCCTTCAGCAGGCTTGTTGGGTGATAAAGCAATGTGTACACATTTGGCCCACACAGATACTTTATGCTACTTGCATTCTACGTATTTGGGGTTGATTTTGCTCAGTTGGCTGGATGGCTGGTTTGCGATGCGAAGCAACGCCTACAGCATGGGTTCAATTCTGGGAGGTGGTTATTCCTGAAGGTCCTACCTTCCCAGCCTTGACCTTCACCTACAGTGTGGTTACATCACCACCAGTCAGCTCTCTCTCTCAAAGGGGAGAATAGCCTATGGTCATCTGGGCCTGTGGCAACGTTTTTACCCGCAAAAGTTGCAATGAAATGCCCACACCAATTTTGAGCAGCATTCTGCCAAATTGCACTGTAGCTGTTGAGCATATACACCTCAAATGCTCCTCACTCAAACATAATGACCCCATTCCATTTGATATTTTAAAGCTGAATATTACCAAGGACTTGCTATTGGCCGTTGGTACTAAATATGAAAAACAAAAGTTAATGCTGCAACACTTTCATTTCTTCACAAAAGACAGGAAATTGGATATTGGGGCAAGGAAGACAAGATTATGGTAAGTGATGAGACATTCCATTTGAAATACCTCCAGCATTTTTCACTCTTTATCCCTCTGCGAAAACTGGAGGTTAAAGTTGTCAGGATTCTAGAAGTGTCGCTGTCAATTAGGAAGCTCGTAAACAGGCTATAATCCCATATACAAGCACTGCAACTCCCAGAAGTCTTCTTCTAATTGAAAGCACAACTGGCTATTTTCAGAGTGTGCCCAGACTTGCCGTTTTTAAGATTTGTCCCCTTTGCATTCCTGCATATTAATCAGGAATTATCCAAGTGGAAATTTCGGGAAACTAGGGCGGTATGGTGGCACAGTCATTAGCAATGCTGTCTCACATCGCCAAGGACCCGGATTTGATTTTGACCCTGGGTAACTGTCTGTGTGGAGTTTGCACATTCTCCCCTTGTTTGCATGTGTTTACTCTGGGTACTCCGGTTCCCTCCTACGGTCCAAAGATGTGAAGGTTAGGTGGCTTGGCCATGATTAATGTGTTGGGTTACGGGGATAGGGCGGGGGATTGGGTCTAGGTGAGGTGATCTTTCGGAGGGTCGGTGCATTTTGAGGATTTTGCTCAGAGACATTGGGTGAGATCTGACGGCCCCATCCTCAACAGACACAAATCCTGTTATGGTCGCTAAATCTCGCAAGAGGGCGAAAATGGTTATTTGTGCCAACGAGATCTTGGTTTGAGACCTTCCCGGTCCCTGCCCACGACATGATCAAGGGCGTGAACCTGATTTCCATGTATTTGAATAAATTTCCATGTGATTAAAGGGCTTGATGTCGTAGCGTCTGCCCACGACATTATCTCGATGGGCCAAATGCATTGTAGGGATCTATGAAAGTAAAACTAATGGGAATATCTTTCCCCATGAAACATTTCCAGCTCTGTGTAAAATGTAAACCTTTCAATTTCTGCTGCAGTAACTTTGACAAAACATGTCAAGTTACTTGTGGTTCAAATGGTTTTTGTTTGGCAGATTAGATGTGTGAGGAAAATTAAGATTTGGGTGTTGTTTAATTCTTTATAAGTGACATCATGCCGTGAGTGGAGAGGTTATGTCGTGGGCAGACGCTACGACATCAAGCCCTTTAATCATATGGAAATTTTTTCAAATACATGGAAATCAGGTTCTCGCCCTTGATCATGTCATGGGCAGGCGGTGGAAGGTCTCAAACCAAGATCTCGTTGGCACAAATAACCATTTTCGCCATCTTGCGAGATTTAGCGACCATAACGGGATTTGTGTCTGCTGCGGATGGGGCCGTCAGATGTCGCCCAATGTCTCTGAGCAAAATTCTCCAAATCCTGAATATGTGTTATTGTTCATCTTCTGAGAAGCTGAGGGCACAGTAAAATCCAGTAAGTCAACTGTCACAAGCATAATTGTCATATCCAGGCTGTGCTAGTTCTGCAAAGAGGCAGATTTCATATTTTGAGACATGCAGCCAGCTAATGAAAACTGTCATCCGGCCATGTCAACGAGAACAGTCTGCAAAAAGCTTGAAGTGTGACAGATGCAGCAACTCTCCCCCACCACAGCGAATAACACCAGGGTTACTGTTATCACAGACAGAGTGACCAGTCTCAGTGGGTATGGGCACAACACAGATAGACATGGGAACCGTTTATCGCATAAACTGATAAACTGCCAGCAATTTAGGTGGCTCACAGTGCTGGACAAAACTGCACATCTGGCAAACAGCACAAGAGTGATCTGACATGCCAACAAACAGGAAGGGTGTCACTCTCAATTCTCCTACAGGATATAATCTAACTGACTCGCTGATGAACCATGAAGTGACAGTCTTGGTTCAACAATTAGCTGCAGCATTTATTTATAGCTTGACCCACCCTCACAAGTGGAAATGTCAGATGGGACACAAAAATAGGTGGAAACGCAAGTTGCGAGAGGGATACAGTTTGAAGGAGATACTGATAGGTTAGGTCAGTGGGCAAAAAAAGTTGGCAAATGGAGTGTAGTGTGGGAAAATGTGAAGTTGTTCATTTTAGAAGGGAGAACAAAAGAACAGACTATTATTTAAATGGAGAAAAACTGCTGAAAGCTGCAACGCAAAGGGACTTGGGGGTACTTGTGCATGAAACACAGAAAGCTAACACACAGGTCAGCGGGTAGTCGGGAAGGCTAATGAAATGTTGGTCCTTATTTCAAGAGTGTTGGAGTATAAGAGGAAAGTCTTGCTGCAACTGTACAAGGTACTGGTGAGACCATATCTGGAGGACTGTGAGCAATTTTGGTCCCTTATTTAAGAAAAGATTTCAATGGAGGCGGTTCAGAGAAGGTTCACTAGGATGATCCCCAGTATGGAGGGATTGTCTCATGAGCAGAGGTTATACAAGTTGGCACTCTACTCATTGGAATTTAGAAGAATGAGAGGTGATCTCGTTGAAACATATCGGATTCATAAGGGGCTCGACAGGGTAAATGCTGAGAGGATGTTTCCCCTCATGGGAGAGACTAGCACCAGAGCCCATAGTCTCAGAATAAAGGGGTGTCAATTTAAGACTGAGATAAGGGGGAATTTCTTCTCTCAGAGGATTGTGAGTCTTTGGAACTCCTTGTCATAGAGAGCTGTGGGGGGGGGAGTCTGAATATTTAAGGCTGAGATAGATCGATTCTTGATCAGTAAGGAAATCAAGGTTTACGAGGAAAGGACAGGAAAGTGGACGTGAGGAATGTTGGCTCAGCCACTGATGTGTTATCTGAGTTGGTCTAACATCAAATGCAACTGGATGCAGTGAAATGAGAAACAGGCTTCCGACACAGGAGATGGTCCAACATTGTGTTATTGAACCTGTTGATTGCTGTACATAATCTGCTGTGGGTTGACACTCTATTAACCTAACTGATCATCTCCTACTGGCTTGACCAGACTAGCTCTCTACCACATGGAGATGATGCTCACTGGCTTGTGCACTCTAACTATCTCAGTAGCTGTGTCCTGTGAGAGAGGGAGAGTCTTAATGCCCTGTGGGCTTTATAGTGGTGGCGTCCTGTCTGGTGATTGGTTGTTCTGTGTCGTGTGTGTTCATTGGCGATCCTGTGTGTCAATCACTGCCTGTCTGCATCTCATGATATACATGAGTGGATATTATGACAGCCACGAACCTATTGAATGGCGGAGCAGGCCCAAGGGGCCAAATGGCTAGTCCTGTTCCTATTTCTTATGGTCTAGCTTCCTCAGAACATCAAGACACAGTACACGCACCAGTGCCTGTTGCTCGTTCTGGTGAGTGTGCTTTACACTCAATTGGCTCTGTTTTATTACTTAGCTCTAGAGTCACCAGGTATCCTTATGATACCACCTCAAGGTTCAAGTTCAAGTTCAGATCAATGACTCAATACACCAATTAGTAAGGTTCAAAACAAGACACGTTTATTAATACACAGTTATTCGCTACTCATGCATATAATATTAAAAGACTAAACTATTCCTACCACTAATAGGCCAATACTTATCTGGATTAGGGAACCCGCCGGATCAGGGAACAATGGCCTCTTGCTCTGTACTGGATCTGCAGGCTTCCAGCTGGTATGGACTAAGGGGTCAGGAGTGTCTATCTCGTAGTGTGCATTGTATGATACTTACTTGGTGGTGCAGCAATTGGCCAGGCCTCTCCTTCATACGGTCAAGTTCTTCGAGAGCTGCTAAGATGTTCTGCTGGGTGGGCCGGCTAAGGGAGTGAACTGAACTTGGGACCTGTCTTTTATAGGTCCCAGGGGCTTTGCGCCCTTTTGGGCGGACCCCGAGCGTACTTTCAATTGATTAGATCCCATATCAATCAATTGGTTTGAATTCACCAATACTGTGGCCGTTTCTCGATCACTGGGCGGTTCTCCCTGGCTTGTTTGTCTCCTTTGTTTCAGACTCCCGATGGCGCCGAGAAGTCTGACCTGCTATAGAATGTCCCAAATGTAGCTAATCGTTGTATCCATTGTTCCCGGGGATCGCTCATTAATATGCAAACTGCTGGTTTCGGTGCTGTCTGCTTTCTTTGCAGTCAGAATACACAGGGAGATTCGGCAACCTGCTTGTCTTTCTTAAAGTGTCCAATTTTCCCTGTGTGCTTTGTAAATCGCCATTTTGGGTCGGGAAGTGGCCAACTTCGGTGGCTACATGCCTATCAGCTGTAATGCTCATGCGGCTAAAGAGCAGTTTAACATTGGTTGTTCCATCCTGTCTTGATCTGCTTCATGGCATTTTCCATGCTGGTTGTGATTTCTTTAGCAATGTCAGACCCCAGGGTGATGCATAAGACGTTCATAACAAAGAAATTGGTAGGGCGGCACGGTGGTGCAATGGTTAGCACTGCTGCCTCACAGCGCTGAGGACCCGGGTTTGATCCTGGCCCCGAGTCACTGTCCGTGTGGAGTTTAAATTTTTTTTTAGTGTACCCAATTCATTGTTTCCAATTAAGGGGCAATTTAGTGTGGCCAATCCACCTAGCCTGCACATCTTTGGGTTGTGGGGGCGAAACCCACGCAAACACAGGGAGATTGTGCAAACTCCATGCAGACAGTGACCCAGAGCCGGGATCGAACCTCGGACCTCGGCGCCATGAGACAGCAGGGCTAACCCACTGCACTACCGTGCTGCCCTATCCCTGTGGAGTTTGCACATTCACCCCATGTCTGCGTGGGTCTCACCCCTGTGGTAATCGGTATTAGGGGTATTACGGTACCGAGGTTGGAGGTCCCGATGCTGTAAGACTATTGGTGTTGGAGGTACCCGATACTGTAAGACCATTGGTGAAGCCTGCCTGCTGTTTCCACCCAGTAAAGCGGAGTATAAGAGTCTGTGTCTCCCTAGCTGCTGCATTCTGTACCTGCGCTGCTGGGGGAAAACATCTAGTCCAATAAAGCCTTCAATTGTACTCCAATCTCGCTTCGAGAGTTATTGATCGTGCATCAATTCATTGTACTAGATTTGAAGAATGGAGATCCGCATCAAGCCGGAGTGTCTGCAACTTAGCCCCCACGCGGCAAACTCAGTGACGACCTTCAAACACTGGCTGGCCTGCTTCAACGGGTACCTCAGGACGGCCACAACTACACCCAAGGAGGATCAGAAACTGCAAGTTCTCCACTCAAGGGTGAGCCCAGAAACCGACATGCTCATCGAGGATGCGGATGATTTCGAGGCCGCGATGGCCATGTTGAAAGGACACTACATCCGCCTAGTAAATCAGGTTTACGCCCGACATCTGCTAGCAACAAGGCGACAAATCCCCGGGGGAATCGCTAGACGAATTCTGGTACTAGGTAGGAACTGTGACTGTCAGCAAGTTTCAGTCAATGACCACACCGAACTTTTAATCCGGGACGCATTCATTGCAGGTATGCTGTCCTCCCAAATCCATCAGCGGCTGCTAGAAAAAGAGACACCAGGCCTCAAGGAGGCACGGGCCCTCGCAAGCTCCCTAGATGTGGCCTCCCGCAATGCCCGAGCATACATCCATGACCGTGTGGCAGCCCTTTGGGCAGCATGGAACCCACCCACGGCCGACCCCGATGCATCCCCATCCCCCCAGAAGCTTGTGCCGTGCGGCTGCCAGGCAGTCCCGCGGGGCCCCGCTGTTATTTTTGCGGGCAAGCCAAGCACCCCCGGCAATGCTGCCCGGCCCGCTCCGCCATTTTCAAAGGCTGTGACAAAAAGGGGCATTTTGTGGCGGTATGCCAGGCCCGGGCAGTCGCCGCTGTCTCCGGGGGCAAACCAGGACCACTGCCACAACTCCCATCACAGGCCACGTGTGGCCCGTGGGTGCCGCCATCTTCGATCCCGTGAGCCACGTGCAGACCCCGGGCGTCGCCATCTTGTTCCCCAGGGACCACGTGCGATACATGGGTGACACCATCTTGCCCACCCCCAGCCATGTGCGACCCGTGGGCACCGCCATCTTGGCTGGAGTCTCAGAACCCCAATTCGGATGACCGCACACCGCCCGAGGAAACTCACCTTCTGCCACGACTCGCCTCGGTGACTCTGGACCAGTCTCGGCCCCGAACTCTTTCAACCGCCATGATGACTGTGCTCATCAACGGACACAAGACATCCCGCCTGATCGACTCCGGGAGCACAGAGAGCTTCATACACCCCAACGCTGCTCCCTCCCCATACACCCAGTTAATCAAAGAATCTCCCTGGCTTCCGGGTCTCACTCTGTAGAGATCAAGGGGTTCTGCATAGCTACCCTCACAGTCCAGGGAAGAGAACCTAAGAATTTCCAACTTTACGTCTCCCCTCACCTCTGCGCTGCCATGCTCCTGGGATTGGACTTCCAACCTCCAGAGCTTAACCTTTAAATTTGGAGGCCCTATACCAGCGCCCCCCCCCCCCCCCCCCCCCCCCCCCGCCTCACTGTCTGCAGCCTCGCGACCTTCAAGGTCGACCCGCCTTCCCTTTTTGCAAATCTCACCCCTGATTGCAAACCCGTTGCTACCAGGAGCAGACGGTACTGTGCTCAGCACCGGACCTTCATTAGGTCGGAAGTCCAACTGTTACTGAAGGAAGGTATTATCGAGGCTAGCAACAGTCCCTGGAGAGGTCAAGTAGTGGTTGTAAAGACCGGGGAGAAGCACAGGATGGTCATCGATTATAGCCAGACCATCAACGGGTATACGCATGTGTACCCTCTCCCCCGCCTATCTGATTTGGTCAATCAGATTGCACAATACAAGGTTGTTTCCACAGTGGACCTCAAATCCACCTACCATCAGCTCCCCATTTGCCCGGATGACCGCAAGTACACTGCATTCGAAGCAGATGGGCGGCTCTACCACTTCCTCAGGGTTCCCTTCGGTGTCACAAATTGGGGCCGAGATTCTCCCCTACCCAGCAGGGCGGGGGGTCCCGGCGTAGCGGAGTGGCGTCAACCACTCCGGCGTCGGTCCTCCACAAACGTGCGGAATTCTCCACACCTTTAGGGGCTAGGCACGCGCCAGAGTGGTTGGCGCCACGCCGACTGCGGCAAAACTGGCGCCAACGGCCTTTGACGCCCGGCGTCGGGGCTGGCCGAAAGGCCTTCGCCAGTTCGCGCATGCGCCGGTGCATCAGCAGCCGCTGACATCACCACCGGCGCTGGCGGGTTAGGGGGGGTCTCTTCGCCTCCGCCATGGTGGAGGCAGTGGCGGCGGCCGGAGAAAAAGAGTGCCCCCACGGCACTGGCCCGCCTGCCAATCGGAGGGCCCCGATCGCGGGCCAGGCCACCGTGAGGGCAACCCCCGGGGTCCGATTGCCCCACGCCCCCCCCAGGACCCCGGGGGCCGCTCGCGCCGCCAATCCCGCCGGCACTAGAGGTGCTCCAATTCCCGCCGGCGGGAGAGGCCTGACAGCGGCGGGACTTCGGCCCATCGCGGGCCGGAGAATCACCACGGGGGGGGGGGCACGCCGATTGGCACGGCGCGATTCCCACTCCCGCCGATTCCCGGGTGGCGGAGAATTCCGGCCACGGCGGGGGCCGCCCTGGGTCTCGGTTGTCCAACGGGAGATGGACCGAATGGTTGACCGGTATGGTTTGCGCGTCACGTTTCCGTATCTCGACAACGTCACCATCTGCGACCACGACCAGCAGGACCACAACACCAACCTCCGCAAATGTCTCCATACCACCAATCTCCTTAACCTGACATATAATAAGGAGAAGTGTGTATTTAGCACCGACCGTCTTGCCATCCTCGGCTACGTAGTGCACGATGGAGTCATAGGCCCCAACCCCGAACGCGTGCACCTGCTCATGAGGCTTCCCCTCCCACACTGCTCCAAGGCCTTGAAACGTTGCCTGGGGTTTTTTTCATATTATGCCCGGTGGGTCCCCAATTATGCGGACAAGGCCCACCCACAAATCCAAGCCACGATTTTCCCCGTCGGCAGAGGCTCGCCAGGCCTTCAGTCACATAAAAGCAGACATCGCAAAGGCCATGATGCACGCAATTGATAAATCCCTTCCCTACCAAGTCGAGAGCGACGCATCAACCCTCAGCCAAGCGGGCAGGCCCGTGGCCTTCTTCTCATGCACCCTCCATGCTTCAGAAATCCGTCATTCCTCCGTTGAAAAGGAGGCCCAGGCCATAGTAGAAGCTGTGCGGCACTGGAGGCATTACCTGGCCGGCAGGAGATTCACGTTCCTCACTGACCAACGGTCGGTAGCTTTCATGTTCGATAATGCACAGCGGGGCAAGATAAAGAACGGTAAGATCTTACGGTGGAGGATCGAGCTCCACCTACAACTATGAGATCTTGTATCGTCCCGGGAAGCTAAATGAGTCTCCTGATGCCCTATCCCACGGCACATGTGCCAACGCACAAGTGGACCGACTCCGCACCCTCCACGAGGACCACTGCCACCCGGGGGTCACTCGATTCTTCCATTTTATCAAGACCCGCAACCTACCCTACTCAATCGAGGAAGTCAGGACCGTCACCAGGAACTGCCAAATCTGCGCGGAGTGCAAGCCGCACTTCTACAGGCCAGAGAAAGCGCATCTGGTGAAGGATTCCCGCCCCTTTGAACGCCTCAGTATGGACTTCAAAGGGCCCCTCCCCTCCACCAACTGCAACACGTACTCCCTGAACGTGACTGACGAGTACTCCCTGTTCCCATTCGCTATCCCCTGTCCAGACATGACCATGGCCACGGTCATAAAAGCCCTCCACGGTATCTTTACCCTGTTCGGTTTCCCCGCCTACATACACAGCGATAGGATGTCCTCCTTCATGAGCGATGAACTGTGTCAATTCCTGCTCAGCAAGGGCATTGCCTCGAGCAGGGCGACCAGTTATAACCCCCGGGGAAACGGGCAGGTGGAGAGGGAGAACGGAACGGTCTGGAAGACCGTCCTACTGGCCCTACGGTCCAGGAATCTCCTAGTCTCCCGCTGGCAGGAGGTCCTCCCCGATGCACTCCACTCCATTCGATCACTGCTGTGTACCACGACCAACGAAACACCTCATGAACGTCTCCTTTTCTTCCCTCGGAGGTCCTCCTCCGGGACTTCGCTCCCAACCTGGCTGGCAGCTCCTGGACCCATTCTGCTCCGCAAACACGTGCGGGCGCACAAATCGGACCCGTTGGTCGAGAGGGTCCACCTTCTTCACGCTAACCCTCAGTACGCCAATGTGGCGTACCCCGACGGCCGGCAGGATACGGTCTCCCTGTGGGACCTGGCGCCCGCTGGATCCCCACCCAAACCCAAAGGTGTGCAGGTTAGGTGAATTGGCCATGCTAAATTGCCCCTTAATTGGAAAATAAGAGAATTGGGTCTTTTAAATTAAAAAAAACACAAAGAAACCCTAACCCTAATCAATCAAAAGGGGTTATTGATGGTTGATTGGTGTTTGATGTGTACAGTCCCGCTTAAGGTTTTGTCCTGAGGCTGAACCTCAGTAATGTGTGAATAGATATTGAACAGAATTTGCCATGTGAAAATCTTTATTCCGTGCCTTCTAGATGAAGTAGATGAGGATACAATGCTTTGAGGAGAGTGTGACCCTGGAAATAGTTTAGGATTGCTTTCGCAAGCAGCTAGCATAGACAAAATGGACCAAATGGCCCTCTTCTGCTGTAAAACCTCTATCATTTTACGCTAGCTACGGCTTTGTGAGACACCCATCAACAATCTAGAAAAATGAAAGATTGTAATGAAGATGCAGTCGATTTGTCAAATGGTCGAGCAGAGGCAAATGCCCGAACTGATGATCTCCACATTATTGCTCCAATTATATTATTGTGTAGTCAGGTTGGAATAGTTTAAATAAATCCCAAAACTGTCAGCTGCGACATTTTATATTGTAAGATATTTACAGCTGGAACACTCTCTCACACTATCTTCTTCCCAAGCTTCTTCACTCTCAGATCACATGGATATATATCACATGCTCCTATGACATCACAGACTATCACAGTTAATCCTTTGTGGGACCTAAGCACAGTACTTTAACAAAAAGGCATTTCCTGTTTCATATAGGGATAAATGTTGAATTTTAAAGGGAATAACAAGTCAAGATAAATCAAGAGTGGCACAGTGGTTAGCTCTGCTGCTTCACAGCACCAGGGAGGGGTTTAATTCCAGCCTTGGGTAACTGTCTGCGTGGAGTTTGCACGTTCTCCCCATGTCTGCGTGGGTTTCCCCCGGGTGCTCCGGTTTCCTCCCACAGTCCAAAAATCTGCAGGTTAGATGGATTGGCCAAGCTAAGAATTGCCCCTTAGTGTCCAAAATGTTACGTAGGGTTATGGGGATAGGTGGGGGAGTGGGCCTGGGTGGGCCTCTTTCGGAAGGTCGGTGCAGACACGATAGGCCGAATGATCTCCTTCTGCACTGTAGGGATTCTATGATTCTATGAAGTGGTGCAACCTGCAGAGCTACCAGCCCTACCGCTAGAAAGTGGGATTATGTCAGGTGGATGGTTTCTCGGCCGGTACTTGCACTTCGGGCAAAATGGGCTCTTTTTGTGCTGTAACCTTTTCTCTCATTCTACGTTTATATCTTAATATGGAAAGCTGAAATTTTACTTTGTATTGAAGTTGTGACAATCATGTCCCTGTTCTCTAGCACATGTGAAATTCAGTCAGACAGATAGAAATTAGGAATACTTTAGAGCAGTTAATCATGTGATTGAAAATGAAGACGCTATCTTGCTGCTTGGCTACTGACTCGTTAATATTGTGCATGGAAGGAAGAGGTGACGGGCATTCTTGCCACTGAATGTTTACATGAGAATTAAACACCCAAAATCTGATGTATTTCTCGCTCATAATTCCCAGGACACTGGGCATGGAATGGCAATGCTCCAAAGCTGAATTGTGGGAGTAGGACAAATTGTAAATTGATAAAACACAATTTTAAAACTAACATCAGGGATTTCTTTCATTTATTCTTTCATGGGATGTGGGCGTCGTTGGTGAGACCAACATTTGTTGCCCATCCCTAATTGCCCTTGAATTGAATGGTTTGCGTGGGCTTTTCAGAGGACACATGCAAATAGATACATGCAAATATTTGCCCTTTAACTTGCCATTAAAAAGCACAATATTGTAAAGAGAATTACTTCACTGTTCTTTTTAAAATAAATTTAAAGCACCCAATTCATTTTTTTCCAATTAAGGTTCGATTTAGCGTGACCAATCCACCTACCCTGCACAATCTTTGGGTTGTGGAGGTACGACCCACGCAGACACGGGGAGAATGTGCAAACTCCACACCGACGGTGACCTACTTGACCCTTTCTGCCATGTTTTCCTTTTTAGTTTTGACAAGTTTCGTTGCTCAAGGTTCCCTCAGAGAGCAGCTGCTAATCTCCGAATAGATGCATACAGAAAGAGCTACTTCCTGCTTTTCAAAATGGTCAACACTGACAACAGTGTTTGCTGTAGAGATTTAATTGTTACTGTCATGAGGAAGGGGAGGGGGAGGGAAATCTCGAAATAACCTGGATGCTTTACATTCGAAATGGTGCCCCGGTTCTTATTAATATGAATGAGGGTGTTTCGGCACAGAGTATAGGAAAAGCTGGAGGCAGTTGTGATGTTTCCAGGCACTGCATAAGTAGTGTCAGCATGATTCCTGAACAAAGGGTGCGAAAATAGTCTACTTCACATGAGCTCTCTTGTTATTCTTTTGGATTCCACTTCTGTTGGAAGCGATGAACTGGGTGGTAACACTTTTAGGGAGACGATTTATCTCCTGTTTGCTATTTCTAGCCTGTTGGCACATTTACTAAGTTGCTCTCAATGCAAGTCTTCCCTCAGTGTATCTCAGGGGGGGTGGGGGGTTGGTGGGGGGGGGGGGGGGGGGGGGGGGGGGGGGGTGGAGGCGAATAAAAAAAGTTACTTTCCAAATTAATTTAAGAGGGCACAGAAGAGTGAAAGATTACGAGTGTCCTTTCAGCCAACCTAATGATAGATCATGAGAAAGGGCACACAAGGAGTAGCAGTGTGCATGTGGTAATGGCAGCACAGCTTAACTGAAACAGAAGGAAAACCTTTTTAAGTTGCGATAGATGTATTTCTCTTTTAAAAGGAGTTGTCGTTTTTGATAAATGAACTATATTTCAACTCTAGCTTCTAAATGGCAATTCCTGTTGCACCAACTGAATAGTTCCTTTGCCTGCTTCTCCCATGATGTTTTCAGGCTTCGAAGGAAGTGTCTGAGAGTCGATTTTACAGAAGTGTATAAAATAGTTCTGGGCATGGAATGGTAATGCTACAAAGCTGAATTGTGGGAGTAGGACAAAATTGCAAATTAATCAAACACAATTTTAAAACTAACATCAGGGATTTCTTTTTTTTTCTTTCATTGGATGTGGTTGTCGCTGGTGAGACCAACATTTGTTGCCCATCCCTAATTGCCCTTGAACTGAATGGTTTGCTTGGCCTTTTCAGAGGACAGGTAAGAGTCAATCAAATCACTGTGAATCTGGGGTCACATGTAGGTCAGACCGGGTAAAGGTGGCAGATTTCCTTCTCTAAAGAGCATTCGTGAATCAGTGAAATGGACTGTGATCCGAGCCCCGGTTTTGGGACTATTCTGGATGAGGTATAATCCTTGGATGATGATCCTCACTTAAGGTTCAGAAATATAGATCTCACAGAGACTTTCCCCTGAGTACTCCGCTTTCCTCCAACAAGTCCCAAAAGACATGCTGTTAGGTAATTTGGACATTCTAAATTCTCCCTCTGTATACCCGAACAGGTGCCGGAATGTGTCGACTAGGGGCTTTACACAGTAACCTCATTGCAGTGTTAATGTAGCCTACTTATGACAATAAAGATTATTATTATTGTTGGTTTGTAGTATCTTAGTATTTGCCAATACCATGCTGAGGTGATGTGACCAGCTCTTGTTTAATTTTCAGGACTTCCTTGTATTAGAGGATAAACCACAGAACCATAGAATCGCTACAGTGCAGAAGGAGGCCATTTGGCCCATCAAGTCTGCACAAGCCCTCTGAAAGAGCACCCTACCTATACGCACTCCCTGCCCCATCCCCATAATCCCACCTAACCTGCGCATCCTTGGACACTTTGGGGCAATTTTACCCTGGCCAATGCAACTAACCTGCACATCTTTGGACTGTGCGAGGAACCCGGAGCACCCAGAGGGTGGACCATTCTTTCCTTGGAAGGTTCGGACCAGGCAGCTGTTGGACTGGGTTTGAGATCAGGTGCTTGTTAGTCATGTTCAATGATTCCCATTCATTTGTCCAGGTGGAATTTGTGTCGGAGTCCTGTGTAGGAGGATTTTCCTAGATTGACCTTCTTGATCGTCCTTTTGCATCTTAGTATCCAGGCTTCAATTTGCTTTGCAGATGCCGGCAAAGTTTCTAAATAATTTAGGGTCATCGTGACCTCCTCTCATGCTGGCAGGGGAGCTGGCTTGTGGTCAGCAGGGGGAAACTCAAGGTATTGGCGTTAGCTATGAGCATTTCAAGAGGTGCTCTAAAAGATAATCATAAGTTGCAAGTGACAGGGCCCAATGCTGTATCCCGGTGGAGGCAATATGGGGGATTGCCTTAACCTCTTGAAAAAGTCTCAATGAGGGTTTGTGATCGGCCACTATATGAAATGCCTGCCGTAGAAGTAACGATGAAACTTTGTAACACCAAACAAGACCGCCTTTTCAATTTGAGAATACTTCTGCTCAGCATCCGAAAGGGTCCTGGAGGCATCAGCAATAGGCCTTTCCATCCCGTCTTTCCCCATAAGGGGAAGCATCACATGTCAAGATGAGTTCCTTCTTGGGGTCATAATGGGCCAATAAGTTTAACAACAAAAGTTGCTGTTTAACTTTTTTGAAGGCTTCCACTTGTAGCGCCTCCCAAGACCATTTCTCAGCAGGGAATGCAAGTGGGTTAATAAGGGGGTCAACAATTAGGCCAAATTTGTGATAGATTTTCCACAGTAATTTACTAACACCAGGAAGGTTTTGAACTGTTTTTTTGGAGTTGGTGCTTCTTTGGAGTTGGTGCTTCCTTGGTGACCTTCACGTTGTCTTGTACAGGATGTAGACCTTTTTTATCCAAGTAGGATAGTGAAAGAAGATCACTTCATCTGCTTGGAAAACACATTTTCCCCTCTTCAGGTGTATCCCAGCTCTCAAGAATCTTGGTAAGACCTCTCCTAGGTTCGCCTAGTATTCTCACTCTCAACGCTCCATGACCAGGACATCATCCTTGTATAATACCACTTTGGGTAGCACTTAAGGATGTTTTCCATGATCCGCTGGAATATGGTGCATGCTGACGAGGCCCCGAAGGGCAAGCAAGTATAACCCTTGTGCGTGTTGATCGTACAATACTTGTAGGAAGGCACGTCTGATTCGAGTTTAAGATAAGCGTTGCTCAACGGGGCAGCATTGTGGCACAGTGGTTAGTGCCGAGTTATCAGGTTCGATCCCGGCTCTGGATCACTGTCCATGTGGAGTTTGCACATTCTCCCCGTGTTTGCATGGGTTTCGTCCCACAACCCAAAGATGTGCAGGGTAGGTGGATTGGCCACGCTAAAATTGCCCCTTAATTGGGTAGGCTAAAAAATAAGTGTCGCTCGCTGATGTCCAACATTGTGAATGTCTGTCCACCTGCCAACTTGCGTTAAGGTTTTCAATCCAGGGTATGGTGTATCTATCCAGCCTGGAGACCTGATTGACCGTGAACTTATATTCCACACAGAGGACTGATTTGTCCAATTTATGGACAGGGACAATGGGCTTGGTCCGCTCTGCGAATTGTACATGCGTTACTGTACCTAGTTTTTATAGGCACCCAAGTTCGGTTTCTACCTTTTCCAATAGGGATTACGGAACTGGTCTTGCTCTAAAATATTTAGGTGCAGCCTCGGGGTCAACATAAATCTTGGCTTTGGCTCCTCTTATTTTTCCAAGGCCCTCTTGGAAGACCTCAGGATATTTGCTGATGACTTCATATAATCCTCCCATGCCCAACCTGAAGATCTCCAACCAGTTCAGCCTGATCCGCTGGAGCCAATCTCTCCCCATGAGACTTGGACCATACCTTGCACAATAATGAGTGAAAGTTGGGCTAATTGTTGCCTGTAGTTCACTGGGGTCATTGTGGTGCCCTTAATCTGTAAGGGTTCTCTGTTATAGGTGGCAGTTCCTGTGTCCACCTGCATTTCAATGGTTGACCATTTACCAGCAGTTCCATCATTATTGGATAGACTGTAAGCAGTCTCAAAAGATCTCACTTTCTCAGAGTGGAGTATCCAAGACATCTCTCTACAGCAACTATTCCTGAGTCTGCTAACTACTCAAATGTGGATTGGGATCTGAGATGGTTTTGTTGTTTGAGTGGAAACAAAGATAGCAGTTAAAGGCTACTGTGACACTGTCTTAATTAGCATTGGTTAAGAGGTAATTGTAAGCTATTTTCTTGTGTGCTGTAAAAGATATTTTAATACTGTGTTAGTAATAAAGTTTGTTTTAACATACCATATCCCTATTTCTCCTGGAGCAAGGTATCCTTTCCTCACAGTCTTAAATAAAATATTGGGGTTTCTGTCTGGCATCCTGGCAACTGTTGTGGTCTAGTCCAGGATCATAATATGAACTTTGTAGAATATGAATTCGATTTACTGGAGTGGGAGCAGGGACAGGACATATCTTGGACAGCCATGTTTCATGGAGGCAGTAGCCATATTCAAAACTGCCGTTGCCTTCAAAATGAAGCAATTTTGATCACCCAAGTTTCTGAAACATGCCTCGTGGGCTTTGCGCGTTTTATTGAAAAGGTTAAACCTACCAGAGTTACGTGTTGAAGAAGCTATCCCTTTGACTGAGGTTAAGTACCCATTTATGAGCTTAAGTAACATTTTGGAGGTCACATAGTCCTTTGGGAATGTTAAGAGTAAGCATAAATGTGCTTAAAAAGTGGATAAGGTCCATGGAACTGTCAAGCCATTTAAATCCCCTGCCTTTTAATTATTTTTTTTCAAATACCAGTCTTCAGTTGAAATAAAATCAGTGCTTTCAATTTCAATAGATATTTGTTGATTATAAGTTTGAGCGCTATCATTATAACTGCTCAATGGCTTCCACAACCTACCATTATCAAAGTGGGGGGTCTGAAAGTTCGCACTTAATTGACTGTTCCAACTAAGAAAGTGGCTATATTTGATGTGGGGTATGAATATAAATATGAATACAAATGTTTGTTTTTATAAGGGACTATGTACTTGAATGTATTGAAATGATTTGAATGGGTTTTTATCCATGACAGATTGTTTTCACATATTGAGGTCTGCCCATGGTGAATATTGGGTGAGTTCGCATCAATGGTACAGGAAACAGTGTGGTGTGTCGGGGCATCATTGGCATGAGTTGTCATTAAGTTGTCATAGAGATTATAAAGAGTCATGAACGTTCTGAGGATCCACGGGCTGCTTAGAGGGACACAGTGGCACAAAGGGTATGTGGGACCATGGGCATGGGTAGCAGGGGTAGGTTGAGACAAAGGGTACGAGGAACCATGAGTGTGCATAGATGGCAGAGGTTGGCAATAGGGTATAGGGATGATGGGGCGCGGTGGGGACATGAATTGCTATGTGCAATATGGATTGGGCATGCAGAGTGTTTTGGGAGTGAGGGGGTGTGAGGGGTGAGGGCTAGAGGACTGTGTTTAATTTAAATTTGATTATTACAACTGGGGCAAAGACCCGGAGTGCCAAGGCAGCCTTTCAGTCAGCCCACATCCACACTCGCCAGCCCCTGTGGCTACCTCCATGCTGTTACTGAGGAAGACAGGGCCAACTCCAGTTATCACCGCCCCCACCTCACCCCGTCCCCAGAATGAAACTCTGGTAGGCCCAGCATTTTCTACTGAGTCTGCATTGCGGAGTTGAACAATTCCCCAATTCTGTGTACCTGACCAGAGACCATGGGCGGGATTCTCTGACACCGCGCCGGGTCGGAGAATCGCTGGCGGACCGCGCCACGCCGCCCCGACGCTGGGACGCGATTCTCCGCAGTGCGGAGAATTGGCGCAATTGGGGCCGGCGTGGTCAGCTAGGTGCTGGTCGGCGGCCGCTCTATGGGGCACCCCTGATGTTTCTCCGGCCTGGATGGGCCGAGCGGCTGTTTAAAAAAAAGAATCCCGCCGGCGCCGTTCTAACTTGCTCTGAGCCAGCAGGACCCTGGCATTGAAGGTGTCGGGTGGTGGCCTTGGGGGGAGGGGGGGGGGGGGGGGGGGGGAAGGGTCCAACTCCGAGGGGGGCCCCTCTGATGTGGCTTGGCCAGCGATCGGGACCCACCGATTGGCGGGCCGGCCTCGCTCTCTCCCAGCCTCCTTTACTCTGCGCCAGCCTCTGTACTCCTGCGCCATGTTGGGTCGGGGAAGGGGCGGGGAAGGGGGACACCGCGTATGCGCCGGTGGGACTGCGCATGCGCGGGTTCGCGCCGGACCCAATGCGCATGCGCGCATCTCCTTGCGCCCATTCCACGGCCGGATCAGCAGCTGGAGCGATGTGAACCGCTCCAGTGTCCTGCTGGCCCCCTGTAGGAACCAGAATTGCTGATCCTGGGGTCGTGTTGACACTGTCGGGAAACGCGACGGCGTTTCCGACGGCGTCAACACTTAGCCTCAGGATCAGAGAATCCTGCCCCATGTTTCAATCATTCACTTTGATTGTGGATTCCACAGCCTTAATTAACCTCATTTTGGATGGTTTCATCACTGGAAGCTGCCTAATACTAACTAACATGGCCCGTTCCATCTCATTGAAATTTACATAGATTGTCATAAAAACCCATCTGGTTCACCAATGCTCTTTAGGGAAGGAAATCTGCTGTCCGTACCTGGTCTGGCATATATGTGACTGCAGCAACGTGGTTGCCTTCTGAAATGGCTGAGCAGGCCACTCATTTCAAGGGCCATTAGGGATGGGCAACAAATGCTGGCCCAGCCGGTGATGTCCACATCCCGTGAAAGAAAAAAGAAAAACATCCTTTCATTATTTCAAACATTCTTATCAATTTTCTCTGTAATCTCCTGCAATCTAACCAAAGCAGCCTCAATTTTATCTAATTTTTCTTTGCATTTTATGTCCTCACATTGGACAGTCAATCTGCACTTTATCAACACTATTCACCCTTCCCTAAAACATGGGGAAATCAACCAAGTACTAAACTCTAACTATGGTCTTTATTAGATTATAAAGGGTAGAAGTTTTGCTACAGATGTACAAAACCCTGGTTAGGCCACACTGCAATTATTGTGAGCAGTTCTGGGTGCCATGCCTAAGGAATGAGATATTGGTCTTGGAGGGAGTGCAGTTTTGAATGATACACAGATTCCAAGTGGTAAATTGTGCGAGATTATGTAAACTAGGGTTATATTCCCTAGATTTGGGAAGGTTAAGGGGTGATTTTTATCTACATTTTCAAGATTTTTAAAGGATAATCAAGTAGATTACGATAAACCATTTCCACTGGTTGAATATAGAACATAGAACATAGAACGATACAGCGCAGTACAGGCCCTTCGGCCCACGATGTTGCATCGACATCGGAAGTCAAAAACTAAAGGCCATCTAACCTACACTATGCCATTATCATCCATATGCTTATCCAATAAACTTTTAAATGCCCTCAATGTTGGCGAGTTCACTACTGTTGCAGGTAGGGCATTCCACGGCCTCACCACTCTGCGTAAAAAACCTACCTCTGACGTCTGTCCTATATCTATTACCCCTCAATTTAAGGCTATGTCCCCTCGTGCTAGCCACCTCCATCAGCGGGAGAAGGCTCTCACTGTCCACCCTATCTAACCTTCTGATCATTTTGTATGCCTCTATTAAGTCACCTCTTAACCTTCTTCTCTCTAACAAAAACAACCTCAAGTCCATCAGCCTTTCCTCATAAGATTTTCCCTCCATACCAGGCAACATCCTGGTAAATCTCCTCTGCACCTGTTCCAAAACTTCCACGTCCTTCCTATAATGAGGCGACCAGAACTGTACGCAATACTCCAAATGCGGTCGTACCAGAGTTTTGTACAGTTGCAACATGACCTCATGGCTCCGGAACTCAATCCCTCTACCAATAAAGGCCAACACACCATAGGCCTTCTTCACAACCCTATCAACCTGGGTGGCAACTTTCAGGGATCTATGTACATAGACACCGAGATCCCTCTGCTCATCCACACTGCTAAGAATTTTACCATTAGCCAAATATTACGCATTCCTGTTATTCTTTCCAAAGTGAATCACCTCACACTTCTCTACATTAAACTCCATTTGCCACCTCTCAGCCCAGCTCTGCAGCTTATCTATGTCCCTCTGTAACCTGCAACATCCTTCCACACTGTCTACAACTCCACCGACTTTAGTGTCGTCTGCAAATTTACTCACCCAACCTTCTGTGCCCTCCTCTAGGTCATTTATAAAAATGACAAACAGCAACGGCCCCAGAACAGATCCTTGTGGTACGCCACTCGTAACTGAACTCCATTCTGAACATTTGCCATCAACCACCACCCTCTGTCTTCTTTCAACTAGCCAATTTCTGATCCACATCTCTAAATCACCCTCAATCCCCAGCCTCCGTATTTTCTGCAATAGACGACCATGGGGAACCTTATCAAATGCTTTACTGAAATCCATATACACCACATCAACTGCTCTACCCTCGTCTACCTGTTCAGTCACCTTCTCAAAGAACTCGATAAGGTTTGTGAGGCATGACCTACCCTTCACAAAACCATGCTGACTATCCCTAATCATATTATTCCTATCTAGATGATTATAAATCGTATCTTTTATAATCCTCTCCAAGACTTTACCCACCACATACGTTAGGCTCACCGGCCTATAGTTACCGGGGTTATCTCTACTCCCCTTCTTGAACAAAGGGACCACGTTTGCTATCCTCCAGTCCTCTGGCACTATTCCTGTAGCCAATGATGACATAAAAATCAAAGCCAAAGGCTCAGCAATCTCTTCCCTGTCTTCCCAGAGAATCCTAGGATAAATCCCATCAGGCCCCGGGGACTTATCTATTTTCACCTTGTACAGAATTGCCAACACTTCTTCCCTACGCACCTCAATGCCATCTATTCTAATAGCCTGGGTCTCAGCATTCTCCTCCACAACATTATCTTTTTCCTGAGTGAATACTGACGAAAAGTATTGATTTAGTATCTCGCTTATCTCCTCAGCCTCCACACACAACTTCCCACCACTGTCCTTGACTGGCCCTACTCCTACCCTAGTCATTCTTTTATTCCTGACATACCTATAGAAAGCTTTTGGGTTTTCCTTGATCCTACCTGCCAAAGACTTCTCATGTCCCCTCCTTGCTCGTCTTAGCTCTCTCTTTAGATCCTTCCTCGCTTCCTTGTAACTATCAAGCGCCCCAACTGAAACTTCACGCCTCATCTTCACATAGGCCTCCTTCTTCCTCTTAACAAGAGATTCCACTTCTTTGGTAAACCACGGTTCCTTTGCTCTACCCCTTCCTCCCTGCCTGACTGGTACGTACTTATCAAGAACATGCAATAGCTGTTCCTTGAACAAGCTCCACATATCCAGTGTGCCCAACCCTTGCAGCCGACTTCTCCAACCTACACATCCTAAGTCATGTCTAATGGCATCATAATTGCCCTTCCCCCAGCTATAACTCTTGCCCTGCGGGGTATACTTATCCCTTTCCATCACTAATGTAAAGGTCACTGAATTGTGGTCACTGTTTCCAAAGTGCTCACCTACCTCCAGATCTAACACCTGGCCTGGTTCATTACCCAAAAAAAAATCCAATGTGGCCTCGCCTCTTGTTGGCCTGTCAACATATTGTGTCAGGAAACCCTCCTGCACACATTGTACAAAGAACGACCCATCTAATGTACTCGAACTATATCTTTTCCAGTCAATATTTGGAAAGTTAAAGTCTCCCATAACAACTACCCTGTTACTTTCGCTCTTTTCCAGAATCATCTTCGCCATCCTTTCCTCTACATCCCTAGAACTATTAGGTGACCTATAGAAAACTCCCAACAGGGTGACCTCCCTTTTCCTGTTTCTAACCTCAGCCCATACTACCTCGGAAGAAGAGTCCCCATCTAGCATCCTTTCTGCCACCGTAATACTGTCCTTGACTAGCAGCGCCACACCTCCCCCTCTTTTGCCCCCTTCTCTGAGCTTACTAAAACACCTAAACCCCAGAACCTGCAACAACCATTCCTGTCCCTGCTCTATCCATGTCTCTGAAATGGCCACAAGATCGAAGTCCAAGGTACCAACCCATGCTGCCAGTTCCCCTACCTTATTTCGTATACTCCTGGCATTGAAGTAGACACACTTCAAACCACCTACCTGAACACTGGCACCCTCCTGCGAAGTCAAATCTGTGCTCCTGACCTCTATACTCTCAATCTCCCGTACCCCAAAACTACAATCCAGGTTCCCATGCCCCTGCTGAATTAGTTTAAACCCCCCCCAAAGAGCACTAACAAATCTCCCCCCCAGGATATTGGTGCCCCTCAGGTTCAGATGTAGACCACCCTGTCTATAGAGGTCCCACCTTCCCCAGAAAGAGCCCCAGTTATCCAGAAATCTGAATCCCTCCCGCCTGCACCATCCCTGTAGCCACGTGTTTAATTGCTCTCTCTCCCTATTCCTCATCTCACTATCACGTGGCACGGGCAACAACCCAGAGATAACAACTCTGTTTGTTCTCGCTCTGAGCTTCCATCCTAGCTCCCTAAAGGCCTGCCTGACATCCTTGTCCCCTTTCCTACCTATGTCGTTAGTGCCAATGTGGACTACGACTTGGGGCTGCTCCCCCTCCCCCTTAAGGACCCGGAAAACACGATCCGAGACACCACAAGAAGGAGGCCTATGAGGAGTTGGGAACTGGGAGGCACAGCCTAAAAATGAGAAGCAAGCCTATTCGAAGTGAAATTAGGAACCACTTTGACACTTAAATGGTTGGAATTTGATGCCCTGCCCGTGGTGATTTTGATGGTGGGGGACATTTAATCTGGCTGGAGAATGCCTTCCTTCCTCTTTCCCCGATTAAGGCTGTAGTGAAGATTTGTGGACATCTTTCTCACCCCACTACCACTTGAGGCAGATGGAACTTGGGTCGCTGTCTGAGCGGAGTCTGCACGTTCTCCCCCTGTCTACATGGGTTTCCTCCCACAAGTCCCGAAAGATGTGCTGGAAGGTGAATTGGACATTCTGAATTCTCCCTCAGTGTACCTAAACAGGCGGCGGACTGTGGTGACTAGGGGATTTTCACAGTAACTTCATTGCAGTGTTAATGTAAGCCTACTTGTGACAATAACAAAGATTATTATATATAAGTGGATGCAATACTGGTAGCAACCACTGCCACTCTAGTGGTGCTGCTAAGCAATAAACAGCTGTCAGCCTCTATGTAAGAGCAAATTAATGCAGATCCTGAAATCTGAAACACAAACAGAAAATGCTGGAAAATCTCAGCAGGCCTGACAGCGCCTGTGGAGAGAGAAGAGAGCTAATGTTTCGAGTCTGAATGACTCTTCATCAAAGCTGTCAGCATCTGATTGGCTGGGAGTTTACAATGGGCCTGACCCTGCCCCCCGCCAACCCACAACCCCCACCTCCCAGTGTCCTTGATCCTGGGGAATGCCCTCCATCACCCTGTTAAATGACTGATTTGCACAAAATGCAGTTGGCCTTCCCCCGATGAGGTGACGTGCAGCTGTTCCCAGCCCTCCATCTGGCAGGCAAGACCCCCATCACCCACCTTAAATTCCATCCAATTACAATCTTATTATTTTTGTCTTTTGTTTCAATCAATATTGAAATTTAAAAGAAGTCATGAAGAGGTAGATGTCGAGAAGACATTTCCATTTGTAGGCGGGTCTAAACCAGGGGGTCATGAATGTAAAATCGTCACTAATAAATCCAATAGAAGACTCAGGAGAAATACTTTAACCCAGAGAGTTGTGAGAATGTAGCTTTCTACCACATGGAGGACACGATACAAATAGAATAAACAAATTTAAGGGAAAAACCAGATAGGTACTTGAGGGAAAAATAAATAGAATATTTTTTGACAGGTTTAGATGACGTGGGGTTATAGGAGAGGCTTGTGTCAAGTAAAAACAATCGTTCAGTCAAATGGCCTGTAGTTTCATATATTTCTCTGTACTTCATGTAATTCTATGTAACGCAGTGTAACGTATACATCTTCCATTAATCCAGCCCCATTACCTCAACCGAATTATAGCAGGGTCTTTTCACACAACTCTTTAAAGTTAATAAAAGTTCCAAACACAAAGCGCATGGGATCCTGGAGTTTTATCAACAGAGGCGTAAAGTAATTAGGAGCGAAGCTATTCTAAGCCTTTATAAATCACTGGTTAGGCCTCAGTTGGACTATTGTGGTCAATCATGGGCGCTGTATTTTAGGAAGGATGTTGTGGCCTTGGGGAGGGTGGAAAGGGGATTTACTAGAATGGGAACCGCAGTGACGAGGGACATTTATGTGGAGAGGTTTGGAAAGCTGTGATATGTTGTCCTGAGAACAGAGAAGATTTCTTTCTTTAAATTTAAAGTGCCCAATTCTTTATTTTCCCAATCAAGGGGTTATTTAGCGTGGCCAATCCGCCTACCTGCACATCTTTTGGGTTGTGGGGTTGAGGCCCACGCAGACATGGGGAGAATGTGCAAACTCCACACGGACAGTGACATGGGGCCGGGATTAAATCTGGGTCCTCGGCGCCATGAGGCAGCAGTGCTAACCACTGTGCCACCGTGCCGCCCGTATGAGAATGGAGAAGATGACGGGGAGGTTCAATAGAGCTTTTTCAACACCACAGGTGTAGTTTGTCTTCATGTCGCTCACACTTCTCTGACTAGAACTTCAATATTTTACAGTGATTCAGTTTAACTTCATCCATCATTTTTATGCTAACTTACAAATTCTGTAACTCTCTGCTGCCTCCTTAGGTTTGGCTGTCGCCTGAACATGGATCCTTGTGAATTTAAGCCACGCATCTTTCTCCCAATGCACAATGATTAGCTAATGTCAAGGAACTGCCACACATCAGTCACCTTGGGACACCCATTAAGGGGAAAGAGGTCTCTTGGAATCAGCTTCTTTGCACAGTACCATTTGCAGCCTCCATCTCAGAGGGTTCTGACTTCCCTCGGCAGACGGTGGCAAGCATTTGAGTTCAGTGCGACGTTACTTCCTGTAGAAAAGACAGAGCAGGGTTTTTATTAAAGAGAAGAGAGAAGTTTGGTGATTGCTTTGAATTCCCTCGATTCTTTCACGTTTAGATTTTCCCTTTTATTCTCAATTCTTTTAAAACACCTACAAGTTTCTCCAGGCATGTATACCACACAAAGGCAGAGCCAGGCAGCAGTATGATATTTCCTGCTGTCAGCTCTCTAGATGTGGCTATTGCACAGCTGAGCTCTGGATATGGGCTAAAATCTGCATCTTCCCAGGCCTGTTTCAGGCCTGTTCCCTGGACACCTTTCTTTATGCCTATATCAATATAAGGCGGTGGACGCCTGGCTTGTAAATGAGCGTAGTTTTCTTGTCCATCAAATAGGAAGCTTCTTAGCATCTGAGCTGCAGGTGCCAACAGCATTTTGAGCCTTGGAGCTGATTTACACTGTACCGGTTTAACTTTGGTGTGAAGTTCAAACTGCTTCATGACAACATTAAACTTTTATTGAATGTATTGTAACCCCGGAATTTTCTGACACAGCCTGAGCTCAGGGACAAAATTTTCCGTTTGGGAGACCACGTTCTCCCGCCGCATTTGAATCGCACCGGGCAGGTAAAATTCAGTTGATGGAAATGGGTCAGCACACTGCCCCCCTGCAGCCCGACCGATTCCCGGCCTCTCAGGCGTCTGATTCGCTGGGGTTAGGATTCGCGTTAATAGCTTTTAAGCGCTCCAAACACCACAGACTGTCATTCTAGCCAAGGAGATGGCTGCACGCAGACCAGCCCCCAGATTCCAAGAGTTGGAGATTGACCGAATGCTGGATGCCATTGAGGAGAGGTGGGGCACCCTCTTCCCTAAGGTGGGCCGAAGACTCAAGCCTGCCCTTCTCAATAGTGCCTGGGATGAGGTGGCAGAGGCTGTCAGCCTCACTAGGAAGACCGGCACGCAATGTAGGAAGAAGATGAACAACCTCCTGAGAGCAGCTTGGGTGAGTCACCACCCCTGTGCCCCTGGCCTCATGCCCCAATCCCTTAGAGACCAACCACACCCCACCTGCCTTGCAGCACACCCTCCACAAAACCCCAACACATGTATTGTCCTCTTTGGTTAGGAGCTTTGCACTCACATGTCACCAGCTACAAACCCCCTGTAGAACACGCCTCCCAGCATCTCACTGTGTCCTTTCTGTGTCCCCCAAGGATAAGGTGGTCCATAATCACTGGGAGAGGATGGGAGAGGGAAACTCAAACATTTGTGTCCACACCCCAACAGAGGAGAGGGTCCTGCAGCTTCCAGGGGAGGCCGGGGAGAGGGCAGTGATTGTGATGGAGATCGGCATGAAGCAAAGAAATGCAACGCAGATGTTCCCATAGCAAGTGAGTCACCCTTTCCCACAGACCAGTCCTTCCCCAGATCTCACCCCTTGTCTTTTGTCTTGCAGGATCACCATCAGACGAGGTTGGACCGTCTGGGGTCGCTGCCCCCCAGCTGGTGCCTCAGCACACCCCGAAGCACCCCTCCGGGGGAGACACTGATGTTTCACAACTGCTTTCACCAGCACCATCCACCATCACAGAGACTATCACCTCGGTGGGACATGTTATCAGTCAGGCTCCTGGGTCACCCTCTGGTGAGCACCACACACATGCTGCAGCACATCAGGTCGAGGCAGGATATCCCTAGGGAGTGGATAAATTGGAGAACTGTGTCTGATGTCAGAAAATAGCTGTCGCCCGGACAGATGTTGCGTTCTGGAAAGTATGATCGCATCACTTGTGTCGAAGCAGAGCCAGAATCTACAGGAGGGGGTGTCAGCAACTTTCCAGTGCCTCCAAGGACAACTGGAGGAGTCCAGCTGCCTTCAGGCACAGGAGATGGTGCCAACTATGCGTGGCACCCAGGCCAGCACTGAACGGGTGGCATCTGCAGTGGAAGGCATAGGGAAATATGTCAAGGCCATGTATCTGGATGTCCAAGGCTTGGGGCACACTGTGCTGTCCATGGCGCAGCACAGGAGAGCCCAGTCACAGGTGGCTATGTCCCAGGTGCACATGGACATTGCTGCAGAGCTTGGCCCATTCACAAAGGGTCATGGCTGAGGGCATCGAGAGCATTGGCCAGGCGCTGACTGACCTTGGCCATGTCACAGGCATACAGGGACATGACCAAGGCAATGAGGAACAGGGTTCACTCACTGAGGGACATGTCCCAGTCTCAGTGCACATGGCTGAGGGCACCGACACCATGGTTCAGGTGAGGGTGGCAGCACCAGGTGACGGAGGCACCTCCGGAGTTCACTCCGACTCCACCTCCATCCCATGGAGTAGCCCGGTGGCCAGTGAGTGCTCCAAGAGGGGAGGAAGTGATGGGGCTCATGCAGATGCATTCCACAGGGGAGGTGCTGGAACACCTCAGCGCTTCCGAACACTGTCACCTGACACTGGTGCATCTGTGCAGCAGGCAGAACAGGTTGACATGTCATCACCTGTGACCCCCGAAATCGACCGGGCCCGCCCAGGCCCTCCAGAGGATGACTGCCAAGGGCATCAGAGGGCAGAGGGCGAGGCAAGCAGCAGGCCGCTTCCACTTCAGATGTTCTGTCTGGGGTAACACCTCCAAGAAGCGGCAGTCCACAAAGAATAGGAAGATAGATGACACTTAAGTAGAAGATAGAAGATAGTAAGGGGGAAGGGAATACCTATTGTACATACACACTTTTTTGCACCACCAGTCAGATCTGCCGCTAACCACTGTCTCACGGGTGTGAAGGATGGGCATGTTCTGGGTGCTGTGCGGTTGCCAGGTGGTGGGTGGAGGTGGGGGGGGGGGGGGGGTGCAGGGGATGCATGGGCCCATGCCACATGAATGTCCCAAATGGTTACACCCTCACTGAGAGGTGGCATGGCCTGGGGGTAGTAGTGTGAGCCTACCTTGTATGACAGCATCCCCTAGAAGTGAGCCCTAACCATTCACCATCTCCCACAACCACCACTGCACCCCCAAGAAATACGGGCCCGTGAGAAAGAATCGCCAGCACACATGTAAGGATCGCCGAGGCGAACAATGGCATGTTATCTTCAAGACTGGAGTCAACGAGGAGCACCAGAGTTCATTCACAGAAATTCGTCATCGTCCTGCATCCTGTGGACTATCCTGCTGATGGTTCCAATACAGAGCCAACACCCTGTGGTGATGCTGGTATGATCCTCGAAGGGGGTAGGGGAGCTGCATTATTGGAAAGGAGTGAAAGGCTAGGGTGAAAGTGGAGTGACGGACTGAGGGAGAGGGAAGGGGTGGAAGGACTCAGGGAGAGGGAAATACTCCTCACTTGAAGGAGCACCACAAAGGTGTTGGAACCCGACGAGTGAGTTAGGATGAGTGCATCTCTGGTGGTGCTGCTCGCACATAACCTGTTGCCGCATAAGGTAATGAGAGGAACTCTGGGTGCCCGAAAGTCTGGCTTGATCTGAGCTACTTGCATACCAACAGGGTGTGATGATCTCCTGATGGATGATTGACGGGGCAGGTCCAGACACGTATTTGACTTTGGTCAAGTCTGAATTCACAGCAAACCCTGAGGTTTGACTGCAGTTTGATTTAAAGTGCCCAATTCTTTTATTTAAAATATCCAACTTAATCGTGCTCAAAACTAGTTCCAATCATTTTGCTCAATGTTTTTTTAAATTTAAGGTACCCAATTTTTTTTTCCCCAATTAAAGGGCAATTTAGCGTGCCCAATCCATCTGTCCTGCACATCTTTGGGTTGTGGGGGTGAGATCCACGCAGACACAGGGAGAATACGAAAACTCCACACGGACAATGATTCCGGGCCAGGATCGAACCAAGGTCATCGGCGCCGTTGAAGCTCTTTATCAAGCATCTTTGGAAGGTCCATATATGCATCAAGCACATATCCTCAATAGCCCTCTTTCTCCCCATGTCTGCATGGGTTTCCTCCAGGTGCTCCGGTTTCCTCCCACAGTCCAAAGATGTGCAGATTAGGTAGATTGGCCATATCTTTTTATTAAAACAGTTAAAAAAAACTTATATGAGGCCAAATAGAACATAGAACATAGAACAGTACAGCACAGAACAGGCCCTTCGGCCCTCGATGTTGTGCCGAGCAATGATCACCCCACTTAAACCCACGTAACCCGTATCCCAACAATCCCCCCATTAACCTTACACTACGGGCAATTTAGCATGGCCAATCCACCTAACCCGCACATCTTTGGACTGTGGGAGGAAACCGGAGCACCCGGAGGAAACCCACGCACACACGGGGAGGACGTGCAGACTCCACACAGACAGTGACCCAGCCGGGAATCGAACCTGGGACCCTGGAGCTGTGAAGCATTGATGCTAACCACCATGCTACCGTGAGGCCCCAATGGTACAAATGGTACAATGGTACAAACACTAATTTTACATTGGAGAAACAGGGTACCCTCCCCTCTGTACCAACGTACAGAGAGGGGGGGGGGTGGGATACTCGGATTATTAAAACAGTAACCATCACATTTGTACATGCTAAATTGCCCCTTAGTGTCCAAAGATGTGCAGGTTAGGTGGGTTACAGAGAAGCACTGGGAAATGGACCTGGGTAGGGTGCTCTTTCAGAGGGTCATTGCAGACTCGATTGGTCAACCCTGCTACATTATGGACTCTATCGAAGAGCTCAATTAAGTTAGTTAAACACAATTTGACTTTAATAAATCCATGCTAGCTGTCATTTATTAACCCCTATTTATATGAGTGACAATGAATTTTGCCCTGCATTATGGTCTCTAGAGGTTAGGCTGGCGTTACATGGTTTATTTCTCTGCCCTTTTTTGAACAGATCTTCAAGGTATTCAATACTACCCCAGGAATCAGGCATATTAGTCTAGGTCACCATTAAAAATTAATACAGTGGTCACAGAGTTCAGACTGTAATAGGCGTTGGTAATTATAGCACAAAGTTTCCAGTGTAATCATGATCCGGTTCTGATAACAATGAGGATTAATACTAACATTTTTCAGTTACTTGCTAGCTGTGTCCTTTTCCCCTACCTCCTCCAAAACAATTTACTGCACTTTCTAATTGCAAGTAGAAATGCAAAGACTATTCAATGAATTTATTTTTGAAGGAATGCTATTTTCCTCCTTGTTGATTGCTTATCACTGTTGTTAGGAGTGTTTATTTTCTTGAGTTACCTCAGGTATGCAGTCTTTTGAAAGTTGTGGATGGTTTTGAAACTGATCGCCCTGATCATTTCTGAAAGGGACTGGGAAACATGATGAAAAAGCCATCAAGCTGGTTTGTTCTAGTTATGCTTATAATGCCGAATGAGAGATTACTCCAATGCAAGCATATCAAAATACCTACATCTAAGGGCATCATTATATGAAAATAATTTTTTTTTTAAATGTGTTCATGTGTGCGTTGCAGGCTGTGTCAGCATTTATTGCCCATCCCTAATTGCCCTTGAGGGGCACTCAACCACATTCCTGTGGATCTGGAGTCACATGTAGGCCAGACGAGGTAAGGATGGCAGATTTCCTTCCCAAAAGGACTTTTGTGAACCAGATGGGTTTTTACAACAATTTGACTGTTTTTTAATAAAAATTTAGAGTACCTAATTCATTTTTTCCAATTAAGGGGCAATTGAGCGTGGCCAATCCACCTACCCTGCACATCTTTGGGTTGTGGGGGCGAAACCCACGCAAACATAGTAAGGCTGTGCAAACTCCACACGGACAGGATGGAGTTCGCCGGGATCGAACCTGGGACCTCAGCGCCGTGAGGCAGCAGGGCTAACCAACAATTAGACTTTTAATTCCAAATATTTATTGAATTCAAATTTCACCATCTGCAGCGGTGGGATTTGAATCTGGGTCCCCAGAGCATTACTCTGGGTTACCAGTCCACTGACAATACAACGCCACCACCTCCCCGAGTGTACTGTGTACTGCAGATTTCCATAGATTCTCACAGAAGGTTTGGCCTGGTCTGGATCTTTTAAGGTGCTTTCCATTTTAGCCCAATGTTCCAGTTTTCTCCTGGTTTTCAATTCCAGAGTGATTCATTAAGTTGAATTCAAATTTTATCATTGGTGGCTGTGCAGTCAGCAGCTTGGGCCTGAAGAGCTGCAATACATTCTCTGAACATCTCTCCCTATCTTCCTTCCATTAATTTGCACATTAAACCTTCAGCCTGCTTCCAGCCAATTCCCTCTCGCTCCCTACCATTTCCCCATCTCTGTGTCCCCCATACTCCTTCTTCCATCTCGCTCCATTCCTTCCTCTCGCCACTATTAGTCTCCTTCCCCCCCTTTCCCCTCTTCTCCATTCCCCTAATCCCCCTCTCTCTCACTCCCCAACACTACCCCATTGCCCCCTCTCTCCCCATTACTCTAACTCTATACCCCATTCTGCCCCCATCTCACCCCCACTCCTTCCCTCTCTCTAACCCATTTCCCCCCATCTCCTTTATTACTCTATCTCCTCTCCCCCAGTCCCTGTACTCCATACCTCTCTAACCTATTTCTCTTTCTCTCAGCATTTCACCCACTCTCCCCATTTCCCTCTCCCTCCTATTACCTTCTCTACACACCTTCCCTCCCCTATTCTCCTCTCTCCCACCAGCTCTTCCCCCAAGTCCCTCTCCCCTCCTCACATCCCCATCTGCCCCTCTCTTCCCCATCCCTCTCTCTATCTCCCCATTTCCCCTCCCCTCAGTCCCCTCTTCCCATTTCCCCCCAACTCATTACATATTCCTCATCCCTCTGTCCATTCCACCCTATCTCTCCCAATTCCCCATTTTCTGCACTCCAGTTCATCCCTCCCCATTCCAACACCCCTATTTCCCCCACACTCTCCCAATCCCCTCTCCCCATTCCTTCCTTACCCATTCCCCATCTCTTTCCACGCCCACATTCCTCCACCCTCCCCTATTTCACCCCTCTCCCGGATTTCTCCTGTTCCCCCATTCCGCACTCTCCGTTTCCCCCATCCTCCCCATTCCAATTTCACCCACCTCTCCCATTTTCCCCTTTCTGCCTCATCATCCCACCTCTCCCATTCCCAGCCTCCATGTCCCCATCTCCAGTACCCACTCCCATTCCTCCCTCCCAATTTCAACTACCTCTATCATTTCCCCCCTCTCTCCCATTCCCTCACCACCATTCCCTACCCGACTCCATTCACTCAACCCTTTCATTCTCCCCGCCCATTCCGCCACCGCAATTTCCACCAGCCCAGCCCCCTTCCAATTTCACCCACCTATCGCATTCCCCCTCCCAATACCTCCACCCCAGTTCCCCCTCCCTCATTCCAACCATTCACCCTTTTCATTTCCTTCCACCTTCACCCCTCTTCCCCATCCCCCCTCCCCATTCCACTCCTCCCCATTTTCCCACTCTATTCCCTGCCCTCCTATTCTATCCCACCATGCTCCCCCATTCCACCCCACTCCCCCTTTCTCTCTCTCCCTATTCGACAACTGCCCTATTCCTCCACCTTCTCCATTCCACCCCGCTCCCCCATTCCCCCTCTCCCCACGTAACAACTGCCCTATTCCCCCACCTTCGCCAATCCACCCCGCTCCTCCAATCCCCATGTAACAACTGACCTATTCCCCCACCCTCTCCCATTTCACCCTTCCCCCATTCCATCCTGCTCCCCTTCCCCCTCTCCCCATGCAACAACTGCCCTATTCCCCGCTTTCCCATTTCACCCCATTCCACCCCTCCTCCATTTACCCATCCTCACCTCTCCCATTCACTTTCCTCATTTGACCTTTGCCCTATTTCCCCACCCTCCCTTATTCCATCTTTCTCCCCTATTCCCCCTGCTCCCCCATTCCCACTTCCCAATTTCACCCCTCTCCCATTTTCTCCTAACCCATTCCATCTCTCGCCAATTTACACGCCTCATCCCTATTCCAACCATTCAACCCCTCCATATTTCCCCCTCCCCCATGCCACCCTCTCCTATTCCCCCACCCCATCCTCATTCTACCCCACTCCCCCATTCCCCTCTCCTCATTCTCTCTCCCCATTCTCTTGGTGCATCCCCTCCCATTCCTCCCACTCCCCCATTCCTGCCCTCCCAATTTCACCCACCTCCATTCCCTCCTCTCTCCCATTTCCCCTCTCCCCTTTGCCCCATTTCTCCCAACAGCCCATTCCCAGTTCCCTCTCCCCAATCCGTACCATCCTCTCCCCATTCCCCACATCGCAAATTTGCCCCCAAAATTCCCACCTCTCCGCTATTCCCCTCTCTCTCCCATTCCCCCTCCCAAGTTCAGCCACCTGTCCATTCCATCCTCTCTCTCTTCCATTCCCCTTCCCCATTCCCTTCACCTATCTTCTTCATTCCCCTGCTACACTATCCTAACTATTCACCCTCTCCTTCTCCATTTCTCCCGCTTAGCCATTCCCCCTCCCCCTCTCCCCCTCCCCATTTCCCCACTCCCGCCACCAGCCTCCTCCCCCTCACCTCATTCCTCCTCACCGCCATTCACTCTGCTCTCCATTCACCCCCATTCCCAACCACCACCACCCTCTCCCATTACCCTTTCTCCCTCCCAATTACCCCTCCCCTTCCCCCATTTCCCACTTCTCCCATTTCCCTCTCATCCATTCTTCCCATTCCCCGCCTCCTCAATCCAACCATTAAACCCCCTCCACCATGCAACCCCTCCACATGACCCACAATTTCACCCCGCCCCATCCCATTTCCTCCCCATTCTCCCCCTCCACAATTCCTCCTTCCCACATTTTCCCCACCTCCTCCATTTCCCCTGCACAATCCCTCATGCCCACCTCCCCTATTCCCCACACTCCCCATGCCTCCTGCCCCATTCCCTCTCTCCTCGAGTGTAGACTCGAGGGGCTGAATGCCCTCCCCCATTTCCCTCCCTCTCCGTGATTACCTCTTCTCCCAATCTCGCTCATCTACCCCACTCCTTTCCTCCCCTTTCTAATTCCCCTATTCCCTCCTTCCCATTGCCCCCCCCTCTCTCCCATTCCTCTCTATTTCCCTCCTCCATCCTTTCCTCTCTCCAATTCCTCCCCAATCCCTCCACTCCTTTGTCTCCCCCATCCATTTCCCCATCTCTATCCCATTCTTATTCCCTCTTCCATTCTACCCTCATTCTCCCTTCCTCCCATTCCGCCCTCATTCCCATTTCCTCTTTACTCATCCTCGCCCCTCCTCCCAATCCCCCTCCTTCGGGGTCACCCTCCCCTGTTGCCGTTGGTAACGAGACAGACGGTAGTCCCCCGGCGCAGGGTCAGAGGGCGGCGGTTGCGATGGGAACGGGGCTGTTGCTGCGACGCTGCGGCCTCGGCATTTTGTGAAGTGCGGCGGGCGGAGAGAGACTGAAAATGGGCGAGAAGACTTACAGCTCCTCGGTGCTGCTGCACAACTGGTTTGAAGATCTCACCTTGGACCAGGTGAGGAAACCGAGCGGGTGGCGGATCCCCGACCCCATCCCCCAAATCCCCGACCCCATTCCCCCAAATCCCTGACCCCATTCCCCCAAATCCCCGACCCCATCCCCCAAATCCCCGTCCCCATTCCCCCAAATCCCCGACCCCATTCCCCCAAATCCCCGACCCCATTCCCCCAAATCCCCGACCCCATTCCCCCAAATCCCCGACCCCATTCCCCCAAATCCCCGACCCCATTCCCCCAAATCCCCGACCCCATTCCCCCAAATCCCCGACCCATCCCCCAAATCCCCGAACCCCAAACCCCATCCCCCAAATCCCCGACCCCATCCCCCAAATCCCCGACCCCATCCCCAAATCCCCGACCCCATCCCCAAATCCCCGACCCCATCCCCCAAATCCCCGACCCCATCCCCCAAATCCCCGACCCCATCCCCCAAATCCCCGACCCCATCCCCCAAATCCCCGACCCCATCCCCCAAATCCCCTACCCCATCCCCAAATGCCGACCCCGAAACCCCATCCCCCAAATCCTAGACCCCATCCCTCCAAATCCCCGACCCCATCCCGCAAATCCCCGATCCCATCCCCCAAACCCCCTACCCCATCCCCCAAATCCCGACCCATTTCAGTGAAGTTAAAGGGGCAGCACTGTAGCATTGTGGATAGCACAAATGCTTCACAGCTCCAGGGTCCCAGGTTCGATTCCGGCTTGGGTCACTGTCTGTGCGGAGTCTGCATATCCCCCCGTGTGTGCGTGGGTTTCCTCCGGGTGCTCCGGTTTCCTCTCACAGTCCAAAGATGTGTAGGTTAGGTGGATTGGCCATGATAAATTCCCTTTAGTGTCCAAAATTGCCCTTAGTGTTGGGTCGGGTTGCTGGGTTATGGGGATAGGGTGGCGGTGTTAACCTTGGGTAGGGTGCTCTTTCTGGGAGCCGGTGCAGACTCGATGGGCCGAATGGCCTCCTTCTGCACTGTAAATTCTATGTATGTAAAGGGTGACAAGTCCCCCGGACCTGGTCTACACTCTACGTTCTGAAAAGAAATAGCTGCAGAGATAGTTGTAGACCCAGCAGGTGAAGAAAGGTTGGACAGGTTAGGCCTGTTATCCATTGGAGTTTAGAAGACTGAGAGGTGATAGAATCCATTGAATTCCTACAGTGCAGAAGGAGGTCACTCAGCCCATTGAGATTGCACTGACCCTCCGGAAGAGCACCTTACCCAGGCCCACTCCCCCGCCCTATCCACAAAACCCCACCTAATCTTCACATTTTTGTACTGAGGAAGGAAAGAGCACCGGAGGAAACCCATGCAGACACGGGGAGAACATGCAAACTCCACACAGTCTGTCACCAAAGGTCAGAATTGAACTCTGGTGCTATGAGGCAGCAGTGCTGACTACTCTGCCACCGTGCCGGTACCAACACTAAACCTATTGCACAAAGGATGATTTAAGATGCACAGTTGCTCCATGGTATTGATCAGAACTTTTCAGGCCACAGATCCTCCCATTGGATGTGGCACGAAATGGTCAGCTGTTCAAAAATTAAACAGAGGCAACAGACAGAGAAAAGTAGCCTCCAAATCCAACCGCTAAGTGTCCAAAGGTTAGGGGGGGGGGGGGGGGAGGGGGGTTTATGGAGATAGGTGGGAGATTGGGATTAGGTAGGGTGCTCTTTTGGAGGGTCTGTGCAGACTCGATGGGCCGAATGGCCTCATTCTGCACTGTAGGCATTCTAAGATTCTATGATTGTGCCACCGGAGGATCCAGCTAGGTGTCATGGGGGAGTGAACACGCCATTCCAATTGGACATTAAGCTCCACTCGATATCACCCCGGTATTTAGAGGCTGGGACTCTGGTTTCTGTGTGCATTTGAATCAATTGAAGATGGGAATACAGCTGTTGAGCTAAGCCTTACTCCCAGTTTACTGGCTAATTTTAACTAACAGATATTCTCAACTGTACAAATGTTATCGATTCCAACTTTTCTTATGCACAAAACTTAAAAGTGCTAATGTTTGTGCAGCCTTTAAGTTATTTAAAACCTTTTTATATGTGGCGCTGGTACCAGATTTAACTCTGTACTTGAACACAGACTCCATCTGGTGGCGGTTAATATTTAACATTGTGACATAATGAAACATGATTTGGAGGGAGCCAGAGTGTGGTGCCTAGGGGATTTTCACAGTAACTTCATTGCAGTGTTAATGTAAGCCGACTTGTGACACTAATAAAGATTATTATAACATTTAGACTGATGTCTGTCTACTTACTTCCTGTCAGATACTTTTGGTGGTCTAAATCTACTACCATTTTGATTTAAGTGAGAGAAGACCTATGGGGTTAGAAAATTCAAACATAGCAATTCTTTAATCATAATTTGTTTCACAACACCACATCAAAGTTCAACAGGTTTGTTTGCAATCACTAGCTTTTGGAGCGTAGCTCCTTCATCAGGAAGGAGCTACGCTCCAAAAGCTAGTGATTCCAAACAAACCTGTTGAACTTTAACCTGGTATTGTAAGACTTCTCACTGTGCCCACCCCTGTCCAACGCCGGCATCTCCACATCATAATTTGTTTTGCTCAGCTGTGTTTCAGCACAGCATCGCCAAAGCAACTAACTGTGAAGTCTCCACAGGTAGAGTTCCTGTTTGTTCATTGTGAAGCCCGTTGTCAATTCAGTGGAACACTGTTTAACCAACACAAGCCCAGAGGTGCTGATTGGGAAAAGTCAAGGCTGAGGGACCCTTAAAAGCATGTATGGGTATTGTTGGGATTTAGCCAGTTAACTCTGCATACGTAACCAGCACAAAGCACCAGTGCCTCCCCACTTTCCATTTAGCATCACCATCCTTGAGGACATTGGTGCTATCTGGAACTGAGCAAGAACAATGACAGTACCCAGCAGAGGAAGATTATCAAGAGATGCAACATGAAAACCAGTGGAAGACTTTGGTTACATTGGAAACAGTTTACTGTAAACCTTTAGCTAATTACTAACATTTTCATATTTTTGCAGCTGAAAGAATTTCAGCTGCTGCCTCCTGCTCCACACTCATTTAAACGCCCTTGGAATTTTTAAGGCTGGAGGTAATTTCAAACTTCCTGTCTCAATGATTTGCTCTGTTTATGCATCTCCACAATGCATAAAGTCCATCCCAAAGAGTGCCAATTATTGCCACTGAAGTTTCCCAGAGCAGGGCATCCCTTGGAATTGACTGCTCTCACCCAGTTTTAATTTTTTTCTTCAGTTCTTTGAATGAAGGCAGATCACAGGGCTGTGATCTCCGCCATGGGAAGGGCAAGGTGACAGACCCCGAATCTACCCCGTGCTGTAGGCACCAAATCTGATCCACACCGGCCGTCCAACCAACCGAGCCAACCAGCCTTCCAAGGAATCCGAGTTGCAGTGGCAACATGCTTAGTGCTGTCTGGAGCTATGGGTAGTGATAGTAGAAGCTCCAATTTTCTTTCTGTCACATGGCTGAACAGGAATTGCTCCTGCTTTCGCTGCCTGTTGTTGCCATATGTTGGAACGATTTGCAGATTGAGACTCAACCTGTTAGTTTGGACTGTTTTCCTTGGAGGAAAGAAAGCTGATAGGAGATTTGATGGAGGTCTTCAAGTCTTGAAGGAGTAGGTAGGGGAAAAATTGTTCCCATTCATGACAGGATCGAGAATGAGATGCCACACATTTAGAGTAATTGGTAAAATAAGCAAATGAACAAGAGGAAAACCTTTTTACGCAGCAATGCAATGCACTGCCTGAGACTGTGATGGAGGCAGGTTCAATTGAAGCGTTCAAAAGGGAATTAGACTATTACCGAAACAGGAAGAATGTGCAGTGTTATGGGGAGAATGGCACTACATGAATTGCTCTTTGTGAGAGCCAATGTAAACATGATAGGCTAAATGGCCCCTCTTGGTGCTATAATATTTCTGTGATTATATTTGGCTGAGTTATGGGCGCGATTCTCTGACCCCCCACGCCGGGTGGGAAAATCGCGGGAGTGCCAGGCCCCCCCAAAACGGCGTGCCGCGTTTTACGACAGGCCGCTCGGAGAATCGCTGCTCGCCGTTTCTAACGGTCGAGCGGCGATTCTCCAGCCCGGATGGGTCGAGCGGCCTGCCCAATACGACCGGTTCACACCGGCGCCAACCACACCTGGTTGCTGCTGGCATGAACAGCGTACGAACGCTGCGTGTGCGGCCTGTGGGGGGGGGGCGGGGGGGGAGAGGAAGGATCGAGCACCAGGGGGGTGCTCAGTGGGGGTCTGGCCAGCGATCGGTGTCCACCGATCGACAGGCCGGCGTGTCTAAAAGACGCACTCTTTTCCCTCCGCCGCCCCGCAAGGTCAATCCTCCATGTCTTGTGGGGCGCCTTCGGGGAGGACGGCAACCGTGCATGTGCGGGTTGGCACCGGCCAACCTGCGCATGCGTGGGTGACGTCATTTAAGCGCCGCCGGCCGCGTCATGTAGGCAGCGCCGCTTTGACGTGGGCGCCAAGGCCCGGCACGCGAAATTGACGCAGCGCCGCTCCTAGCCCCCTGGGGGTGGGTGAATAGGGGGTGAAGAGCGGCCTCCGACGCCAGAGTGAAACACTCCGGTTTTCACTCCGGCGTCGGCACTTAGTCTCCCGTTGGGAGAGTTGCGCCCATGGACTTTCTAAGGCCATCAAGTCCTGGAGTGGGAACTGAACTCAGAGCTTCTGGCTCAGAGGCAGGGATGCAAAATCTAAAAGCTCATTGTGTAGGGAGTAACGTATTAGCCTGGATTGAAGATTGGCTGGCTGGGAGAAAACAAAGAACATGCATAAATGGATCTTAGTCTTATTGGCAGTGTGTGACGAGTCCTGCACTGGTAGGAAAGTATGTTTTGAAGAATACTATTGGAGTTTACTGATGGAAATAGATAAAATAATAGAATACCTACAATGCAGAAGGAGTCTGCACCGGCCCTCTGAAAGAGCACACCACTCCCCTACCCTATCCACGTAACACCACCTAACCGTTGGACACGAAGGGGCAATGTTAGCACGGCCAATCCACCTAACCTGCACATCTTGGGAGGAAACCGACACAGACATGAGGAGAACGTGCATATTCCACAGTCAGTCACCCGGTCAGCGGGCCCCCCGCGGCGATTCTCTGGCCCGCGATGGGCCGAAGTCCCACCGCTGACAGGCCTCTCCCGCCGGCGTGGTTTCAACCACCTACCTGACCGGCGGGATTGGCGGCGCACCGGGGTCCTGGGGGGGGGGCCCGCGGGGCGATCTGACCCCGGGGGGTGTCCCCACGGTACCTGGCCTACAATCGGGGCCCACCGATCGGCGGGTGGGCCTGTGCCGCGGGGGCACTCTTTTTCTTCTGCCCCTGCCAAGGCCTTCACCATGGCGGAGGCGAAAGAGACCCCCCCCCGCGCCGGAATGACGTCAGCAGCCGCTGACGCACCGGCGCATGCGCGGACTTACGCGGCCGGCGAAGTCCTTTCGGCTTCGGCTGGCGTGGCGCCAAAGGAACTACTAACCCCTCAATGTGAGGGCTTGGACCCTAAAGGTGCGGAGAATTCTGCACCTTTGGGGCGGCCCGACGCCGGAGTGGTTCACCCCACTCCGACATGTCGGGACCCCCCGCCCCGCCGGGTAGGGGAGAATCCCAGCCCATATCTAGATACCTTTTAAACTTTTTGATGGTTGTTTGCCTCTTCTACCCTTTCAGACAGCAAGTTCTAGACCCCCAGAACCATCTGGGTGAAAACTATTTTCCTCATCTCCCTTTTCACCTTGCTAACAATCATTTTACATCTGTGGCTCCTACTCAGTGATCACTGTGAAGGCAGTTGCTTATTCCTCCAAGGCCTTCATTTGTTCCTGTACATTTTACTAATTTCCCTCAAAGAATTCCATTTAGAAATTTTCTTCTGGTCAGATATCTTTATTCTGTTTTTTAAGTGTTTTCCCTCGCATTTCCCACCAGGACGTTAATATCAAGGGTCTCACCTTTGCCTCTGGGTCAAAGTTGTTAAGCATGACCTCCTTCTGACAAAGCCATGCTGATTATCCCTGATCAAACCTTGCCTCTTCAAATGGAGATTAATTCTCTCCCTCAGGATTTTCTCCAATAGCTTCCCTACTACTGATGTGAGACTCACTGGTCTGTAACGCCCTGGTTTATCTCTCCCACCCTTCTTGAAAAGTGGGTCATTTTTTTGGAATAGTTGGAATCTCTTTTTTTGAGATGTAAAATTATATGGCCTGATGAAACTGAGACCCTGTAAAAATACCAACCTGGGCTAGTCTCTGTTCACTATTCGATCTAAATTTGTGAACATTAAAAATGCTCTGGTTATTGAGTGCTTAGTTTCTTCCTTTTAGGAAAAACATGCAAGCCATTCATCCGAGTCTGGATAGACATGCAGCCTTTTAAATGTAGGTGTGCTGCTATTATTTAATTTGAGAACAGCCTTATATTTGCAGAACCAAATGGGACATGCTCTTTAACTACAGCCTCTTCCTGCATCTGTTAACAATGGTACTTCTTTGCATTCTTAAAACACAATATGAGGATATGCATAATTCAAGTATGGTGGGAGGAAGAAAGGCTACCATTGTGAACTAGCTAGGTTGCTTGAATAATTATGGGCAAATTGATCACTTCAAAATGATCCTTTGAACTTTTTCACACACTCCCCCCACCAAGTGTTTATGCTTGCTACCTCCCTTATGCTCACAATTAATCCCTTAATGTGACTAATGCACTACTGCCTTTGAACTGAATAAATACTCTTGAGATGGAATACTATCTTTAAATATGGCCTGTTTTATACTTTGTTCATAAAAGAAAAGCAAAAGTCAGACCTGTGAATGATAGAATTCTGTCAAATGAATTTGACAATGCTGACAATATACAGCAGCTATGCTCTGAAAGCTAGTGATTCCAAACAAACCTGTTGACTTTTACCTGATGTTGTAAGACTTCTTACTGTGCCCACCCCAGTCCGCCACCAGCATCTCCAAATCACAATATACAGAAGGTCAGTTATCAAATATGCAGAGATGAGAGGTTGCCATTTTACACCAGGTGACCGAAAGCACAAGTCCATTGACAGTGTTACAGAATGGGCTGCTGACTCAGTGGCCTGAATTTTCATCACCGAGATGGGTAATGGCGTTGGGAAAACTCCAGGCTTAACCTGCCTGCCCACCTCTAGAGAAGGTGTCTGTAAAGGCGAGAAAGGGGCTTCATTGCAGTGTTAATATAAGCCTACTTGTGAAAATAAAGATTATTATTATCTTCATTGCTGGAAGGTAGGTGTGGGCTGGCGTCAGGCCAGCCGGGAAAGAGGTCAGAGGCAGCCACAGGTGCTGCTGGGCTCGTTGGCGGGTTTTTTAAAAGGTCCACCTCGATGCTGTGGGACTTCATCCCAATTAAAATAAAATCACAACGGCCCTCCGACCCTCCCCCCACACACTCCCCTTCCCGCATCCAAGCCACCTCATGGCCCCCTCACCTCCTATGGCCTTTCGCATCGCCAATGCCAGGCTCTGCTCCTCTACCCACCTTCCCCCATGGCCCTTATACTCCAATAGTGACAAGCTGTGCTCCTCCTCCGATGCCCCCCAAGGCCCCAATGCCAAGTCATGTGGGGCAGCAGGGTAGTAGGGGGCAGCAGGGTAGCATGGTGGTTAGCATAAATGCTTCACAGCTCCAGGGTCCCAGGTTCGATTCCCGGCTGGGTCACTGTCTGTGTGGAGTCTGCACGTCCTCCCCCTGTGTGCGTGGGTTTCCTCCGGGTGCTCCGGTTTCCTCCCACAGTCCAAAGATGTGCGTGTTAGGTGGATTGGCCATGCTAAATTGCCCGTAGTGTCCTAATAAAAGTAAGGTTAAGGGGGGGGTTTTTGGGTTACGGGTATAGGGTGGATACGTGGGTTTGAGTAGGGTGATCATGGCTCGGCACAACATTGAGGGCCGAAGGGCCTGTTCTGTGCTGTACTGTTCTATGTTCTATGTTCTATATCCCTCCACTGATCCCCCAAGCCCCTTCAATCCTCCCATGCCGAGCGATAGGAACTCCAGTCCCATTGACCCACTATACATTGTGGTAAACCAATTAACTGTATAGTGATAGTAGGATGTGTCAAAACAAGCTTTTAAAAAATCATTTATAACTTTCCAATATGGAAAAAAAGTAATTTTGCTATGAGGTAATAAATGAGTCCATCATCCAGACTCTTTAAAGTATCAATAACAAAACCAACAAACATTTGAAATCACCTAACCTTGTGGAAATAAACATTATGAAATTAATACAGAGATCAGGGATCCAGAGCTGTCAATCAAATGTTGTTTTCTCTGGGTTGTAGCAGTTGAACAGAGAAAACATTGCTTGATTAACAGCTCTGGCTCTCTGATCTCTACTGTCAATTTCACAATATTTATTTCAACAAGATTGAGTGGTTTAAAGTATTTGTGCTTTTTGTTATTGATATTTTGAAGGATCTAGATGATTGACACTTTTACTGCCTTGTGGCGAAATGATTTTTTCAATAAAGTGAAAAGTTATGAATGAATTACATTTTTAGAAGCTTTTTTGTACATTCTACTGTCATTATAGGTTTCATTGGTTCTATATAGTGTATAGTGAGTGAATAGGCACAGAATTCCCATAGCATGGCAAAGGAGGCATGGGGGAGGGTGAGGGGCATCAATTGTTATGGAGGCATGAGGGGTGGATGATGTTGGGGGAGATGGTGTTATTATCTGGCTTTGGGGGCATGAGGAAGACTTTTTGAATTCACTTTTTTAAAGGTTCCCTTATGCAGACTCCTCTGAGGGGCTATGACTCCATGCCTGGCCCGTCTCCATGAAAATTGCAGAGAAATAGAACAAGCCTATCTTCGCAATGGATAGAACAAGCATATCTTCTTTAAAGACACTCCTTGAAATCAGACAGCCTGAGAATGGGGCCAGGAATCCTGGAACTGTGCCCTCCTGCCATTGTTTAAGGTCTCCTTAGTCATCCTGATTCGGTGAAAATTCAGTTCAGTGTCACCTATTTTACACTATTACACAAAGTCAAATTGACCATCTTGTGTGATGGATTTTGATGACATTGTCACAGCTTTGTGAGCTACTATATTCGGGTGAGGTTTGATATACCCTTCATGCTTAGTACTTGAACTGTTTGGGGACTGTTACTGAAATTCTGAACAAACTGCTGAACTTCTCTTTATCAATTAATGTGCTGAGCTGCAGACAATAGCTCAAGCGATAGCTTAACTAAATTATTAACCATTTGGCGAAGAAAATACCTTTTTTCCTACTTAAACTCACCCTTTTGCACTTCACCTAGCTTAGCATTCAGTTCCATTTTGAACACCTCAAATATATTTGACGCCACTGATTTATCTGGCAGAGTATTTTTGGCTAAGCAGAATACTGAACTTGCTTTTATAAAATATCTTTCTGTTCCTCCCGGTCATCGTGGCAAATGCAGCAGCTACCTTGAATATTGCAAGGCTCCATAAAGCAAAGTGGGAAAGACGATAAGTTCATTTCTGTTGGTGGTGTTGATTAATTGGAGGATGCCGTAAGAACATGAGCAGTTTCCTGTTCTTCTTTGAAAATGGACATGACGTATTTTAGATCATAGATCATAGAATTTACAGTGCAGAAGGAGGCCATTCGGCCTATTGAGTCTGCACCGGCTCTTGGAAAGAGCACCCTACCCGAGCCCACGCCTCCACCCTATCTCCATAACCCAGTAACCCCACCCAACATTTAGGGCAATTTTGGACACTCAGGGCAATTTAGCGTGGCCAATCCACCTAACCTGCTCATCTTTGGACTGTGGGAGGAAACCGGAGCACCCGGAAGAAACCCACGCAGACACGGGGAGAATGTGCAGACTCCGCACAAAAAGTGACCCAAGCCAGAAATCGAACCTGGGACCCTGGACTTGTGAAGCAATTGTGCTAACCACTATGCTACCGTGCTGCCCTTTTTTTTCTGGGCGGGGGGGGGGGGGGGGGGGGTGCATTTTACCATCACTAAAACAAGCAGATAGGGTCTCAGTTTAACAACTCATCGCAAAGAATGCTGCTTGGATAATATAGCACTCTTTAATTACTGCAGCCAAGTGAGGCTACATGCTCTATTCCTAAACTGGGGATTAAACCTAAAACCATGTAACTTAAAGGTAAAAACACAACCAATGAAACAAGCTGACACCAAAGACATTTTTTTTTTATGCCCTTGGAGGCCCCATTGGCTTGATTTGTCTTGGAGTGATATCTTGAGTTAACTGAGAACAGAGAGAGATGTATGAATGTGTGTTTGTGACACAGATGAGTGTGCGACAGAGATGTGAGTTGTGTGTATGAGAGAGAGGTGAGTGTGTGTGTGTGAGAGAAGTGAGTGTGTGTGTGTGAGAGAAGTGAGTGTGTGTGAGAGAGAGAAGTGAGTGTGTGTGAGAGAGAAGTTAGTGTGGGTGTGAGAAGTGAGTGTGGGTGTGAGAGAGAGAGGTGCATGTGTGTGTGCTTGTGGTTCTTTTGTGTGTGCGTCTCTGTTTGAAATGAGAATCCAACTACTATCCAGCAACACTACCAGTATTAAATGAATTTGTGAGCAATGGATCAGCATCACTCCATCCATTAAAGATGACAAAAAGGTAAGACTTGGAAGCATTTGTTGAATAAGATAACATTTTAATTAAAATAAACGATACATAGCAGAAATAGAAAAGAAACTTTAAAGAATTTGTTTTTGTATATTTTGTTTTGTATATTTGTACCAATTGTGCAATAATAATCCTTTTTTTAAGGTTTAAGTCTTTAATTTAATACAAATGTTTCTTTGGTGTTCCATCAATGCTTTTGGGTGTTCAAAAGAGTTCCGTGTTTGGAAAGGTTTGGTGAACTATCTTAGCAGAACAAGAGCAGAAGATGCATGGGAACACTTCCATCTACCAGCACATTCATCTCCAAGCCACCCACACCATCCTGAGTTGGAACTATACCACCGTTCCTTCAGTGTTGCTGGGTAAAAATCCTGGAATTCCCTTCCCAACAGCACTGTGGGTGTTTCAAAACCACATGGACGGCAGCAGTTCAAGAAGGCAGCTCACCACCAACACCTCGAGGGCAATTAAGGCTAGGAAATAAATATTGGCCGAGCCAGCAATGCCCACTCACCATGATTAAATTTAATAATATATATGAGAGGGATTTTCCACCCACTATATTTTGCTCTGAAATACCCGTTATTTTAAGCAGTAAAGAGAGAAACTGGATTCCTAAAAGTGCCAGGTAAAATCCATCACAAAAGACTAGACTTGAATATTTCTGCCAAAAGGAAGTCCCTTTTTAGCTTACCTTAAAGTCTAATCTGCTAGATTTAAATACAGATAGGCGGTGTGAGTGGAAACCCCAATTCCTGTCATTAACCTTGTTATAAATACGCAGTTCATGGTTCCTAATACTTCAGAGGGAATTTTTAGTTTTGTGAAAATTAAAATTTCACTGTAGAAAATGGGATAAATGCAACTGAAGCAGCTTGAAGACTATTCAGCTTAAAATGAGGGGCCATGTCGACTTAATGAGTTAACAGTTAGAAAGATAAGATCATAAAACAGCGGGTGGGCTTATTTAGCTGGAGAATTCAAGATGAGGGGTGGGATTCTCCGACCCCTCCGCCGGGTGAGAGAATCGCCGGGGGTCGGCGTGAATCCCGCCCCTGCCATCCTCCCAATTCTCCCGCCCGGCCAAAAACCAGCCCGGCGTGAGTCACGCCGCCCGCCTCGGAGAATGGCGGGGTCCGGCGCGACTCAATGGCCGCTGGGGCCACCTGAATTCTCTGGGCCGTGATGGGCCAAAGTCCCGCCCGCCTGTAGCTGGTCCTGCCGGGGTAAATTAGAGTAGGTCCGTTACCGGTGGGACCTGGCGGCACGTGCGGGCTCCGGGGATCCTGGGGGGGGCGCGGGGGGATCTTGCCCCGGGAGGTGTCCCCACGATGACCTGGCCCACGGTTGGGGCCCACCAATCCGCGGGCGGGCCTGTGCTGTGGGGGGCACTCTATTCCTTCCGCATCGGCCGTTGTGGTCCTCCGCGATGGCCGATGCGGAAGTGAATCCCTGTGCGCATGCGCGGGGATGACGCAAACACGCGCTCGCGCCGGCCGGCGGAAGCCCTGTCCCGCCGGCCGGCGGGGCGCCAACCACTCCGGGGCGGCCCGACGCGGGAGTGGTTCACGCCACTCCATCCTGCCGGGACCCCACCGCCCCGCCGGGTACGGAAGAATCCCGCCCGAGATGTCTACGCCTCTTGCAAAGAAATACAGCTTGGAAAGTTTTGTTTTAGGATTAGAGCTACAATTAATTTTAAGACTATTCAGTGAACCCTGGAAGGTTACAGGTTCATTGAGATGAGTGGAGTCCCAGGAGCTGTTTGATGGCTCACTACATTAGGACTCAGACAAAGTCGTGGGAGCTGAGAAGGTTGAAGAAGGCCACTGGCTCAATGCCGTATAGGTAACTGGCTCCCAGGACTTAGAAGATGCCCTGGGAGCTATTCAAAGCTTGGTGTAGCTGGGGAGCTTGGTGAAATCCAGGGCAATGCCAGCCTGGGGAAGCTAACCGGCTATTAAAGAGCTGAAATTGTACCAGTAAGCAGAAGCTGGAGTGCCGACTTGGAAATCCAGATGAAGAGAGTCTCAGGAGACGGGATTGAAACCCTGGGAGGCATGTAGTCCTTGACACAGTTAGACTGGTTTTTGAGCGAATTTAGAGGTTTGTCCCTCAATAGTGAAAAGTTTGGAGTCCCTTGTGAGGAAGACAATCTCAATAAGATTGGTTGATTCACAAGGTTTACTGATGTCCAAGTTGCTGGATTCCATTGCTCGAAGGTCTGGTAGAACTCTCTTCAGGCTGGAAAAGTAGGGAAAGCAGGAAGGAAGAGAGCAGGAGGAGCTGCCACAGAAAGGAAGGGGCACTGCACAGAAGGCTATTCTACAGCAGGTAATCAGGAAACCCCTCTCCCACGTTAAATGCAACGAGGAACAATCTTTAAGGTTCAGGTTCTATAGAAACCCCCATTGATGGTGCCAGACCTGCTGTGTTTGTCCAGCATTTTCTGCTTTAATTTCAAATTTCCAGCATCTTCAGTGTTTTGCTTTTAGCTACAAAGTGCCTTTGTTTCACCAAGCTGTGTCACCTGCAGTCAACTACAACTTGAGGCTTGCACTTCTACTGGTGTTCCTTGGCTGGGGGTAGGTGTGTGCTTGGGTGTGCAAGGATATCTCCTCTCTCCTCGCCACTTTTGCATCAGGATTTCCAATGCAGCTTCAGAGAATCTTAAACCCCCCTGAGCATCTGCTGTATCCATTTGTCCGTTCAAGCAATGGATAACCCTACCCATAGTCTCTGAGTGCTCTGCAAATCATGAACATTTTCTTGCAATGTGTTTCATTTGCACTTTTCATCATCTCAACCATTTGAATGGAAGACATCTCCGTTATCCGCAAAAGAGATTCGTACAGCTCAATTGTTATTTAGACGCTCTTCATTCACCTGAGAAAGGAGCTGCGCTCCGAAAGCTAGTGATTCGAAACAAACCTGTTGGACTTTAACCTGGTGTTGTCAGGCTCCTTACTGTTATTTTGAAGACTGGGCTGTATATGAGCCGAGTCTCCAGGGTCCTCCCCAAGGCTGTTTGTTTCTGCACAGCGCATCCCATTGGAATGACATTCCCTCTCGTTCAAACCCTAGTGAGCATTCCCAATTGTCTAACAAATTCCTCGCAAAATGGATGTCCCTTTGCTGGTGGTAACACAGGTAAGACACCAGGATTAAGAGTCGGGAAGAACATGGCAGTTACTGTTAATCTGGAAGTAGCCGGTAAGTCATTGGAGTTGCTCACCTCTTACTCCAAGTAATATGAAATAGTATGAAAAACACAAGAGCTTGTTTAGGAGTGTTAGTAAAGGCATTGCAATGCTTCCTGAAAACATCAGAGGCTGAAGCAACGAATGCTGAGCTTTGTCAAGCCTTCTCTTGTCAGCTCACCACCAACTTCACTCTCTCCTGCATTCTCACCTGTCTGCCTTCCTGTTAAATATATAAACCTCATAATCTAAAACAATTTACTTGATCTTATACCTTTTCTTAGTCTCTCACCTTTCTATAAAGAATTGTCTTCTCTTTCTCTGGACTCAGGAGTTGAATTTGGACGTGGTAGGCAGATAAACAAGTGGTATTGCGTCGGTCACCCATTAGCTACCCAATATTTCACCTCATTGAATTTTATTGAACTGAATTTCAGTATTAGTAACTAAAGTGATTCCACTCGATTTGAGTTGCTACTAATGTCCAATTTCAGTCATTGGGGTTTCAATGATGGTGGTACTCCCAACAGTTGTCTTTCTCAGCTTGATATGTGCAATTATTTATTTGGAGGGACAGAAGCTACTTTTATAGGTCTGTGAGTGTCATGCAGACTTGTCTCATGTGACAGCAGGCTTGCCATAATAATGAGATCAAGTTGCCTTCTCCTTTTAAAAACTGTATCCTTGAGTACATGCAGTCCTTGTGAAAGTGAATAGAAAGAATGGTTTTGAATAAGGACGATTTTGACTGTTTGGAGAGATTGCCTTTTGGCAGATTGAGTTCCGCGACACCCATGTGCTGATAGAGAAAGGTGCAAGAGGATGAGTGAAGCTTTTTGTGTGGTAGGAGATGTGTATTGACATTCGAGTCTTGATCTATCTTTTGGTTTCTCCCTGTAAGGTCATTAAACCTTTTCCTAAATTGTTCTAGGGATGGTTGAGGTTTCACTAACTGTCTCTGCTACCTTCCTCCAGACAGCCTGCACCTATCTGCTATGGGGGCTGCTGGTACTTTTCAAATATATCAAAAAATCTGGAGGTTCTTCCAGCTGCTCACAGTCCTGAGCTGCAGCTTCTTTGTCCATGACTCAGTCCGCGGAGAGAACTTTCACCTGAGTCAGAACGTCTATAGGTTTAAGTCACACTTGACTTGAGCCACAGAATGAAAGTTGACACTCCAGTGCAGTACTGAGGGAGTGCTGCATGGTCAGAGGTGCTGTCTTTTAGATGAGATGTCAAAGGATCCACCTGCCCTTTCAGGTGGAAGAAGAAGAGCCTAGAGCGCTATTTTGAAGAAGAGAAGAAGTGCTCTCCTGGTCAATATTTATCCCTTAGTCAACATTGCTGAAGTACGGTGGCACAGTGGTTAGCACTGCTGCCTCACGGCACTGAGGACCCGAGTTTGATCCCAGCCCTGGGTCACTGTCCGTGTGGAATATGTATATTCTCCCCAGTCTGCGTGGGTCTCACTCCCACAAGCCAAAGATGTGCAGGGTAGGTGGACTGGTCATGCTAAGTTGCCCCTTAATTGGAAAAATGCAAAAAAAACATTGCTGAAGTACTCCACTGACTGTAGAGTACTTTGGAATATCCCATGGCTGTGAAAGGGGCTATATAAATGCAAGCAATTTTTAATCCACTGTTTGGTGAGAAGCGATGTTTCTCTTAAACTGGCTACACAGATCTATAAAGGCAGCCTGCTAATTCTTTCACACCTCAGCTCCTCACTCCTCCACCCCAAGATTTGGGAGTTTCAAATGAGCAGGCAATAAGTCCTGGTGTAAATCTACCAATAGGAGAGAGATCCAGGCATGGGGTGCAAAATTGTGCACCAATGTAAGAGGTGTGGTATGTATGGGCTCAAAATTGCATAACACTTTTTGTATTTTACAGGATGTTATTAAAGACTTCATTGCAAAGAAAGAACGTGGGGAGCTTATGATACAAAAGATGGGATCTTACAAAGAAGTACTAATAGACAAGGTGAATTATCTGTTTCAAACATTAAGATTTTTTTCTTCCAAATGCAAGAATTTTGCAGCAGTTACTGACAACAGTTGCTGTAGAATTGTGTCATGGTACCTCTATCAAAGACAGTATAAATAATCAAAATCGGGGTGGCCAAACCTGAACCTCAGAGTCATATACAGTATTCATCAGACATTCAAGTGCAGCATGATATGTACAACGTTTTGATTTATTCAATGTGACTGTTTGCTTAAAATAAATTCCACCTTGTAAAACTATTGAAATAGTATTATCCCTTAAGTATGAAGACACAGTTATCAGGGCTAATTGTGCTAGAGATAAAGGCCTTGTGAGTCTACATTCTTGGATATAAAGCCTTTGAAAGTGAGGGAGTAACAGGCTGCAGGTCAGAGGGTCAGCAGCAAGAGGATGGGTTAGGTAGGGAGCAGGAGAGGCCACAAGCCAGCGGGTCAGCAGTGAGGGGGGAGGGTTAGGGAGTAGTAGAGATGCTGATCGGGTAACGCGGCCATATATTAGATCAGTGGGAGATGACATTAAAAGGAACTGAATGACGTTAAAGTGCATTCACCTTCTCTGACCTGTCAAGTTGCTGACAAAGTGACCAGTGTGCGGTTGGCAAAGAGGCATTGCAAATGTAAAAAGGCTCCAGAATGCCATTTTGACTGCGTGAATGTTCCCCATCTCAGTCACAGCGCTTTCCAACTTCCCTCCCACCACCCCCCCTGAAAAGGCACCATATAGTTGGAAGATTTCAGGATTGCCGACCCAATGGCAATTTCCACTATTGTTCCAGCCCTGATCCCACCTCCACCTGGCTGGAAAAATTCCATCCAAAGTGCAAGCTAATTGCATGACATATCGAACCAGGAAATAGACCTTAGAATATTCAGAAAGAGTCTGCGAAACATCAGATTTGAATAGAGTGATTAGAATAACTTACCTCAGCTATGAAACTTAAACAGAATCTTACAGTTTCAGAGAGAGAAATCATTTGCTTTTGTCCATGCAAGGAGCTGCATCTATATGTAAAAGAGTTGCACATGACTCGAGTTGTATTTTGGCCAATGTTGATCTATATCATACTTTGTATTACCACAGTTTAGTAGCGTTCAGTATTATCCACTAAAACAAGATGCTATTTAATTTCAGACGTGTTAAAATGGGCAGTTATATGTCAGCTGGCCATTGTTTGGTATTGCAGTTTGGCAGGACCAGAATCAGTGCCAGTATTTTTAAAATGTTTAATATCAGACTATATCACTCCTACATGGCATAGGACCCATGCGCTGAAACTATGCCATGAAAAATATACCCTCTTATGATTAAAGTGTACCGTTAAATTGCAGTAGAATGTACCAAAGGCCATGTGGGATACTTCCTCTTCTGCTACCTACGTTTTTTTTTTCAACTTAAATGCTGTCTTTATTAGAATGGAATTTGAAGGGTTAGCGTTGATACAAAAATATAAGGCTGGTCACATAAATCTAAATGCAAGCTAATTTTCTGCTTGTACTGGACATACCTAGTGAATTATGCTCATGCAGGAAATGCACCTTTACAGTACAAGGTCTAATACTACATCAGTACCAATTCTACAAGCAAGACACCTTCCTTTGCATTAAACATGGCATAGTCCCATAGGAAAGACACAACAATGCAATTTTCTGAAGTATCAGAACCCAATGTTTTAAATATGTTTAATATTTTGAAGACAAAGCCACGTTGCTCGTTAGATGTACCCATCCAGGAAAGTTAGGCAGAGTACCACGGGTGTGGGCCTTAGTTCGATGTTCCTGCATTATCTCCCGCCGGTGCTGCAGAATCGTTAGTTCCTTTTTGTTTCTGCTGCATTATTTCAGCATCCCTCTGCTTTCTGGTGGCAGCAGATAAACTATCATCCTTTCTTTTCCGTTTACTTTGTTCACTTGATTTTTGTGCATTTTTCTGACGAGCAAGCTCTCGTTGATTACCTGTCATCCTGTCTCCCCCAACTGTAGCCCCGGATCCGCTGCTACAAACGGCCCCCAGGCGCCGCAACCATACTCGATCGCCCAAACTGTCCTTCTTCTGCTACCTATGTTTAAAGGTGTAAATAATGGACTGACATTGGCTTTCAGTGTCCTTCAGGAAAAGCAGCCCTGGCTAGCCACTCATTTATCAGCTGATGCCACTGGTTCAGAGAATGATAAAGGGCAAAAGTGAAATGGTTCATGGTGCCAACATTGTGGGCCACTCCCCAAGATTAGGCAGTGGGTCCCACCTCTGTAATTGAGCTTCCCACCATGCTGGGTTCATCTCATTGTTCAGATCACTTGGCAGCTGGAAGGCCAAGGCCAAGGAAATCCATCATGAGGGAATCCTTCAACCTTCCTCCTGCTTTCTCCAATATTAAAGACCAATGTTTGGCACAGCTGAAGGGTGTATTAGGTAATTTGGACATTCTGAATTCTCCCTCTGTGTACCTGAACAGGTGCTGGAATGTTCCGTCTTGGGGCTTTTCACAATAACTTCATTGCAGTATTAATGTAAGTCTACTTACGACAATAAAGATTACTATTTACCCACATGGAATTACCGGCGCAATATATTTATGGTGGAAACCTGTCATTTTAAATTTTGTCCCCATTGGGCTTCTGGTGTCTAACTTCTACCAGGAATTTCCTGGTGGGGCCAAAGGGTTTTGGTTCCAGAAAGTCACTAATGATTAAATTTTTAAAGAAAATAACAAAAACTGAATCAGTTCTCATGAGGTTAAAGCAAATATACAGAAATATTCCTTATCTGATGTAGGAGGAAAATTAGGTGCCATGTGTCAATTTGGGGCGAGTAAGCAATGAGGTTAGTAAGGGGGCGGGGGGAGGGGGTCAAGTGTTGGACAGTCTATTTTTAAAATAATTTCAGATGTTTTTGGAATGTTTACAACAATTTTGGTTTCAAACTTTCCCCTTCCTATTATTTAATAACAGATGTAACAAGAAAATTTATTATCAATTCATTTACTTTATACTGAACTCAACAATCTGTGTCTTAAATCTATCCTTTAGAATTTGCTTATATCATGTAAAGGATCTCCAAGTTTTCAACAAATGACATCTTACATCTGGATCTAGCTTCGTTTTTTTGAAGTTAAAATATACTTTATGAGGGAGTAGAGAAGAAAGGAGTAATTGAAACACATAACACACCATAAAAGGATGTGATATTTCCTATAATCTTTCATAGATAGGACAGTATTCATTAAAGTGATGATGAAAGTGTTTGTATTTACGCCAAAAAGTTCACTCCAAGCTCCTCAATGGTTCAACTGTTTAAAGATTGTGAGCAACTATGCTACACAGCCTGGAAGGCCTCTAGCTCACTCTCAGAGAAACTATCAATTGGTGTAAAAACCCCATCTGTTTGACTAATGTAATTTAAGGAAGGAAATCTGCCGTCTCTACCTAGTCTGGTCTACACATGACTCCAGACCCAGAGCAATATGGTTGACTCTTAACTGCCCTCTGAAATGGCCTAGCAAGCCACTCAGTTCAAGGACAATTAGGGATGGGCAACAACTGCTGACCTTGCCAGTGACGCCCACATTGCATGAAAGAATGAAATAAAAGTGCTGAAACTGGATGTTTCATCCTTAGGAATACATTAGCTATGCCTCCCTCTTCAAGTGGGATGGCATGTGTCAGGGAGAATGTTAATCCTTCATAGAATGGAAAACAGATGGGACAGACAGTAAAAATGGAATGGGAGACTTACCCACTAGCTTTCTGTCTTATTCTCACAAGCACTGAAGAGGGTGAGGGTGAGATGAAGCATCGAATTTGAGGCACCAATTGAGGTTGATAGGTGAATGGAGTAGTGGAAGGATTACTTATGAGAATATTCATCAATCCTGACTGCTCGGGTGAGGCCACTAAGCTACTCTCATCACTGTATTCCAGTTCCTTAGGTTTGGACCACTGGCATTCATCACTACAGCTACCTTCACCCACTGCCTTCTCAACACTTGACTGGAGTGTTTTCTCCAACTCTCTATGCCTATGCGGAGAAGAGAACCACTCCCCTTTTGTCGACCTCCATCACAGCATTTGAAAACCTTGGACATGCTCACTGCTTCACTGTGAACAAGGATGACATAATAATTGCAGCGTAAATCCTGATTTAGCCACCGTGGTCTTTCGGATGACAGCTTAAACTGAGTCCCTGTCTACTTAATTAAATGGATGTAACAGATTGCAAAGGAAAGCATGTGGGGGAGGGTTGTCCCACTGCGCTGGTAAACTTAATGCTTTCACGAACATGGTCAAAAGCAGATCTATAAATAATTGCTGTTTGTGGAATGTATCTATGAAAAAATTGACTGCCAAACTTGCCTAGGTAACAACAGTGACTGCGGTTTAAAATGAATCAATTGGTTGCAAAGCACTTTGGAAACTCTTGAGCAATCTCTGCTGGCTAAAGATATAGAACATTGGGCAACTTTGCTGACTACAGATAAACAACATTGAAGAACCTCTGCTGACCTACAGATATAGATCATTGAGAAACCTCTGCTGGCCTACAGATTTAGAACATTGAGAAACCTCTGCTAGCCTGCCAATATGGAACATTTAGAAACCTCTGCTAGCTTGCAGATCTAGAACATTAAAAAACCTCTGCTGGTCTACAGATCTAGAACATTGAGGAAATTGCTGGCCTACGGATATAGAACATTGAGAAACCTCTGCAGGCCTACAGATATTGAACATCGAGAAACCTCTTCTGGCCTACGGATCTAGAACATTGAGAAACCTGCTGAATTACATATCTAGAACATTGAGCAATCTCTGCTAGTCTACATATATAGAACAGTGAGAAACCTCTGGAGGCCTACAGATATAGAACACTGAGAAATCTCTGCTGGCCTACAGATCTAGAACATTGAGAAACCTCTCCTGGCCGACAGATATGGAACATTGATAAACCTCTGCTGACCTACAGATCCAGAGTATTGAGAAACCTCTGCTGGCCTACAGATCCAGAACATTGAGAAACCTCTGCTGGCCTACATATGTAGAACATTGGGAAACCTCTGCTGGCCTACACATATTGAACAGAGAGAAACCTCTGCTGACATACAGATCTAGAAAATTGAGAAATCTCTGCTGGCCTACAGATATAGAACATTGATAAACGTCTTCTGGCCTACAGACAGAGAAAATTGATAAACATCTGCTGGCTTACAGATCTAGAACACTAAGAAACTGCTGCTGGCCTACAGATCTAGAACATTGGGGAACCTCTGCTGGCATACAGATCTAGAACATTGAGAACCTCTGCTGACCTACTGATACAGAACATTGAGAAACCTCTGCTGACATTCAGATATTGAATATTGATAAACCTCTGCTGGCCTACAGATATTGAATATTGAAAAATCTCAGCTGATCTACAGATGTAGCACATTGAGCAATCACTGCCGACTGACAGATATAAAACATTAAAGAGATGAGTTAACTTATTTGCACCATGGTAATGCTTTTCTTTGGGAAGCCTGTCTGCATAAGGATAGTGGTGCATTGTGAAAGCTTGAAGAGCGTAAACATTTAAGCACGAGCCAAACTAGAACATTATGGTGATAAGCTAATAGAATTGCATCTCCTTGTCCTTTATGACATGTTTTGATATGGTTCTGTGACCATTGCACCTTGCTTAAATGACGAAAGTCAGTATACTAGTCAAACATTAGAACTAATTTTCGTCCTGATCCTGCTCAAAATCCACATACAGGCATTTTTAGATGACTAATCATAAATGGTAAACTGGATATTTTACCCTTTTCTTTTTTTAAATAAATTTAGAGTACCCAATAAATTTTTTTCAATTTAAGGGGCAATTTAGCGTGGCCAATCCACCTAGTCTGCACATCGTTTTGGGTTGTGGGGGTGAAACCCACACAAACACGGCGAGAATATGCAAACTCCACATGGACAGTGACCCAGAGCCGGGATCGAACCTGGGACATTGGCACCGTGAGGCAACAGGGCTAACCCACATTTTACCCTTTTGTTTCTGAAGCTAATTGTAATGGTTGTCTCATCATTGTCTGACATCAGCTAGTGTGGTGTGAATTACTGCCCTTGATATAAAGGCAGCATTTAATCAAGTGTGTGGTATCAAGACATCGTAGTAAACAAGAGAAAGCTTAATCGCTTGCCTTTAATATTTTATGGCTTTATTATCATTGACTCCCCTACTTCCCTCCTTGAACTAAAACAACCTGTGGGTCAACATTCACCAGAAATTGAACTGGACCAGCCACATAAATCCCCTGGATATTCAAGCAGATCAGAAGCTGGATATTCTGCAATTGACTTGGCACATGGGGACTACCTAAGTATTATATTAAAGGATTAATCGTTAAGCCTTGCAATCACGTTCCAAACCTCAGATTATTAGAGTTTTTGTGGAAGGCCAATTACTTATGATGGGCGAAATTTTCTGACCCCCAGCAGGGTCGGAGAATCGCCTGGGGGTGCCTAAAATCCCGCCCCCGCTGTGGCAGAGATTCTCCGCCACCCGGGAAGTGGCAGGGGCAGGAATCTCGCCACTCTGATCGGAGAGGCCCCTGCGGTGATTCTCTGGCCCGAATGGGCCGAAGTCCCGCCGCTGGGAGGCCTCTCCCGCCGCCGAGGTTTAAACCACCTCTGGAACGGCGGGCTCAGCGGCGCGAGCAGGCCCCCGGGGTCCTGGGGGGGGGGGGGGGCGGGGGGCGATCGAACCCCGGGGGGTGCCCCCACGGTGGCCTGGCCCGCGATCGGGGCCACCGCTCAAACTGCGGGCCAGTGCCTTGGCTGCACTATGTTCTTCCGCGACCGCCACGGCCTCCGCCATGGCGGAGGCGGAAGAGAACCCCACATCGCGCATGCGCCGGCAGTGACCTCAGCGGCCAGCTGCCGCTGACGTCACTGCCGGCGCATACGCGGACCGGCGAAAGCCTTTCGGCCAGCCTCGCTGCCGGGGGTGCCGGTGTTTTGCGCCGGTCTTCTGGTGGCAACCGCTCCGGCGCGGGGCTGGCCCCCAAAGGTGGGGAGAATTCCCCACCTTTGGGGAGGTGCGACCCCTGAGTGGTTGGCACCACTCCCCTACTCCGGGACCCTCCGTCACGCCGGGTAGGGGAGAATGCCGCCCAATATCTCCGAATTGGATTCTTTTCTGTTTTATGTCTACCTTTGGAATGCATTGCAAATTATTTGTGCTGTAGTAACATTAACAGGTAATTGACCACTAATGATATGATTAAATAAACTTGCCATGATTACAATTATTAATCCTTCACAATGACAATACCGTGCACCAACAGTACAAGCCATTGAGCCATCTCTTTCTAAATTCTGACTGGAATTAAGAAAACAAATGATTTAAAAGTAAATCAATTGGCCCCTGAAACTTATATTTGACAGAACAAAATAATAATCCACGTTACACCCCTACAATTTATAACATCATGTGATAGTAAATATTTGAGATATGTTCCAGGCAGCCATTATTTTAGATTTGGATATCATTGCTTAAATTAACAAATAGTTTTCATTTAACTTCTTTAGACTGAACTTGCCAAAAGCCGCGATGGATATGTTCATTTTGGCGACAATGTGTTACTTATTAATCCTGGTACTGTAGACAAATATGCAGCCAACGTCCATCCAATTCGTCGTCCCATGTCATTGACTATGAATGTTGATCAAAGCAGATTCCTGACAAGTACAAAAGTTGATTCACCGTGTGAAGTGAGTGCCAGCATGGAGTTAGGCCCCACTATTAGAAATACTTTTGTTATTACAAGGTAAGGAGACCAGTTTTAAATTTGGTTTAAGAGCTTTTCTTCAATGTCTGATACGATTGTTCAATATTAAAAGTTGGTATTTTACTAACTCAATCTTTTCAACTTTTTTTCTTTAAATTGAAGATATATATATGTGTGTGTGTGTGTGTGCATATAAATATTTGGAGACATACAACACTTTGTAAACCAGGCAAGCCAGTTCATATCCTATGCGTTAGACGTCATTGACACTTTATTGGTTTCAGCTCGATGGTTTTTTAAACTTTAAGACTGAATGGGGTGTCGGGCTCTGACAGTCACATAGACTGCAGGTTCAAGAAAAGGCAGCTCACCACCACTTTCTTGAGGGCAATTAGATAACAAATGCTAGTGTAGCCAGCAACATCGGCGTCCTTAGAATGAATTTAAAAAAGACTGCAGTTGGTGAACAGAGATTTTGGACAGCATTTAATGTATTACCCTCAGCCCAATGTTATTTGGACAAGTGTAGCACAACATAATGGAAACTGTGAAGGCAGACAATTTGTGAATGTATTAGCTGCTCCCTCTTTAAATTATTCTCTTTTCCTATGGGATTTATCATTATAAATGGTGGAACGGTGGTGAACACTGCTGCCTCACAGCACCAGGGACCCGGGTTCAATTCCAGCCTTGGGTGACTTGTGGATTTTGCACGTTCTCGTGTCTACGTGGGTTTTCTCTGGGTGCTCTGGTTTCCTCCCACCATCCAAAAATATGCAAGTTAGGTGAGGTTTGGGGATAGGGCGGGGGGCGGGGCGGGGGGGGGGGGGGGGGGGGGGGGGGCTCGGGAGGCAGCTCTTTTGGAGGATGGGCACAGACCCGATGGGTCAATTAGCCTCTTTCTGCACTGTAGGAATTCTATGGATTACTGATGTTGATATTGCATTGCATTACATTTCTTGTGTACACCAGTCATTGGAAAAAGTTAATGTGAGACCAATATTGATCAGTCCATTCCGTGTTGCATTATAAATATTTAAAATTACAACATATTTATGGTGTATCAAATAGGTGGAAAAATTCTAGATTGGATAATAATATAGCTTAGTTTGTAACAGCTTGAAATAAAATCCTAAAATGATTGCTAAACATTGACAACAACTTTCATTTGCATGGACCCTTTAACATTGTAAAACATCCCAAGGCCCTTTACAGAAGTAAAACCGGACCAAACCTGACACTGAGCCACACGGGGCAGCAGGGTAGCATGGTGGTTAGCATAAATGCTTCACAGCTCCAGGGTCCCAGGTTCGATTCCCGGCTGGGTCACTGTCTGTGTGGAGTCTGCACGTCCTCCCCCTGTGTGCGTGGGTTTCCTCCGGGTGCTCCGGTTTCCTCCCACATTCCAAAGATGTGCGGGTTAGGTGGATTGGCCATGCTAAATTGCCCGTAGTGTCCTAATAAAAGTAAGGTTAAGGGGGGGGGGTTGTTGGGTTACGGGTATAGGGTGGATACGTGGGTTTGAGTAGGGTGATCATGGCTCGGCACAACATTGAGGGCCGAAGGGCCTGTTCTGTGCTGTACTGTTCTATGTTCTATGTTCTATAAGGAAATATTGGAGCAGATGACCAAAAACTTGGTCAGAGACGCATGTCATAAGGAATGTCTTGAGGTTTAGGGAATGAATTTTAAAGCATAGGGCCTTAGCAGCAGAAGGCACAGGCATTAATGGGCGTGAAAAAATTTAAATCTGGGATGCTCCAGAGATGCAGCAGAATTTTGGATATCCCCAAATTAGTGGATTAATAAAAAAAGTGTAACACGGGGCAGAACGGTGGTGCAGTGGGTTAACCCTGCAGCCTCATGTCGCCGAGGCCCCAGGTTCAATCCCGGCTCTGGGTCACTGTCCGTGTGGAGTTTGCACATTCTCCCCTGTTTGTGTGGGTTTCGCCCCCACAACCCAAAGATGTGCAGGGTTGGTGGATTGCCCACGCTAAATTGCCCCTTAATTGGAAAAAATTAATTGGGTACGCTAAGTTTTTTTTAAAAAACGTAACACTGGTCATGGCAGCATTATACTGTAATTGCCATTATGAAGTATTTTGCACAATGTTTACATTTAATACTGATTCTGGTCTTTCTTTTTGTTAGTGTTGATGGCAGTTGTGTTGGTGATCCTCTCCGATACGGTCAAAGCTTTGCCCTGAGAACACTGGAAGGAGTTGCTGGTCAGGTGCTTGCAGTAGATTTTTTTATATGCTTCCAAAATATAATATAATTTGTATAACAAATTTGTTCTATAAGAACAAACTGAAAATCCAGATGTGAATGTTTGCTTTATTATTAAACCACAAACAACTTTCTTTTACAGCTGTATCTGACAAGTGATATCAAACTATTTCTGAAGTTTGCCAAAAAATCTCGGTTGCAGCTAGTGAATTTGCTGGATGAGCTTTCATTCCTGAGTTGTTGGCAGGTCTTATACTTTGATCCACAGATGCGCCTTGAATATGATGGATACCCAGTGCAAGTATGGACATTTTAAAATTGTGCTGTGTTTCATTAGGGGCTGTTCTTTAAACTAATCTTTGTGATTCCTTCTAATACTATAACGAGTAAATATTTTCTGAGATTTCCAATTTATATTTTAGGATTCCCCAGAAGGATATTCTATAAAGTGCTCGAATAATAGGTAATCGACCGTTATAGGCCCAACTATCTTCAGCTGCTTAATCAATGACCTTCCATCCATTATAAGGTCAGAATGGGGATTTTTCTTCAGATTCTTCAGATACTGAAGCAGTCTGGGTCCATATGCTCCAAGACTTGAATAATATTCATGACATACAAGTGCCAGACAGTCTCTCCATCACTGGCACACAGTGGCAGCAGTGTACACCATTATAAGATTAATTGCAACAACTGTTTACGGTTTCTAAGTCAGCACCTTGCAAGCTTATGACCTCTATTGCCTAGAAGGACAAAGGCAGCAGATGCATGGGGAATCTACCCTCAAATCCACTCACCATCCTGACTTGGAAATATATCATCATTCCTTTACTTTGCTGGGCCATATTTGTTGCACATATCAGCTGCAGACGTATTTTGGCATATTGAGCATCAAACTGTAGGCAGTTGAGAGGCAGTGATTTGCGGCTTGGCAGAGAACTTCCTCCATGAGTCAATGCAGAAGAAAGTGGGATTGAAAGAGGCTACAGGTAGGATACAATTACACAATGAATGTACTTTTACTGATGACCAAGATCACAGGGGTAGAGAGGTCAGGAAAGCTGGCAAAGTCATGTGTGGCCATGAATATTGACGAGAGCTTATAAGGAAGAAAATGTTTTAGAGAGGATGGCTAGGTGGTTAATTCAAGGCAAATGGTGGGAGCCATAATGAGTTCAGCCTTAGATGCCACAGGAGCGACAAATACAGCACTTAGCAGCACTTACATGTGAATCGAGCCTGACACAGTGCCATAGTGAAGGTAGGCAGAGAAGTAATGTAAGATTGGGAAATATGATCTGGGGCTGGGGGTGTGGCAAGATAAAAGATGGCGACTTCAGGTGGCGGCGATGTTCGAGTGAGCCGCATATTCGGCGGGCTCTCACTCTGGCGGGACTTTAGGGGCTGATTTCCCGCGATAGCGGGACCACGGAGCGGCAGACAGGCGGCCGCGAAAGTGCTGGAGAGCGGGCTGCAACCTATGGAACCGTGGGAGTCCAGGAAGCAGAGGAAGAGAGAGAGAAAGGGACAGAAGCAAGGAGCAGGACAAACTGACCTGGAACTTAAGATGGCGGACGCATGGACCTCGGACTCAGCAATCCAGCAGGCGCTAGATAACATGCTCCAGGTGATGAAAGGCAGTTTTGAGTCGCTGAAGCGGGACAGCTTGGACCCACTCCAGAAAGCGGTGGATCAGCTGAACCAGTGGCTGGATGCTCAAGATGCAAATGTTAAGGAGCTGGGAGAGGCGGTGGAGGAGCAGGCGGATGCGCAGACGATTGCGGCGTTAGAAGTTGACGGGCTGAAGGAGCGGCAAAGAAGATTGCTGGACAGAGTGGAGTAGTTGGAGAATAGAGCCCGCAGGAACAATCTGAGGATCATCGGCCTCCCGGAGGGGGCTGAGGGAGCTGATGCTGTAGTGTTTGTAGCAGACCTGTTGATGCAGCTGATGGGGGCTGAAGCCTTTCTGCGACTGCCGGAGCTGAAGGGGGCATACAGAGTGCAGGCGAGGCAGGAGCGCCCCCCCCCCCCCCCCCGTCCAATGGTGATCAGGTTCCACAGGTTCGTGGACAAGGAGCGGGTGCTGCGGTGGGCGAAGAGAGCCAAGAGCAGCACGTGGAACAACAGTGTTCTCCGCATATACCATGATCTAAGCCAGGAGATGGCTCGGCGGCGAGCAGCCTTTAAACAAGTCAAGGAGGTGCTGTTCAAGAAGCACGTGAAGTTTGGTCTGCTGTTCCCGGCCCGTCTTTGGGTCACGCTTCAGGGTCAACACCACTACTTCTCCGGGCCTGAAGAAGTGATGGACTTTACGAGGGATCAGGGGCTACTCCTGAAAAGAGGTCCTGAGAACTACCGTATGAAGGGACGCCGAATGTGCCTGGACCGCTGTTCAACGGTTTGCTGGGTTAAAGGTGCCAAGAGGGACATTCGGGACGCTTCCCTTTGTTTTTGGTTACTGTTTTTTTTGTTTTGTTGTTATTTTCTTCCTCTTTTTTTCTATTTTTTCCTTTTCGTGTGGGTTTTTACTTTTTGTTGGGCTCGCTGAGGGCACTGGAGCAGGTATTGTAACTAAGGGTGGCTGGTCAGCAAGGGGGGTTAAGGACGTGGATTGGGGGTTTTTGTTTTACGGATGTTTATGCCTTCCTGTGCCAGTGAGTTTGCTCCAGTGGGTTGGAGAGTGGGACGGGGCGCCGGGGAGGAGAACGGGGAATCAATGGAAATGAGACAGTGATGAGTCACCGGGCTAGCAGATAGGCTAGTCAAGGGAGTCAGATGGGGGGGGGGGGGGGGCGAATACAGCCAGTGGAGGGCAGGGGTGGGGTTACCGGGGGATGTTGCTAGGGAGGGGAGGGGGGGGGGGGGGGTTGTTCTGCTGCCGTGGGTGGGATTTAAAGTAAACAGTGGGAAGGAGATCGAGGATGGAGGAGGCCAAGCGGCAGGCCAAGAATGGCGCGACGCGCGGGCCGGGGGCCAGCCCGATAAAGGCTATGGCTGACCGGCGGGGGGGGGGGGTTGTGCCCCCCAACCGGGCTGATCATCTGGAATGTTAGGGGACTGAATGGGCCGGTTAAGAGTACGTGGGTGTTCGCGCACTTGCGGGCTCTAAGGGCGGACGTAATTATGTTGCAGGAGACACATCTGAAAGTGTCTGACCAGACTAGGCTAAGGAAGGGCTGGATTAGCCACGTCTTCCACTCGGACTTGGACTCGAAGTCCAGGGGGGTGGCAATCATGATCAACAAGCTGGTGCAATTTGAGGCGGAGGGCATAGCCGCAGACAGGGGGGGCAGATACCTGATGGTAAGGGGCAGACTGGAGGGGAGAAGAGTGGTGCTGGTGAATATATATATACCCCGAACTGGGATGACGTGGACTTAATTAAAAGAGTGCTGGGGAAGATCCCGGACCTGGACTCTCGTAGGCTAATAATGGGGGGGGGGGGGGGACTTTAACATGGTCCTTGATCCGGTGCTGGATCGGTCGTGTCCCAGAACGGGTAGACTCCCGGCAATGGCAAGGGAGCTAAAAGGGTTTATGGAGCAAATGGGGGCAGTGGACCCCTGGAGAGCCAGACAGCCGACGGGAACGGGCTACTCGTTTTAGTCGCACGTCCATAAAGTATATTCTAGGATAGACTTCTTTGTCATAAGCAGGGACTCTATGTATAGGGGAGGTAAAGAACATGGAATATTCGGTAATCACTATCTCGGACCATGCCCCGCACTGGGTAGACCTGCAGGTCAGAGGGGCGAAGCACCAACGCCCACAATAGAGGCTAGATGCGGGACTGCTGTCGGAGGAGGGGATCTGTGAGGCTTCGGAGGTGTATGCAAAATTATTTGCAGGTGAATGATACGGGGGAGGTCTCAGCGGCGATCCTGTGGGAGGCGCTAAAGGCAGTAGTGCGGGGAGAGTTGATCTCAATTGGGGCCCACAGGGCCAAGGCGGACAGGGCACAGATGGACAGATTGGTTAGGGAAATGTGTCGGATAGATGAGGAACATGCGGAGTCCCCGGAGGAGGCTTTACTCGGGGAGTGGCAGAGACTACAGGCGGAACTGGGGGCGCTATCCACGAGTAGGGCCGTGAAACAGCTTAGGAAGGCGAGGGGTGTGGTGTACGAGCATGGGGAAAAGGCTAGCAGATTGTTAGTGCAGCAACTTAGGAAGAGGGAACTCAGGAACTCAGGAAGAGAGGTGGTCCAGGAAGACCACCCCCCTGGACTTCTAGCCTAGCCTAGTAGGGGCAGCACGGTAGCATGGTGGTTAGCATAAATGCTTCACAGCTCCAGGGTCCCAGGTTCGATTCCCGGCTGGGTCACTGTCTGTGCGGAGTCTGCACGTCCTCCCCGTGTGTGCGTGGGTTTCCTCCGGGTGCTCCGGTTTCCTCCCACAGTCCAAAGATGTGCAGGTTAGGTGGATTGGCCATGCTAAATTGCCCGTAGTGTCCCAAAAAGTAAGGTTAAGGGGGGGTTGTTGGGTTACGGGTATAGGGTGGATACGTGGGTTTGAGTAGGGTGATCATTGCTCGGCACAACATCGAGGGCCGAAGGGCCTGTTCTGTGCTGTACTGTTCTATGTTCTACTCTATGTTCTAGTCTGGTCAGACACTTTCAGATGTGTCTCCTGCAACATAATTACGTCCGCCCTTAGAGCCCGCAAGTGCGCGAACACCCACGTACTCTTAACCGGCCTATTCAGTCCCCATTCAGTAGAGTGATGGATGGGGATGGGTGCAGACTGGAGGACCCAGCAGGATTGAATAAGGTATTCCGGGACTTCTACAGAAAGCTATACACTTCGGAGCCTCCGGAAGAACCGGAGGAGATGAAAAGGTTTCTGGACGGGTTAACATTCCCAACAGTAGGTGGGGGGCGAGGGGATGAGCTGGGGGCCCCGATTAGAGTGGAGGGGGTATTGGGGGTATTTGGGGGCCTAAAGGCCATGCAGTCGGGGAAAGCTCCGGGGCCGGATGGATACCCAGTCGAGTTTTATAGGATGTTCTCTGAGTTAGTGGGCCCGGTTTTGGCGAGGGTTTTTAATGAGGCAAGGGGCAGAGGGACCCTGCCGCTGCCGATGTCGCAAGCCACTATATCACTGATATTGAAGCGGGGTAAAGATCTGGAAGCCTGCGGGTCCTACAGGCCAATCTCCCTGATCAATGTAGATGCCAAGCTCTTGGCAAAGGTACTGGCGATCAGAATTGAGGACTGCGTACCGGAGGTGATTGGGGATGACCAAACTGGGTTCGTGAAAGGCAGGCAGCTGTCGGCCAACTTGAGAAGGTTACTTAATGTGATAATGATGCCCCCGACGGGCAGGGAGGTGGAGGTAGTGGTGGCGATGGATGCCGAGAAGGCCTTTGACCGGGTGGAGTGGGGCTATCTATGGGAGGTGCTTGGATGGTTTGGGGAGGGACTGGTGAATTGGATCAAGTTATTATATCAGGCCCCGAAGGCCAGCGTCAGGACTAACAGAGAAGTGTCGGAGTACTTTAGGTTGTACCGAGGGACCAGACAGGGCTGCCCGCTCTCCCCGCTGCTGTTTGCGCTGGCCATAGAGCCGCTGGCGATTGCGCTGAGAGCCGCAAAGGGATGGTAGGGGATGGTTAGGGGCGGGGTGGAACATAGGGTCTCTCTTTATGCGGATGCCCTGCTCCTGTACGTGTCGGACCCAGTGGCCGGGATGGGAAGTATACTGGAAATGTTGAGGAAGTTCGGCCAGTTCTCAGGATACAAATTAAATACGGCCATGAGTGAAATGTTTGTGGTACAGGCAAGGGGCCAGGAGAACAGATTGAGAGGGCTACCATTTAGGCTGTTGAGGAAAATTTCCAGTACTTGGGGATCCAGGTGGCACGTGACTGGGGCAGGCTGCACAAATTAAATTTGGCCAGGATGGTGGAGCAAATGAAGGGAGAGTTTCGGAGATGGGATGCACTCCCGCTGTCGCTGGCAGGGAGGGTGCAGACTGTAAAGATGACAATCCTCCCTAGATTCCTGTTTATTTTTCAGTGCCTCCCGATCTTTATCCCACAGTCCTTCTTCAAAAGGGTTAACAAGATGATCATGAGCTTTGTCTGGGTGGGAAAATCCCCGCGGGTGAAGAAGGCGATGCTTGAGAGGAGCCGCAGCGAGGGAGAGCTGGCTTTGCCGAGTCTGATTAACTATTACTGGGTGGCTAATATCGCTATGATAAGGAAGTGGATGGTGGGTACTGGGTCTATCTGGGAGCGAGTAGAGGCGGCTTCGTGCAGGGGCTCCAGCTTGGCAGCCCTGGTCACGGCTCCTCTACCGCTGCCGCCGGCCAGGTGCTCCACCAGCCCGGTAGTGGTGGCGACCCTGCGGATATGGGGCCAGTGGAGGAGGCATGTAGGGGAGATTTGCGGGGATCATGTCCCGGGTGCTAAAAACAAGGGTGGCGATGGGTCGGGGTGGCAATTTTTGGGGTTTCGGAAGACCCGGGAGTCCAGGGTGAGAAAGAGGCCGATGTTTTGGCCTTTGCTTCCCTGATAGCCCGGCGACGAATATTATTGGCATGGAGGGACTCAAAGCCCCCGAAGACTGAGTTGTGGCTTACGGACATGTCGAGTTTCCTGGGTATGGAAAAAATTAAGTTCGCCTTGAGGGGACCTGTACAGGGGTTCGCCCGAAGGTGGCAACCATTCATTTACCTCTTTGTGGGAGAGTGAGCGTCAGCAGAGGGGGGGTAGTGGGTGGGTCGGGGGGGTGGGGGGGGGGGGCGGGGAGGTTAGAGTAGAGTACAGTAGGAGGGATAAATTGGTGGGTAGTGCCGGTGGAAGAGGAGCGGGCTTGTGCAGTATGTTACAATTGAAGTATTGAATGTACGTGGATGTTTGCACATTTTTGCCTTTTTTTGTTTTCTTTCTGTTGATGTCTGTAACTGTTTACAATGCCAAAAAAACTACCTCAATACAATTGTTTGTTAAAAAAAAATAAAAGATGGCATAGCTGGGCAAGGGGAAGAGGAGCGGAAATGGCACCAGAACCCAAGGGAAGCTGGAGAAGATGAATAGTGGCAGAAGAGACTGAGGAAGCTCAGTAGCTCTGATGAAGAATCACACAGAGGTGTAATATTAACTCTTGATCCTCTCGCCATAGATGCTGCCAGACCTGCTGGGTTTTTCCAGCATTTTCTGTTTTTAAAATAGTAGCAGGTCTGGTCTGGCTCAGGTCTGGAGTGGGATCCTAGATGTACCCAGCAGTGGATTTAAACACATCCTGAATTATGTAAACACCTATAACCTGTGTTTTTCTCCTTCCACAAACCATCTGCCCACACACTATGGTGTTCCCACTCCTCTTGCTTTCTTACACTGTGGCTACTTTTCCTCATGCTCAATAATTTGATGAAAAAAACCTTGTGAAAATAAAGCAATAAAAATATGTATGCAATACTACAAATTCTGCACACTTTTGGCAATATGAATGTATTAGTTAAGCTGCTACTTCAGTACAGCAGAGTGCGACAGCAATGGCAGTGTTAGCTATCAGATGAGACATTAGTGCTGTTTTACCTGGTGGACTTCAGAGGCTTTCCCATGTCTAATGATGGATGAGGCTGACAAAGCCATTTTTTTTCCTGGAGCAGGTCGCTCGCGTGTCGACAGAAACTATAGCTTGAGGGTGCCACACCACATCAAGCATGACCAGAAGACTCTCCCACTCTTACTGCCTATCATATAGAAAGGATTTACAGGTTGATAATCAACCCATTTGACTGTGTTGTGAACGTACTTTCCGTAGCCATCATGTCCTGGAGTGGGACTTGAAACCAGAGCTCGTGGCTCCGAGGGAGGGTCGCTACCCACTGCCTTGAAAGACCTCCCCTGCCTTCCTATACAAGTGGACATAATGGGCGGGATTCTCTGAGCCTCCGTGCTGAAATCGCGCTCGTGTGCGGGCAGAGAATGGGCGTCAGACCCGCGATCGGGTCCGACGCCACTCCCACGATTCCTCAGCCCAATACCTCAGCCCTCAGTCGTCCGCCCCCACTGCGCAGTATGTCTATGGGGTGGGTCAACCCTTTATCTGCACCCCCCATCCTTACATAAGCCCTGGGTGCGCAGTCTTTCTCTCTCTCTTTCCCCCTCCTCCCCGAAAGCATCTTTTCCTCCCCAGTAGATTAACCACCACCAGTGTTCAGGCCTCCGGTTGAACAAAGCACACTTTTCACTGTTCCTCCAGTCAGAGATAGTGAGCCTATCACCAGCAAACATGGGAGAGAAACAGCCTGGTGATTGGAGGAGCAGCTCCATTTCACTTACTGGTGACTTGAACACTGACTCCAGGACTGGCGACAGAACCATGATGGAAGGTATTTGACCTGTGGGCCATAGTTTGGACAAGCCTGCTGTCGAAGCTCGACACCATCCAGAACGAAATAGCCTGCTTGATTGACACCCCATTCACCACCTCAAACATTCACACCCTCTACTGGCAGCAGTGTGTACCAGTTACAAGATGCACTGTAGGAACTCACCAAGCTCTTTCAACATCACCTTGCAAACTTGTGACCTCTAACACTGAGAAGGACACCACCACCTGTAAGTTCCCCTACAAGCCACTCTCCATCCTGACTTGAAAATTGATTGCTGCTCCTTCACTGTCACTCGGTCAAAATCCTGAAACTCCCTTCCTCCCATTACTGTAGATGTACCAATTAGAGATGGGCAATAAATGCTGGCCGAGCCAGCGAAGCCTACATGCCATGAATGAATAAAAGAGATAAAGTAACGGCACCAAGTGGATTGCTCTTTAAGAGGGCCAGCACACACACAATGGACCAAATGGTTTCCTATGTTGTAATCATTCTAATTTTATGATTTTCTATTTATGAGGGGATTTATTAAAATTGCTTTCATTTAAAATAACGAAAAATAGTGTCCCTTTGAAGAAATTCAAGCTTCAAGGTCTCATTATATATATTAACAAGCAACATTCGAAACTTATTATTGTGGGAAAAGTTCATCATTTCATTAAGAACCTTCAAATACAATACAATAAGATATTAATTAGATATATTAATTAGATTTATTATTGTATGTGAACTTTTGAAGTAGACCATTCAGCCCAACACATTCAAACCAGTGTTTAAGCTCCATGCCTGCCTCCACTCAGCTAATTCAGGATGTCTTTCTGTTGATTTCTCCCTAATGTGTTTATCTAGCTTCCCTTTAAATGCACCGAAGGTAGTGTGTCAACTGTGCCTTGTGGCAGTGAGTTAATGAAATGTCTCCTGATCTCCTCACTGGATTTACAAGTGATTATTTGATACTTATGGCCTCTAATTTTGGCCTTCAAACTTTTCATAAATGTTTGATCTGATCACGCTTCAATCTTAAGAGTTGCAGCCTGTTCAATTGTACCTGATGGGAATCGTTTCTCGAGTTTGGATATCATCCTTATTAATCTTTGCACCTCTCCAGTGCATCCATGTCATGGCGGGATTCTCCCATCGGGTGGCTAAGTGCCGACTCCGGCATGAAAACGGGAGTGTTTTACACCGGCGTCAGCGCCCGTTCTGAGACCCGGCTCTCCGGGCCACAGTGGGGTAGCACGGCGCTGGTTCGCTCCAGCTGCCGATCCCTGCGTGAACCCGGCGCCATGTGGCCTGTGCATGCGCAGTTGGCCCGGCGCCAACTAGCGCATGTGCATGGCCTTCTTCCCCACGCTGGCTCCGATGCCAAATGGCGCAGGGCTCCTGGAGCCAGCGCGGAGGAAAGGAGGCCCCCCCGACAGAGAGGCCGGCCCGCCGATCGGTGGGTCCCGATCGCGGGCCAGGCCACGACAGAAGACCCCCACCGGAGTTGGACCCCCCCCCCCCCACCACAATCAGGCCACCCCCGGACGCTTCAAGGCCGATGTCCCGCCGCTCAGAGGATGTTAGAACGGCGCCGGCGGGACTCGGCTTTTTGTTGACAGCCGCTCGGCCCATCCAGGCCAGAGATTCGGCGTGCCAGCCCGGGCCGGAGAGTCGGCACATACCCCGACCAGCACAGCGCCAACCACACCAGCCCCAGTGGCGCCGATTCTCCGCTCTGCGGAGAATCGCGTCCTGGCATTGGGGCGGCGTGACGCGATTTGTGCGGCCCGCCGGCGTTTCTCTGACCTGGCGGGGTGTCGGAGAATTCCGCCCCATATTTATAATAAGGAGACCAGAACGGCACACAATGTGCCAAGTGGGACGAGCTGAATTGCTCTTGCAGAGATTGGCAGAGACTGAATGGCCACCTTCTGCCATAAGCTATGCTGTTGTTACCATTCTATCTGATAATTCTAAGTTAGGTCCAACCAAGCTTCTTAATTAATTTTACATAGCTTCTATACATTCCAAGTCTGTCTCTCCAGGAATGAACCAGTGTGCTTTATATGCTTTTGTTATGGCCTTTTTAACATGTGTGATTTTATTACTTTTGACTTTTCCAGGCAAATATTAAAGTACTTATCAACCATACCCGTACAAACCAGGCTTTAGCCGCACTGCAGAAGTACTACTTCTGGTAAGGATTAGTTTATCAAAAGACCAACTGATGAGTAATAATTTGAGAATTCCATTATATATTCACTTCTATTAACTGGCTGTGTCATTAATGACACAGAAACAAGCCATTCAGCCTAATCCACCATTTCATGAGAAAATCAATGTTAACTCCATCTAGAGAGAATGCTGGAAAATCTCAGCAGGTCTGGCAGCATCTGTAGGGAGAGAAAAGAGTTAACGTTTCGAGTCCAGATGACCCTTTGTCAAAGTTATAAGACAGAGAAAGTGGGAAATACTTATACAGTGGAGTGAGAATGAAAGATGAGTCATAGCCACAGGAACCCAGGGAAACGAGATGCGAATAGCCACAAACCAATGGCAGTCCCCAGAGAGAACAAAAGGTGTGAAAGGCCAAACTGCAGAGAAACGAACATCAGAGGGTAAACTGTGACAGATGTAGATGTGGGAGAAGGGGAAGGGGGAAGTAAAGGGGAGATTCCAACATCCGCAGTAATTTGCTTTTATCCAGAGTTAACTCCACCTACCTGCCTTGATTCCATTCCCCGTAATACCCTAACCCAACAAAAATCTATCAATCTCTGTTTTGAAAATAGTTTTGATTCCCTGTGGAGACCAAGAAACCAAACAAACAGAATTTACTGAACGATCCCAATGAGACAACTAACAAACAATATTTCAGTTATAACTTTTAACTATCATTGTAACTTAACCCTGAATTACAGGCAAATTGCAATTAATATAAACTACAGATTACACATTAAATTGCAAATGCAACAAAGGCAGTTCTCACAGATTTATGAGGCAGTCCACTGAGCGTCAGGTTGACTCTGCCCTCTGAAATGGTCACTAAGCTACTCAGTTGCCTGGTTGTATGGGATGGGCAGAAAATCCTGGCCTTGTCAGAGACACCTATCCCCTTTAGGGAGCTAGGATGGAAGCTCAGAGCGAGAACAAACAGAGTTGTTATCTCTGGGTTGTTGCCCGTGCCACGTGATAGTGAGATGAGGAATAGGGAGAGAGAGCAATTAAACACGTGGCTACAGGGATGGTGCAGGCGGGAGGGATTCAGATTTCTGGATAACTGGAGCTCTTTCTGGGGAAGGTGGGACCTCTATAGACAGGATGGTCTACATCTGAACCTGAGGGGCACCAATATCCTGCGGGGGAGATTTGTTAGTGCTCTTTGGGGGGGTTTAAACTAATTCAGCAGGGGCATGGGAACCTGGATTGTAGTTTTGGGGTACGGGAGATTGAGAGTATAGAGGTCAGGAGCACAGATTTGACTTCGCAGGAGGGTGCCAGTGTTCAGGTAGGTGGTTTGAAGTGAGTCTACTTCAATGCCAGGAGTATATGAAATAAGGTAGGGGAACTGGCAGCATGGGTTGGTACCTGGGACTTCGATGTTGTGGCCATTTCAGAGACATGGATAGAGCAGGGACAGGATTGGTTGTTGCAGGTTCCGGGGTTTAGGTGTTTTAGTAAGCTCAGAGAAGGGGGCAAAAGAGGGGGAGGTGTGGCGCTGCTAGTCAAGGACAGTATTACGGTGGCGGAAAGGATGCTAGATGGGGACACTTCTTCTGAGGTAGTATGGGCTGAGGTTAGAAACAGGAAAGGTCACCCTGTTGGGAGTTTTCTATAGGCCACCTAATAGTTCTAGGGATGTAGAGGAAAGGATGGCGAAGATGATTCTGGAAAAGAGCGAAAGTAACAGGGTAGTTGTTATGGGAGACTTTAACTTTCCAAATATTGACTGGAAAAGATATAGTTCGAGTACATTAGATGGGTCATTCTTTGTACAATGTGTGCAGGAGGGTTTCCTGACACAATATGTTGACAGGCCAACAAGAGGCGAGGCCACATTGGATTTGGTTTTGGGTAATGAACCAGGCCAGGTGTTAGATCTGGAGGTAGGTGAGCACTTTGGAAACAGTGACCACAATTCGGTGACCTTTACGTTAGTGATGGAAAGGGATAAGTATACCCCGCAGGGCAAGAGTTATAGCTGGGGGAAGGGCAATTATGATGCCATTAGACATGACTTAGGATGTGTTGGTTGGAGAAGTAGGCTGCAAGGGTTGGGCACACTGGATATGTGGAGCTTGTTCAAGGAACAGCTATTGCATGTTCTTGATAAGTACGTACCAGTCAGGCAGGGAGGAAGGGGTCGAGCGAGGGAACCGTGGTTTACCAAAGAAGTGGAATCTCTTGTTAAGAGGAAGAAGGAGGCCTATGTGAAGATGAGGCGTGAAGTTTCAGTTGGGGCGCTTGATAGTTACAAGGAAGTGAGGAAGGATCTAAAGAGAGAGCTGAGACGAGCAAGGAGGGGACATGAGAAGTCTTTGGCAGGTAGGATCAAGGAAAACCCAAAAGCTTTCTATAGGTATGTCAGGAATAAAAGAATGACTAGGGTAAGAGTAGGGCCAGTCAAGGACAGTGGTGGGAAGTTGTTTGTGGAGGCTGAGGAGATAAGCGAGATACTAAATGAATACTTTTCGTCAGTATTCACTCAAGAAAAAGATAATATTGTGGAGGAGAATGCTCCAGGCTATTAGAATAGATGGCATTGAGGTGCGTAGGTAAGAAGTGTTGGCAATTCTGGACAAGGTGAAAATAGATAAGTCCCCGGGGCCGGATGGGATTTATCCTAGGATTCTCTGGGAAGCCAGGGAAGAGATTGCTGAGCCTTTGGCTTTGATTTTTAGGTCATCATTGGCTACAGGAATAGTGCCAGAGGACTGGAGGATAGCAAATGTGGTCCCTTTGTTCAAGAAGGGGAGTAGAGATAACCCCGGTAACTATAGGCCGGTGAGCCTAACGTCTGTGGTGGGTAAAGTCTTGGAGAGGATTATAAAAGATACGATTTATAATCATCTAGATAGGAATAATATGATTAGGGACAGTCAGCATGGTATTGTGAAGGGTAGGTCATGCCTCACAAACCTTATTGAGTTCTTTGAGAAGGTGACTGAACAGGTAGACGAGGGTAGAGCAGTTGATGTGGTGTATATGGATTTCAGTAAAGCGTTTGATAAGGTTCCCCACGGTCGGCTATTGCAGAAAATACGGAGGCTGGGGATTGAGGGTGATTTAGAGATGTGGATCAGAAATTGGCTAGTTGAAAGAAGACAGAGGGTGGTGGTTGATGGCAAATGTTCAGAATGGAGTTCAGTTACGAGTGGCGTACCACAAGGATCTGTTCTGGGGCCGTTGCTGTTTGTCATTTTTATAAATGACCTAGAGGAGGGCGCAGAAGGATGGGTGAGTAAATTTGCAGACGACACTAAAGTCGGTGGAGTTGTAGACAGTGCGGAAGGATGTTGCAGGTTACAGAGGGACATAGATAAGCTGCAGAGCTGGGCTGAGAGGTGGCAAATGGAGTTTAATGTGGAGAAGTGTGAGGTGATTCACTTTGGAAAGAATAACAGAATTGCGCAATATTTGGCTAATGGTAAAATTCTTAGCAGTGTGGATGAGCAGAGGGATCTCGGTGTCCATGTACATAGATCCCTGAAAGTTGCCACCCAGGTTGATAGGGTTGTGAAGAAGGCCTATGGTGTGTTGGCCTTTATTGGTAGAGGGATTGAGTTCCGGAGCCATGAGGTCATGTTGCAGTTGTACAAAACTCTAGTACGGCCGCATTTGGAGTATTGCGTACAGTTCTGGTCGCCTCATTATAGGAAGGACGTGGAAGCTTTGGAACGGGTGCAGAGGAGATTTACCAGGATGTTGCCTGGTATGGAGGGAAAATCTTATGAGGAAAGGCTGATGGACTTGAGGTTGTTTTCGTTAGAGAGAAGAAGGTTAAGAGGTGACTTACTAGAGGCATACAAAATGAACAGAGGGTTAGATAGGGTGGACAGCGAGAGCCTTCTCCCGCGGATGGAGGTGGCTAGCACGAGGGGACATAGCCTTAAATTGAGGGGTAATAGATATAGGACAGAGGTCAGAGGTGGGTTTTTTACGCAAAGAGTGGTGAGGCCGTGGAATGCCCTACCTGCAACAGTAGTGAACACGCCAACATTGAGGGCATTTAAAAATTTATTGGATAAGCATATGGATGATAAGGGCATAGTGTAGGTTAGATGGCCTTTAGATTTTTTCCATGTCGGTGCAACATCGAGGGCCGAAGGGCCTGTACTGCGCTGTATCGTTCTATGTTCTATGTTAACGGGATCATACTTCAGCCACAAAGTCCTTCAAAGCTCTGTAGTTCCTCAAGTAGTATTCCAGCTCCTGTTTTTTTTAAAATGTCCTTTTTATTGGCATTTCCCATATTTATTAACAGTTGTATTTCTACACATCAAATTTTTTTCGCCTGCGCTAACTTTCTTTATTATACTTATACAGTTTGTCCTTTGTTTAACTGACCCTATGTGCATTTCGTTGCCCTGTGGATCGGTCTATGGTTTCTCCCCCTTTCCCGTTGTTCTCCAACCCCCCCCCCCCCCCCCCCCCCCCCCCCCCCCCCCCCCCTTGGCTTCGGCTGTGCTTATCTTTTCCGGACAGAATGAAAAAAAAGGGGGGCGGTAGCCCCCTCATCTCTCGCGGTTTTCCCACCTTCCGTGTGCCCCCCCCTGGGTTGAGCAGTCTCTTGGTACCTCATCTATCTTGGTGTTTTAAAATAATTCTTATTAGGTTACTCCTTGTTGCTGACCTCGAACAGGTTCTGGAACAGAACGACAAACTGCCCCCAAGTATCCAGGAAGCCTTCCTCTGACCCTCGGATGGCGTACTTAATCTTCTCCAGATGGAGAAATTCCGAGAGGTCAGCGAGCCAGTCTGCAGCTTTGGGTGGTACTGCCGATCGCCAGCCGAGCAGGATTCTCCACCGTGCGATTAGGGAATCGAAAGCGAGGGCGTTGTCCCCCTTCTCCATGTGTAGCTCTGGCTGCTCCGATAACCCAAAGATTGTCACTATTGGGCATGGCTTCGCCCTCACCCCCACAACCTTGGACATTGCCTCGGAGAAGGCAGTCCAGAACCCAGCCAGCTTGGGGCAAGCCCAAAACATGTGGTTGTGGTTGGCAGGGCCCCTCTGGCACCGCTCACATTTGTCCTCCATCTCCGGGAAGAACCTGCTCATTCGGGTTCTGGTCAGGTGCGCTCTGTGCACCACTTTCAGCTGCATTAGGCTTAGCCTTGCGCAGAAGGAGGTGGAGTTCACCCTGCTCAGTGCTTCGCTCCAGAGTCCCCACCCGACCTCTGCCCCAGTTTGTCCTCCCATTTCTGTCTGGTCTCGTCCAGTGGAGTCCGGGCTCTGTCCAGTAGCTGTCCATATATTTTCCCACATAGCCCCCCCTTCTTGTTGCTTGTGCCTATCAGGTCATCTAGTAGTGTGGTTCTTAGGGCCCCGGGGTACCCTACTGTCTCTTTGCGGAGGAAGTGTTTTATTTGAAGGTGCCTCATTTCCTGTCCTTTTGCTAGCCTCCATTTCCTCGTCAGTTCATCTAATGTCACCAGTCTGTGCCCTACATAGAAGTCCCTGACCGTCAATGTGCCCCCCTCCCGCCTCCATCTTTTGAAGGTGGTATCCAGCATGGCTGGGGGGAATCTGTGATTGCGCATATGGGAGCCATGGGGGACATTTTGGCTATCACAAACTGTTGTGGCTCCATGTTCTCAGCGTGGCCACTACCACTGGGCTCGTGTATCTTGTTCAGGAGGATGGGAGTGCTGTGGCCAAGGCCCAGAGGGTCGTTCCTTTACAGGATGCCCCCTCCATTTGTACCCAATCTGTGTTGGGTTCTTGTACCCATCCCCTCACTCTTTCTGCCGTTGCTGCCCAGTGCTAGTATTGTAGGTTTGGTAAGGCCAAGTCCCCTTTGATTTTCCTTCTTTGCAGTGTCCGTTTGGGAATTCTTGGGTTCTCACACCCCCCCGCCCCCCCCCCCCCCCCCCTGATCAGACTGTCTACATTTTGGAAAAAGTCCTTGGGGATGCAGATCGGAATGGATCTAAACAGGAAGAGGAACCTTGGCAGTATGTTCATCTTGATCGTCTGCACTCTCCCCGCCAGAGAGAGTGGGAGTGAGCCCCACCTTTGAAGGTCTCTTCTTACTTCCTCCACCAGACTGGTCAGGTTCCACTTGTGGATCTGTATCCAGTCTCTGGGTATCTGGATATCCAGGTAGCGGAATCTGTTCTGGGCTGTTTTGAACGGGAGCCCCTCCAGCTCTCTCCCTTCCCCGTTTGGGTTCCCAGTGAACCCAGTGAACGTTTGTAGCCCGAGAAGGTTCCAAACTCTTTCAGTATTTAAAGTATTGCCTTCAGTCCCTCCTATGGCTTTGAGACTTAGAGGACCAGGTCATCTGCATAGTGTGAGACTCTGCTCTCTGTCTCCCCTCCCGATTCCCTTCCAGCTTTTTGTGTCCCGCAGGGCTATCGCCAGGGGTTCGATCGCTAGCACGAACAAGAGTAGGGACAGGCGGCAGCCCTGTCTTGTTCCTCCCTGCAGTTGGAAGTATTCAGAGCTGGTGGTGTTAGTTTGGACGCTCGCTTTGGGAGCGTTGTACAGGAGCCTCACCCAGGTGGTGAACCCAGCTCCTAGCCCAAACCGTTCCAGTACCTCGAGGAGGTATTTCCATTCGACTCTGTCGAAGGCCTTGTCTGCGTCCAGGGAGACGATAACGTCTGGTGTTCTCTCCCCGGAAGGGATCATTATTACGTTCAGCAGCTGCCTGATGTTCGCTGTGAGCAGCCTACCCCTGACAAAGCCCATTTGGTCCTCTGCGACCACCTCTGGTACACAGTCCTGCAGCCTTTGGGCCAGGACCTTTGTGAGTATTTTCACATCCACGTTCAGCAGTGAAATGGGTCTGTATGATCCGCATTCCGTCAGGCCTTTATCTTTTTTGGGTATCAAATTTTTTGTAGAAGTGTGCTGGGAACCCGTCAGGTCCCGGTGCCTTCCCCGCCTGCATGGAGCTGATGGCGTATAGTCCCCGGTTAAAGATCTCAAATGCCCGATTGACCTCCTTTAATTCTGTTACCAGTCTGCCTCTGCTATCCTTTACCTGCGCTATTTCCCTTGTGGCTGCCTGCTTTCTCAGCTGGTGAGCCAATAGGCGGCCAGCCTTGTCTCTGTGTTCATAGAAGGTCCCCCGTGTCTGACAGAGTTGGTACACTGCTTTCCTAGTGGATAGCAGGTTAAAGTCCATTTGCAGCTTTTTCCTCTCCGCCAGCAGCTCTATGGTCGGGGCCTCAGAGTATTTTCTGTCAACTTCCAGGATGGAGTCCACCAGTTGTTGCCTGGCCACCCTCTCTTCCCTATCTCTACTTGCCTTGTAGGCTAAGATCTCTCCTCTAATTGCGGCCTTCAGTGCCTCCCAGAACATGGAGGGTGAGACCTCTCCATTTTGGTTGTTACTAACGTAGTCGCCTATGACCCGCGATGTTTTTTGACAGAAGGCCTTGTCGGCCAGGAGGTCCGTGTCCAGCCTCCATTTGGGGAGCTGGGCATGGCCTGTCTCCAACCTCACATCCATATAGTGTGGAGCGTGGTCAGGGATAACGATCATGGAGTACTCCGTTCCCGTGATCCCTGAAAGCACCGATTTCCCCACTGCAAAAAAGTCAATACGGGTGTATACCTTGTGTACTTGTGAGAAGTATGAAAATTCCTTCTCTCCTGTGTGCAGGAACCTCCATGGGTCCGCCGCCCCCATCTGCTCCATAAATGCTCCTAGTTCCCTAGCCATGCCAGTCTTTTCCCCTGCTCTGGGGTTCAGTGGGTCCTGTACACAGTTGAAGTCGCCCCCCCCATGATCAGTCGGTGTGTGTCAAGGTCGGGGATTTCTGCCATGGTCTTCTTTATGAATTCTGTGTCATCCTAGTTGGGACCGTACACATTTACCAGTACGACTGGTGCCCCTTCCAGGACACAGCTGACCATGACGTACCGTCCCCCTGGTACCACAACTGTCTTGGTTTCCGTAAACCTCGTCTTCTTGCTAATTAATATTGCTACCCCCCTAGCCCTCGTCCCGTAGTATGAGTGGTATGTCTGTCCTACCCAGCCCTTTCTTACCAGCAGTCGGTCCTTCTCCCTCAGGTGCGTGTCTTGTAGGTAGATTATGCCTGCTTTTAGGCTTCTTAGATGGGTGAAGACTCTGGGCTCTGGGCTGCTCCCCGGCTTTGGGCCTGGGTCAGAGCGACCTGTGCGCCCTGTCGATTTTTGGGGGGTTTGGAAATTTCTCCCTGCCCACTAGCTTGCCCAGCATTTGGGTGACGTAGCCTGTTGGGTTTCTGCCCTCCATCCCCTCTGGCAGATCTACTATTTTAACATTCTGCTGTCTGGACCTATTTTCATGGTCCTCCACTTTCCCGCTTAGACTCCCCTGGGTCATTACCAACCTTTTCACCTCGGTTCCCTGAGTTACTATCCAGTCTCCTGTGCCTCCACCTTCCTTTCCAGGCCATCGATGGTTCGCTGCATTTTGTCCGTTGTCTCTGGCAGCATCTCCTTAATCAGCTCCGTCCTGCGTGCCTCCCTCATGGCGTTTATCTCCGTTTTTATCGCCTCCTTTATAGCGTTTATTTCCGTTTTGAGCACGCTTCTCCATTTCTCCCTCCGTGCGGGGGGGGGGGGGGGGGGGGGGGGGTTGGTGGGATGGTCGCCGCGTCCTGTTCCTGCCTGCTCCGCTGCTCGGCTCGCCAGCTTTTCCGCTTCCTGGTTCGCCTGAACCACCTCGCCCCGTGGGGCCGTCTGCCTGTGCAGCTGCAGCTCCTGCTTTTTTCTTTCTACTTTGCTGCTGCTCCTTCTTGCATCTCGCCGTCCCCCCGATTTATTATTATTTGCAGGCATATTTCTGTTCTGTGCCTTTCTCTTATTTTCCTGGATTTTGGTGCGAAAAAAGGAACTTTTTTTGTTTGGAAAGTTTTTTTTAAAAAAAAAGCTTTTTAAATTTTCAGGAGAGGAAAACAAAGAGGTTGAATAAAAAAATTATTATTTTGTTTTTGTCTTATCCCCTCCGTGCTCCAACTTTCAAGCAGTTTCTCGTTGCGATCCCCACTCCTCCACGTGCAGCATACCGGGACCAGTCTCCTCTTTTTTCTCTCCTCAGCTCCGTGGAGCAGAGCTTTGGTGCCTGGGCAGGGTGAGGGAGGCAGGGTCGATTTTGCGGGACTTTAATTTTTTTTAAAAACCCACCGGGAAAACCCCCGAATAAAGCCGTGATTTTGTGGATCTGCGGGAGCCTCTTTGCTGCGGCCGCTCCATTCGCGATTGCCATCGGAAGCTCTTTCTCCTGTTTTTTTTAATGAATTTAGAGTGCCCAATTATTTTTTCCAATTAAGGGGCAATTTAGCATGGCCAACCCACCTAACCTGCACATCTTTGGGTTGTGGAGGTGAGACCCACGCATATTCAGGGAGAATGTGCAAACTCCACACAGTCAGTGACCCGGGGCCAGGATCCACCCTGGGTCCTTGGCTCCGTTAGGCAGCAGTGCTAACCACTGCGTCACCGTGCCGCCCCTGAATTCCAGCTCCTGTTCTTTGATTGTCATCTGACAGCAGCTCCCAACCAACCTGCATTGCATACGCGCACTCTTCACCAAAATGGCGCACTTCTGCAGAGCCACCTCAGCTCAGCTCGCAACAGTCTTGATGGCGTGGATACCCCTCAATCACAGTTATCCATACATTAAGTCACAGCCCTGTGCACTGAGTATGGCCAGTTCTGGTCAATCAGTTCCTTTATAACAATGGCAGACTTTTCCCTTATCATCACTTTCAGATCCAACTTGGGCTAACCTTTTTCCAATTCTGTGCAACCTCTTCCACCTCCAGCAAAACCTGGTCACACTGGCTGGTGTCATGTGGGTCTGATTTGCCTCTGGATCTTGGAATTATAAGGTTTAAATTAACATGAATCTCCCTGCAAATTCCACTGCCCAACAACATCACCAAGTCCTCCTCTTAAACCCAGGGCATCTCCCAAAACCTGCACTCTCACCCCGAGCCCAGGACCTCGCTTACACCTACTCTGAAATGAGAATCCTCACCAAGCTACCAGGCAGTAGAGTACCAAACAGGGAGCAAACAGATCCCCAGCTCTGAGTCTGTACAGAAATAGTTTCATTCTAACTACCCTGTCAACTCCTATAATCATCTTAAAAGCCTCAACTGACCATTCTTTAATCTTTAAATTTGATGGAATACTAGTCCAGTGAATGAAACCTGTCCTCATAGTTTAATCCTTTTAGCCCCAACATTATCCTAATGAGTCTGTGCTGCACCCTCCAAGGCCAATATATCCATGCACAGAATCTACATATGGTCACACACAGGGCCCTGTCCTCTGCAAACAGAAAAACATCTCCACGCATTGAATGATTGATTTATTGTCAGATATACCGAAGAACAGTGAAAAGTATTTTCATGCGGCCAAGGGAACATACACAGTAGACAAAAAGAATAATCAACAAAGTACATTGACAGATAAGTAATTGGTTACAGTGCGAAACAAGGGCCAAACAAAGCAAATACGACATGAGCAAGAACAGCATAGGGCGTCGTGAATAGTGTCTTACAGCGAACAGATCAGTCCGAGGGAGAATCATTGAGTCTAGTAGCTGTGGGGAAGAAGCTGTTCCTATGGCTGGGTGTGCGGGCCTTCGACTTCTGTATCTTCTGCCTGATGGAAGGGCCTGGAAGGGGGCAAAACCTGGCTACGAGGAGTCTCTGACAATGCTGTCTGCCTTACCGAGGCAGCGGGAGGTGTAGACAGAATCAATGGGAGCATTGCTCTTTTTGCAACCAACCAAAAACCGAGGGTGACAGCTATTCCCAGGTTCATTCCTCATGGTAATGCCTTGACCAATCAGGATCCAGTTGCCCACCAAGCAGCACCCTCTTATGCATTATAAATGTTTGTTCCCTTTGAGATTTGGTAGACTTGCGATTCTATCCAGATGAGTGCACGATGAAAAGCTTTGACAGCTGCCTCTTCTTCTTTTCAGCAAAATTGATATCATTGAGTTCATGTGACAAAGGACTGAATGGTCAAACCTAAACCGCTCAGAATATTTTATGTACTCTTTGCAGGACAGCGTTTGGAAGAGAGCATGAAATCACCACCAACACCTACTATGACAGCCATCGAGCTGAAGAGGACTTGAACCACTGGGTTATTGTCACTGGAAATCCCGGCGTCCCACATGGGACCTTGTTTCAGGCACCTCCGCCTATTTGTGACGATGAACACCCAACCAATAAGCATCATCGGGCTTCACCTGACCTTTCAACTCAACAGCCCAATTGTTAATTTACCAAGCTTTAGTTAATGCACCTTCTAATATAGAAAACCATCATAATTTCATCTTCCCCATTCTGCCAGCCAGAAAGTCTGTAAATAACATGGGCAATTCCATACATGAGCCACATTTGAACCCAGTGAGATATTATCAATCTCAAAACATTTGCAAAATCTGTAAGCTTCTGCCAATTCCTGCAAAATGTCATCACCTTCAATGTTAAACTTTTCTAATGTGATCAAGATGACAGAAAATATAAGGAATATCAGGCAAAGATTACATTCTGTCCAATGTAGAAGTGTATGATTGTGCTTATTCTTTAAATAAATCAGCTAGTTTTCCAAGAGAAATTATGTTTTGGATTCTGCACCTTGAACAAATTGAGTTGCTAAGTTAACAGTGAGATTTGATTTTTGTCAATAACGGCTGTCAACGAGGATTTCTTAGAATTCTTGGTGCATTAGGCTCTTGGGATTAAACCAATAATTATGCGTCTGGCTGCTGATTGCTATCGCAGGAACTGAAACCGGCTCTCTCTCTCCTAGCTGAGGCGGCTGCGAGAAGATGTAGGAGTTGGCGTGGGGGGGGCTGTGGGCTCCCGTATCGGACACCGGCCGTGCTTTCTGCGGGGGGAGGGGGAACAGTCTGAGCAGCCGGGGAGCCCCTGATACGACAGGGACGGTGACCACGCAACGAGTGCCATTACGGCGCACATCTTGTCCACCCACATCGGCCCCTGGTTGGTCGCAGAGAAAACAACCATAAGGGTGTGGGTGCCGCCCTCCTCCCCTGGCCGCCCCACTCAACCAGCAACACCCATCGGGCGAACAACCAGGGCTGCACTGATGGCAGCCTGCAGTGTCATCAAATGGTGGCCCTGGCAGCAGGGACGGGCACCAGGACTGGGGGCACTGATAGGGTGGTGGTGGGGGACATGCATGGCTGGGCCACGCGCGGTGACAACCAGGGCCACCATGTAGCCCACGGCACCCGGTTGTGCACCTCACCCCCTGCAGATTATCATGTTTGGTCACCAACCAGTGATGTTGGCCACCGTGGCGGCAGCCGCTGCCCGGCATGCAACCCTGTGGCAGTGCCAGCGGGGGCGGTTCAAAGAGGCGGCGGAGGATGCAGCAGAGTGGCGGGCTGCAGAGGGGTACATGGCAGCCGCTCAGGCTGGAGGATCGCCCGCCCGACAGGAGGAGGAGGAGGTGGTGGTGGTGCCAAGGAGGCACCAGATGAGGCCACACGTCTAGCGCATTCATGTCTTTTGAGGACCTCCCGGACCTGGCCTGCAGGAGAAGACTGCGGATGAGCCGGGAGACTGTCCGATACATCTGCCATATGATGGCACACCTGGCACCGCAGGGGAGTGGGGCAGGACACCTTGCACCCGATTTTCCCGGGCAGTGTGCATAACTCGTTCATGATGGCACAGAGGCAGGTTTCAACGGTGTTAACGTGTTGAATGTGAAGAGGTATATACAGTCTGTTTCCTAGCCCCGATAACTAAACTGTGCCCTGCACCCGTGCCAAATTAACTGGTGTCTAGTTTTCTGGCCTTGCGGGCCCTAACACTAAGCCTAGGTGGTTCCCTGGACGGTACAGCAGGAGTGGAGGCGGACTGCTGTGACTCCTGCCCGCGACGAGGGGCCCCGTTGGTGTTCGTCTCCTGGGGTGGCCCTGCCTGGATGGATGGGCCCGGCTGCTCTTCGGATGACCCGGGTAGCATGGTGCTACCCAGTTCTGCCCGCTGCCCACCAGATGCACCAGGGACAGGGGGTGGTGGGGGGGGGGGGGGGGGGAGTCTGAAGTGCTGCACTGTTCTGGGACTTTCCCTGCAGGAATCACCGGCACGGGCCCCAGCACCACCTCCTCCCTCAGGATCCCCGAGCTTCTCCATGGGACGGGGGTGCGAGCGGAGCAAACCCCCGAGCCAACCCCCCATCACCTGGCGCTGTCAGTCCTGGATGCCTGCTCTAGTATCGAGAAGGGTCTGTATGCTGCAGCCATGGAGCACAGGGAATGGGCCATCTCCATCTGGGACTGCGCCACTTCCCTCTGGGACTGGGCCTCATCCCTCTGGGTCTGTGCGACGCCGGCCAGCACCTGGGCAATGGCGCCAATGCTCTCAGCCATGGCCTGCTGTGACTGGGCCACACTGAGGAGCTTCGCTGCAATCTGCAGCTGGCTCTGGCACTTGGCTGCCTGTGAGTGGGCAGTCCTCTCCTGGGACACAGGCCCCGCCTACACGGAATGCCCCAGACCTTGTACACGCTGACCCATGCCCGACACCGTTGCCCCCATTGCCTCCACCGCGTACGCCACCCATGCGGTTTCGGCCTGTGTGGCACGCATGACCGGCACCGAACCCTGTTCCTGCACACAGATGGACTCCTCCACCTGCGTCTGCCCTGTGCGTCGACCCTGGGTCTCTGCCTGCACCGGAACTATGGGTAGGACTGGATCTTCCAGGAACCCGGGACCCGTCTGGGTGGCAGCTGGTTGCTGGGGCTGGGGTGCCATCCGGCCCGTCGACTGCTCCTACCTCCACCTGCTGTACCGGGACAGCTGTGTGGTGCGCACCAGTGAGTGTCCCAGAAGCCTGTTCACTAAATTGCCCAACCGAGGTGATAGTCTCTGAGATGGTGGAGGGTGTTGGAGACAGCTGTGACGGAAAGTCTATGTCCTCACCCGACCAGAACTCTGGGGTCTCCTGGGTATTGGTCCGCTGTGTAGTGGTCTCCTGGGTAATGGTTTCCTGGGTGTTGGTCTCCTGGGTAGTGGTCTCCAGGGTAATGTTTTCTGGGTATTGATCTCCTGGGTAGTGGTCTCCTGGGTAATGTTTCCTGGGTATTGGTCTCCTGGGTATTGGTCTCTTGGGTGGTGGTTTTCTGGGTACTAGTCCCCTGGGTATTGGTCTCCTGGGTATTGGTCCCTGGGTCGTCTCAGGCAGAGGGCTGGTGTTCCGGCTGCTTTCCCCGTCGGTGCTTGGATTTCTGCGGGGCACTGGCTGGGGGCTGGGCCGGAACCATCACCAGTTGGTCCTGTTAGACACAAGACAGCGGGCAAAATTCTCCGCCCCCCACGACGGGTGGGAGAATAGCGGGAGGGCCTTCCCGACATTTTTGCCGCCCTCCCGCTATTCTCCCCCCCCCCCCCCCCCCCGCCGAAGTCCCGACCCGAATCGCTGCCGCCGTTTTTTTACGGCCGGCAGCGATTCTCAGCTGTTAGATGGGCCGAAGTCCCAGCCCTTTCCGCCGTTTTTACGAACGGCAAACACACCTGGTCTTGCCGTTCGTAAAAACGGCGTCACAAACTCGCTATTAATAACCATGGCACCGATTGGCACGGCCGTACCACGGCCGTGCCAAGGGTGCCATGGGCCCACGATCGGTGCCCACCGATCGCGGGCAGCGGGCCCGATGCCCGCGCACTACATGTCCTTCCGCCGCCCCGCAGTATCCATTCGCGGGGCGGCTGAAGGGCAACCCGGCCCGCGCATGCGCGGGTTTCGTGCAAAAACGCGATGACGTCACCCGCGCATGCGCGGGTTGGAGTCTTCCAAACTGCGCATGCGCGGCTGACGTCATATGACGCGTCAGCCGGCGCTAAATCCGGCAAGCGGGCTTAACGATTTTCGTTAAGCCCGTCTTGCCGGAGCCTACGGCATCGGGCTGCTAGCCCCGACCGGGGACCAGAATCGGTCCCCGGTCGGGAAGGGGCGCGCTGCCGTAAAACCCGCCCGGGTTTTACGGCAGCTTTACGATTTCTCCCGTTTTGGGAGAATCGCGCCCAGCATGTATGGTTAGACAGTCGGATGGGGGTGAGGCGTGAGGTGGAGGCCTGGGGTGAGTGGAGTTGGGGTAGGGGGTGTGTGGGGTAAGGGGGGTGTTGGGTGAGGGGGGTTTGGGGTGAGGGGGGTTTGGGGTGAGGGGGGTGTTGGGTGAGGTGGGGTGTAGGGTAAGGGGGGGTTGGGGTGTTGGTAAGGGGGTGTGGTGTGAGGGGAGGTGTGGGGGTTGGGGGTAAGGGGGGTTGGGGTGAGGGGGGTGGTGTGGGGATTGGGGATAAGGGTGATTGGGGGTGAGGGGAGTAGGGGTTTGGGGTGAGGGATGTGAGGGGAGGTGTGGGGGTTGAGGGTGAGGGGGGTTGGGGTGAGGGGGGTTGGGGTGAGGAGAGGTGTGGGGTAAAGGGGGGTTGGGGTGTGGGGGTGAGGGGGGGCGTGGGGGGTTGTGTTTGGGGGGATTGGGGCATGGGGGTGAGGGGGCGTGGGGTGCGAAGGGAGGTGTGGGGGGTTGGGGTGTGAGGGGTGTGGGGTTAGGGGGTTGGGGTGTGGGGGAGTTGGGGTATGGAGGGGTGTGGGGTAAGGGGATTGAGGTGTGGGGAGTTGGGGTGTGGGGGGTTGTGGTTGGGGTGGCCACACATCTGTCGTGAGAACCCGCCACCAGGCGGGGGGGGGTCTCACTTCGTGGCGTGCCTCTGACCTCCACGTCGGCAACCTATCTCTCCTCCTGCCCGCCGACAATGTCTAGTGCCCTCTGCTCAAGTACAGTGAGAGTACGTTCCCCCTCCCCCTCCAGTCTTCTCCCACTCCCAGCTGTTGTGCGCACCCTTGTCCGGTGGGGGGGGGGGGGGGACACAAACACAAGCAGCAACAGTGTTAGACGGTCCGACGCATGTAGCCGAGGGGTTGGGTATCTGATGGCATCAGTGGCGAGGGCACATGCCCATTGTGGCTGGCATGTGTGGGGGCAGCCATGTGGGTCAGGGTGGGGTGTGACTGTCCCCCTTGGGGGGGGGGGGGGGGGGTGGATCGCGTGTGTGGGGGGTAGGTGGCCGGGGCACAGTCCTGGGTACTCACCTGGCCGCCCTGAAGAGGTCCTGCAGTTTTTTCCTGCACTGGTCACCAGTCCAGGCCAGCTTGCTGATGGCGGCAGCCACGTCTGCCCAGGCACGGCGAACAATGGCACCTGATGACCTCCTGGGTCATGGGGGTGAGGGGGCGGCCTGGGGTACAGCACCAGCCTCCTTTCCTCCACGGAGTCAAGGAGGGTCTCCAGTTCGGCGTCCTGGAATCGCGGCGCTGCCCTCCTTGCGGCCGTCTTGCCTGCAACTCTTCTGCGTGGGAGGGGGAGAATCCAATATGTGCTGCGGCGGCGGCGCGTCAATCACGGGACCGCCGAATTGGCCGCCGGTCTGTTGATATCGTGATGGGTTTCACGATCCGGCCTTGGGAGCGGTTGAATCGCTGCAGCTGGGGACCCGATGACGCTGTCATGAAACTCCACTGTTTATATAAAATGTACAAATGCTGAAATAGGCCATTTGCCCCCACAGATTCATTACAGTGTTTATGTTTCACATGAGCCTCATTCTTCGTCCAACCCTTCTATAACCTTTTATTCTTTCTGAATAAATTTCTAATCATGCATTATCCAGCATCTCCTCAAATGAGATTTGCCCCATCCGCACCCTATGGTACTGAGTTTCATATTCTAATTACTCTCTGGGTAAAAATGTTTCTCCTGACTTCACTATTGGGTTTATTAGTGACAATCTTATATTGATGGCGCCAAGATTTGGGCTCCAACCCAAGTGGGGGAATATTCTCTTTGTACTGAACTAGAATCTCAGCTGGATTATCATTTTTGGGCTTCTGGAGGGGAACTTGATCCAATGATCTTCTGGCTTAGGTGACAATGTTACCGTAGCTGACAGCTGAGTAATGAAACCGTGGCAACATTTAGGCTAATAATTGCCAACACTTCTTCCAGACTTTTTCCTGTTGCAATGAATAGGAAGTGATGAAAGATTTGTTTAATTGCGGGATTTACTTGTGTTGTAATTAATGATGCCAGAAATGCATGGATGATCACGGCCACCTCAAATACTCACTTTGCACCAGCACTGAACAAGAAAATAACTCACAGCTAGGTTACACCATAGACTAAGAAATATTGCTGAGGGAACGCTCTCTGCACTTTCTGCTACTCACCACATGATGTTGCCAGTTCCTTGTTTTCGAGATTTAGAGATGGACCTGAGACTGTGAGAGACTAACGGTACAGAGAGGGAAAATAAGAGAGGGTCAGAATTTAATGTCACACACCCGACCTGGATACGCGACAATACATCAGACCCGTGCCCCGACATCATCACGCACTAGTGATATTTCGGCCAGCGGGCACACACGAGAGGTGGAAACGCGTTCACTGGCAATCAAGCGGTCAATTTAGCTCATTAAGGGGCCAATTGAAAGCTAGCTTACGTGGCCCATCTGTTTTTATGGCTGACAGGCAGGTTGATTGGCCAGGGCGGCCTTTACGTTTTGGCTGTAACCTCAATCCAGAGAGGGATAAAATGTCTGCACTGAAGTAAAATTTTAAAAAGGTGTCTGGGGACTGGGATTTGTGTTTAAATGTGCTGCCAAAACACTGTGTGCAGTGTTTTTCCATCAAGGTCCACAGCTCCCAGAGAGAGCTTGGCAGCGGCAGTCCCCCAGGGGGAGCCCACTAGAAACGCCAGCCCGCGCCCTCCCTTTTCGCGGCTCCTGCCCTCTTCCCACCTTCCTGGGCAACACGGAGCTTTTCTCAACATGTGTTTCATGCTGGCTAGCAAATTAATTGTGTTCCAGGGCCAATCGTGACAGGAAGCATGTTTTGCACCCGCTTCTGGACCTGCGCAGTGCGCATACCTGATGGACAAAAAATTCCGGAAATGAAGACAGAATGATAGAGAGGCAAAGCAACATGGGCTAGAAAAGACTATTATAGGAGGATAGAGAGGCAGAAGTGTAGTGGTATTGTCACTGGACCCTGGGTATTGGTCTGGTACCCACATTTGAATCCCACCATGGTAGATGGTGGAACTTGAATCCAATAGAAATCTGGAATTAAAGTCTCATGACGACCATGAAATAAATCATGACGACCATGTTATTGGCCAGGGTTTAGAGAACCTCAAACTGTATCATGGAGTTCACCTGACCCACAACTTTTACTAGATTGTGGTATGGGGAGCACATGGCCCATTCTACAGGTGTGGTGCAGCAGAAATTTAAAAGTAATTTTTAAAGAAAAACAATGTTTATTCTACGAACTCAGTTAACCTGTTTAAAACATACAGTGAACATCTTAGCAACCATCAATTCAAATACAACCGCCAAAGAATACAACACTCTAAGTAATCCTTAAACTGTCCTTTTAACATCCATAAGACAAAAATTGTTTTTACAGAAGCACATCAGGTTTAAATTCTATACTGAGAGCAGTTACCACGTTGAAGTCACCAAATGGACACTCAAGCTTGCAGAGATTCACACACATCCTGATGTGATTGCAGCTTCTCCAAAACTAAAACAAAACTAAAAAACACAGACACACCCAAGCTTTTCCTCAAAGCGAAACTAAAAATCAGAGCCAGAGCTCAGCTCCACCCACACTCTGACATCACTGCAGCCACTTGAGCAGACAAACATTTCTTAAAGTGACATTCCCATGACACAGGGGTAGGAGACTGATAACATATTCCTTAAAGGTAATCGTTTTAGGCTATCATTTTCCATTCTAGAATCATCCTATACTGTTTGCTTAGCTATCTACTATCTTTGTTTCATATTTTCCATTTCCACTTCTAACCTGCGCAGCTGTTTGCTTTGAGCAAAGAACCATTACTGCTATTGTATTTTAAATTCAAGTAATTCTGTAAGTTACTAAGTATAATCATCTCAAGTAAAGCCTTCTGCAGGGGCCTGTATTAAGAACATTTGATTTTGTAACACGGGAAGATTATATTCTCTCTTTATAATCAATAGATACCAATAAAATTTCATTTCGCACCCGAGAAGTGTAGTGCAAATTTCTGCCTAGTTAAGTGTATCGGAGAATACATTAACACAACAGCAGTCTTCATCAGCGGCCTAAGTATCGTTGTCAGTGGTTGATGATCCGTGAGTAAAGTAAATTTCCTTTCATTTAGGTATTGGTAAAAATGCTTGATTCAAAATGTGTCAGGACTTCTGACTTTAGTAGTGTCTCCTTAACTTGTATGAAGGCCTTCTCGTACTGATCCACACATTTCCATTTCCTGATTTGACACAATAAATTGTGTAAAGGCTTCAGAATAGTTGCTGAATTAGGCATACATCTTCCGTAAAAGTTTAATAAGCCCAAAAATTATCAAAGTTGATTTACGTTTTGAAATGCAGTTGTCTCAGTTATGGCTTTTGTTTTTGACAGCGATTTTTGCAGTACCTTTGCATCGATGTCGTGCCCCATCTTTCGTACTCATCGTATGTAATCTCCCAGTCTCTGAAGTGCAGCATCTAAATTTTGAAGATGCTCTTCTTCATTCTTTCCAGTAACTAAGGTATCATCTAAGTTGCACTGGACTCCTAGCCTGCTTAGAATTTGATCCATGGCATGTTGGAACAACGCAGGTGCAGACGTGATGCCAAATGGAAGTCTTTTGTATCTGAATAGCCCTTTGAATGTCACAATTGTCAAATATTGTGAATCTGGAGTCACATTTACCCAGAGATAAGCTTAATTAAAGTCAGCTTTACTGAAATTCTGGTCTTCAGTCAACCCAGCAAATAAATAATCAATTAAAGGCAGAGGGTACTGCTTTGCAAAGTACCGTATTGACAGTGACTTTGAAACTGCCACATATGCATACCGAACCATCTTTCTACATCATGAAAACTATCAACATGGCCCAATCACTTACATCAATGGGTTTGAGAACCCCCTTCTCGGCCAGCCTCTCTATTTCTGCCTTGACCTTAGGCTTGATGGCATACGGCACTGATCCAGCCTTTATGCATCTTGTTCGGCTTTCATCCTCAATCTTTAGCTTGTCTGAGATCTCTTTCATGTTTCCCAGCTCTCCATTAAAGACTATGGAATATTTCTTTAAAAGCTTTGGTAGATCTGCTACGGACTCTGACTTGAGATTCGTCTTGGCCCAGTTTAGGCAGGTTCTCACCATTAGGCGGGGATAGTTACCTTTAACAACATGCAGGGCCAAGTCTGCTGTCTGTCCGTTTAGCTACACATTTACATTGATATGGCCCCTCAATGGAACTACTTCCACAGTATATTTTTTTAGCACTATCTTTAAGGGTTTTAAGGCAATATGTCATCTTCTCTGGGTAAACAGTTTCTGGTACCAATGAAACTCCTGCTCCAGTGTAAGCCTTCATTTTCATCGGTTGATCATTCAGTGAACGAGTGACCCAGTAACAGTGTGTTGCACATGCAATGGGCAGTATATTCAACAACAGTTAGTCATCTGACTATGACTCTGATCCTTTTTTGCGCAGTGGGCCCTTTTCTGTCTATTCGGTTTTCCATGTGATGCATTTGGTTTTTGCTTTTTATAGTCATTTGGAGCTCATTTCTTTCCCCAACATGCACATTTGATGAGCCCCTTTTTATCACAATTCCTGCATTTTAAATCTTTGCACCAGCCATCTGCTGCTGCGTGGCCAGTTTTAGTGCATCAGTAGCAATTTTGAATCTTGTGTTTGGGTCTCAGTCGACATTTTATGGACCTTAATTGTTGGGCTCCCTTAGTAGCTAATTCTATGGAGATAGTGCCTTTTTTTGTACAGCCTCGCATCTTAGCCCACACACTAGTCTGTTCCTAATGGTGTCATTCAAGGCATCTCCAAATTCACAGTATTCAGCTAATTTCTTTGACATAGTTACGAACTGTGATTGATGCACCTTCTTGTTGGTTACATTTATGGAACGTGTCCTCGCTCAGTGGTGATGATGAGAAGTGGCCCTGCAATATTTCCACAATCTCATCATGGGTTTGAGAGCCT